>NC_134353.1:364481773-364796773 GCF_048569485.1 Anomaloglossus baeobatrachus
GAGGGTGCATTATCATATATGGATGACAATGGGGTTGCATGTTACCATATGGAGGATTATGGGGGATGCATTATAATATATGGAGGAGTATGGGGGTTCATTATACCATATGGAGGACTAAAGGGGGTGCATTATATATTGATGACTATGCGGTGTGTTATACTATATGGAGGACTATGTGGGGTTCAATATACTATATGGAGGACAATGGAGTGCATTATACTATATGGAGAACTATGGGGTGACATTATACTGTATGGAGGACTATGGGGAACATTATACTATATAAAGGACTATAGGGGATGCATTATACGATTTTCACGCAGTGACTACTAGGGTTCCACCGGGTACACGGGAACCCCTGGCAAGTGCCCCAACACACAGGGTACATGATACAATGGTGGGCCTTGGTGCTAGGGAAAGGGGAGCAGGGTACCTCCTAAACTCACCTGAGGCTGATCCCTGCACTCCCTTACATCTCTACATGGGTTTTTTCACCTTGTCGCCTATCATGTGGCTATCCTTGTTTTTCCCTGGACTCAGCCCTGTCTACTGAGAAGGGCAGCGGGAATACTGGTCCTGCTCTAGGTTAAAGACACAGAGAGGTTTAGACAAACAGGGGTAAAATATACAGCAATCATACACTCAAAATGACAGTATGAAGCAATGGGGAATGGACCAGAGGGTCAAAACCAAAAAGGAATAAGGGAGAGAAAAACACAAAACAGCTTTCACATAGCAAATGATCTCTGAATGACTTACCGGTCCAAAGCTCACAGGTTCTCTCTAGAGGCAAGCTAAGCAGAAGTTATCACTGGCATTTACCTGGGCTGGGAGAGGAGTCTTTATAACAGAGGTAATTAGCTTCACAGAACAGCTGGCTCTAGCTTTCATCCAGAGTTTAGAAGACCAGAGAAACTACTTAACCCTAGCAGCACTGGATAAAGTAGAATCTGCATAGCCAGCAGTATTAGCCTGGGCAAGTGTGTACGTAGCCCTGCGCTGTGATTTCCTGACACCAGTAATATGAGTGACCACTCTCCATCATGGTACCCTCAAGACAAGGACTATGGGGGCTGCATTATATATGGACGACTATGGGGTGCATTATACTCTATGGAGAACTATATAGGGCGCATTATACTATATGGAGGGCTATGAGGTGTGTATTATACTATATCAAAGACAATGTGGGGCCTGCTATACTATATGGAGGGCTATGGAGGTGTACTATACCATATTCAAGGCAATGTGGGTCTCATTATACTGTATGAAGAAATACAGGGTGCAATATACTATATAAAAAGCAATTTAAGGCCTATTATAGTATATGGAGGACTATAAGGTGCATTATAATACTACATGAAAGGCAATGTGGGGCCCATTATATGATATGGAGGACTATGGGGGTACAGTATACTACACAGAATGCAATGTGAGGCCCATTAAACTATATGAAGGACTATGGGCTGCATTATACTACTATATGAAAGGTAATGTGGAGCACATTATACTATATGGAGGACTACAAGGGGTGCGTAATACTATATGGAGGACTATGGAGTGTATTATACTATAGGGAGTATTATGTCGGGCCTATCATACTCTATGTAGGACAATGGAGGGTGCATTATACTATATGGAGGACTATGTGGTGCCAATTATACTACCTGGAAGGCTAACTGGTGTCATTGTAATATTTTAAGGGCTATCTAGAGGCCATACTATTTATACTATTTATACTATTTGGCAGGCTGTGTGGGGACCATTAAAGAAGTTTAAAGGGCTATGAGGGAGCATTTATACTTTTTGAGGGCAATTAAATAGAGTGAAGGTTTGCGGCGAGGGCTGTGTGAGGGCCATTACACTATTTAGATTGCTAGATGGGGCCTTTATATGGTGTGAATAGGCGTGGGGGCCCTCATACCGTATGCAGGCATATTATACTGCATGGAGGGCTGTGTGGGGATCACAGTTGGGGATCATATTGTGTTGGGGTCACCATACTTTGCCAGGAGAGTTGGGGGTAGGTACAAAAGGGTCACCATACTGTGCATGTGGAGGGCACTGTAGAGAAATTCACTGTGGGGGAATCATGCAGAGTTGGTGGGGCACTTTTGTTGGCATCATACTTTATCGGTACAATGAAAGGGGAATCTAGAAGGTCCAATAGGAGGAAAATTACTTTGTAAGGGCTGCAAAGTTGTGATATGTTCTTATGTGACCCAGCAGTAAATTGTTTAATTTTTTTTTTTTTGAGGGGTGGTGCCCAATTAGAGCTTCTGCTATGGGGCCCCATGATTTCTATGTACGCCCCTGGCCGCAGTAATACACATCCATTGGAGACGTATCAAAGATATAATTTTTGGAACTTCTTTACCTTCTTAGTTCCTGACTAGAGATGAGTGGAAACATTGACGTTGGGATTCTACGGGTTCAGACAGAATTTATATAAAATTAAGTTCTGGACCCAATCTTGCCCGAAATATCATTGGAAGTCACTGATTGGCAGTTCGGCTCTTCACCCACATGCAGCCAGCCATAAATAGAACACTTCCGGGGCAGAGAGAGTGGGTTTTTTTTTTTCATTTTTTTTGCATATGAACACTACATCTGATAATGCTGGTTTTACCCCCAGTATAAATCATTCAAACATTGCAAGTGGCTCGAACTGGGCTGAGCACCGAGCGCACCTGACTACAGCGATGTTCACATGAGTGGTTTGCATACGTAAAGCCACTGAACACCTAACTCAAACACTGATTGTTTTGTAAAGTCTGTGTTCTGTAAGAACATCGAACTTTACAGTTCAGGTCCACTCATCTCTATTCCTGACATGTTCATCTGGTTTTCACCTCTAGCCTGTTCTGACACTACAAAAAAAAACCAGTATACAATACTGCCGAAGCAAATGTCCAATTTAGTGCAATGAAACCAAACATATCTGAACTCTATAAAAAACAAATGCCACCAAACATTAAACACTATTGATTAGCTAACCTGATTAACACCCTTACTTTGCTGCAGTGTCATTAATCAGTAGCAGCGCTGATGTATTGTTATTAGTTTGGTTTGTTCTGCCAATATTCTGGGACATTCTATATGTCCAGCTTTGATCAACAAAAATTCTTCATCTGCTGCCCCTGATTGAGCAAATTCTTTTTTTTATTTCCAGAAAAAATTTTGCTCTTGTGCCGCCCCCACGTCAGTAGCAGCTGGGCTGCACGAATCCGGATCCGCAGAGTGGCTCGAGGGATTCTCCGGACCCGGTGGTCACGCGGACACTCCAAATGAAAGGGGACGTATTTGTACGGGATTTGTTGTAGTCAGTCTGTGACGCCACCCACAGTGTGTGGTGAAGTGTGGCACCACCGCTGCTGTTGTGGGGCATCCGATGGGCGATGGGATGGCAGCTGGTTGTTAACTCTTCCATGGGTAGGGATGGTTGCCCCGGGGTCGGTGACTCGGTGCAGGGGACGGTGATGGCAGGGGCCGGCGTGCCTGGTCAGACCAGGGAGTCTCAGTTTACTCACGATTAAATAAATCAGACAAGTCCAATGGTTAACCAAGGTGCTGGTGGCCGGCCGCCGTGATGGTCTGTGTCACTTTCCTCTGCACTGTGTTGTGATATGGTGGACTTCCCGGTGTGGAACACGGGAGTCCGCTCCAGGTACTTCTGTTGGGAGCCGTGCCCGCTGACGCTGACCCGTGGCATCTACCGGGCCCTGGCGGATGCCCTATCCCTCTTTGTGGGTGGTTGTCTGCTTTTGGGACTTTGGTTGGGACAAGACCTGTAATCCTGCCCTCAATTTGTTAGTTAGCTAGGCCTTTGGTTCCGGTCCTGGCTTCAGGGTCCAAGCACCCCTTCTGTGCACAGTTTCCAGGTCGGGTCTCCGGTGTCGGTACCGGCGGGCTCCAACCCTGCCCCGGTCCACCTTGGATCTCCGGCTGCCATCTTTCTGTCTCCTGACAGACACGGACCACCATCTGCCACCTAGCTAATACACTAGGGCTCCAATCCCGGCGCCTCTGCTCTTAGACTGCACTTTCTCCTCCTCTCCACTCCACTTCACTCAACTTAACTCTTCTCCTCTGTTTTTCCCGCCCCGGGTTCTCTAGACCCCTAGGTGGGCGTTCTCCATCCGCCTGGTCCCGCCCACTGGTGTGCCTTTCCTACCCTGGGGGGGTGACTAGGATTTGGTTGGCAAGGTTTAACTCTGTGAGGGAAGGTGTTGTGCAGGGGCCTATTCTGTGTGACCACCTGGTGGTGCCAGTGCGTCACACTCTTCTTTGCAAAATACTTGGTAAAATAAATTACCTCACACATAAAAAGTATGTGGGCCCTAGCTGCTTAAAGACCCAATATACATTAGATACAGTGGGGAAAATAAATATTTGATACACTGACAATTTTGCAAGTTTTCCCGCCTACAAAGAATGGAGAAGTCTGCAGTTTGTATTGTAGGTACACATCAACTGTGACAGATTCAAACCCCCAAAAAATCCAGAAAATCCCTTTGTCTGATTTTGAAATAATTAATTTGCATTTATTGCATGAAATAATTATTTGATCACCTATCAACCAGCAAGAGTTCTGGTTCTCACAGACCTGTTATTTTTTCTTTAAGAAACACTTCTAGTCTACATTCATTACTTGTATTAATTGGACCTGTTTGATCTCCTTACCTATATAAAAGACACCTGTCCACACAATCAATCAATCATACGCCAACCTCTCGACCAAAACCAAAGAGCTGTCTAAACACACCAGGGAGAAAATTGTAGACCTGCACAAGGCTTGGATGGGCTAAAAGACAATAGGCAAGCAGCTTGGTGAGAAGACAACAACTGATGGGGCAATTATTAAAAAATGGAAGAAACACAAGATGATTCTCCATATTACTGCGTCTGGGGCTCCATGCAAGATCTTCCTTCATGGTGCAAGGATGATTGTGAGAAAGGTCAGGAATCAGCCGAGAACTAGAGATGAGCGGACCCGTGAAAATTTGGTTAGACAGGGTCAGACGAACTTTAAATTAAGTTTGATTTGGGCCCTGAACTTGACCCAAGCCTCAAGGGAAGTCACAAATTGGGCAGTTTGGGTTTCCACCCACATGCAGCCAGCCATAAACAGATCACTTCCTGGGGTGGGTGGAAGGGGTTTTTGCCATTTTTTGTGGGGGTGCACACTACATGCGATCATGCTGTTGTTACCCGTTCAAACACTGCAAGCAACTCTCACTGGTCTGAGCACTGAGCGCACCCAAGCCCAGCAATGCTCGCGCAAGTGGTGTTAGTATGTCAAGCATCTGAACTCCAAACCTGAACTTTCTTTTTAATAAAATTCCAAACATTGAACCTCAGATTTGCTCATTTCTATCCAGAACTACACGGGAGGACCTCGTCAATGACCTGAAGAGAGCTGGGACCACAATCTGAAATATTACTATTAGTAACAAACTATGCCGTCATGTATTAAAATCCTGCAGGGCATGCAAGCTCCCCCTGCTCATGCCAGTACATTTCCAGACATGTCTGAAGTTTGCCAATGACCATCTGGATGATCCAGAAGATGCATAGGAAAAGTTCATGTGGTCAGATGAGACCAAAAAAGAGATTTTTGTTATCAACTGTGTCAAGCCTTCATAGAAATGCATATAATTATTTTATTATGCCATGTAATAAGATAAAATTTAGTAATTGACATTGATACTGTCCAGTGATATCCAACAGCGCCATCTGTTGACAATATTTTCTTACTGCAGCTTGTTTATCTGATGTTTCACTGGTTACTGTGCAATGAAAATTGTCCCACCAAGGCTTATGTAGTTTCCCATCAGACCTTGCATGGGCTCTGCCCCTTCTTTTTCTTCAGCAGCCATTTTAGTTACATGGACACAGACATTTGCATGCTGATCATCTCTCCAGATCTCTGCTCCTTTTGTTTGCCTCTACATAGCACAGTCCGTGAGTTATGATCCCCTGGTTAGGGCTCATCAAATTATAATGTAGTTGCTCTGTTCTGCAAGTATTAATCTGTCATTATAGCTAATATGTATTCGCCATATAGTGCATTTAACCTGCATGTCCTGTATCAAATGCAATGCTATATAACTAAGATATATTATATGTTGTACTTAGTATTTTCATTTATTTCTTGTAGTTTTACACTGATCTCATTAATAAAAGTTGTAAAGGACCCCCAGCACCCGAGTAAATGCATTGATGGGAAAGAGTTTAGCTGTCTGTCAACTCGTCTTCCAAAGCACAGATTGAGGGTGCCAGAACAGTAAAACGACTACTATAAACGGGGGTTGAAGCATAGACGCCGACTTCTATCAGAGAGCAGTCAAGCTGCATACAGACACTATGTCAGATAGAGGATCTGAAGTTTATGTAACATGCTCCCATGTAAGCTCGTAGCTTCAAGGAAGTCTGTGAGCAGCGCTGCAATTGCCACCGCCAGGGCGAAGGCAAAAGCCGCCAAAATGAGAGCTGCCTTCGCTGAACAAGAGTTGAAATTAAAGACAGAAAAAGCACGTCTAGAAGCCGACCTTGCAAAACTTGCTGTAGACACAGAAGCAGCAGCAGCAGAAGCTAAAGTACAGGCTTTAGAAGAAGCAGCACGCAGCGACAGTAAAAGTTTCAGGTTAAGGCTCGGACCCGAACTTAGTCATCGGGATATCTCACAACGCACTTCGGACTACGTGCTACAGCATACCGCATCAGACGACCGTCTACATTCAGCTCCAAGAGAGAGACTTAATCCTGCCATTCAGCCATCAACGCAGAGGTTAGACATCAAGGCCACTTGATAACTGAAGGAGCCCTACGGGAAGCGGGATTCTGGATAACAGGAGTTAAGCGACTTGTGAGTAGAGTCATCTTCAAATGTATCGTCTGCAGGAAACTCCGTGGTTCATGTCAATCCCAAAAAATGGCACACCTACCAGCAGACCGTTTGAGTACCGAACCTCCTTTTACCAATGTGGGCCTCGACGTGTTTAGTCCCTGGTCAGTTGTCATACGTCAAACTAGGGGAGGACATGCAAACAGCAAGTGCTGGGCTGTCTTGTTCACATGTTTGAGTATTAGAGCCATACACATAGAAGTCATTGAGACAATGGACACATCCAGCTTCATAAATGCCTTCAGACGATTCATTTCTCTCAGAGGACATGTAAAGCATATACGTTCTGACAGAGGATCTAACTTTGTAGGAGCATGTGGTGAACTAAAGATTCCCTCAAATCTGGACATTAACCAAGTAGAGAGACGTCTTTCAGAACTAGGTTGTACGTGGACCTTTAACCCACCGCACTCATCTCATATGGGAGGCGTGTGGGAGCGCATGATCGGCATCGCTCGCAGAATCCTCGATTCTATCTTTCTGCAACTTGGTCCTTCGAAGCTCACTCATGAGACTCTAACAATCTTCATGGCCGAGGTAGTAGCCATAATGAACACCAGACCACTGGTTCCCATATCCAATGAAACCGATGACCTATCTCTGCTCACCCCTTCAACTCTCCTCCCCCAGAAGTTTAATGTGAGTATGCCGACTTCCGGAGAGTTTACTACAAAAGACTTGTACAAATCTCAATGGAAAAGAGTTCAAATGCTAGCAGACCTTTTCTGGACCAAGTGGAGAACACAATATCTCTCTACATTACAGACAAGAGACAAATGGCAAGATAGTAGACCCAACATGGAACCTGGAAATGTCGTTCTAGTGAAGAAAACTCAGTCTAAAAGGAACGAGTGGCCTCTAGGATTGGTAACTAAGGTCTTCCCAAGTCAAGATGGACAGGTCAGGAAAGTGGAAATCAAGATTCCCAAGCAAATTTCAAAGCTGTTTCTTAGACCTGTTTCTGAACTTATTCTATTGCTCTAGTTTAAGTTTATGTGGCATTCCCCTGGATGCCAGATGGAGAGTGTCATGCCTTCATAGAAATGCATTTAACCCCTTCATGACCATGGACGGAAAGATCCGTCATGGTGCCCTGGCCCTTAACGACCAAGGACGGATCTTTCCGTCATGGCGTAATCGCGGCACCGGAGCCTCCGGTGACTGCAATCGGTTAACATAAACCGCAGATTCGGGGAGGAGGGGACCTGTTCCTGACCTCAGGAGGGGTGGTGCCTCCTCCCCGGACCTACGGAGGCTGTGATTGGCTGACGAACGCCGCTCAACCAACCACAGCCACTGTAATGTTCCAGCCACTTAAAGTGACTGAAACATTGAAATCCAGCCCTGGTCAGTGCAGCTATAGCACTGGCCATTGGCTGGAGCTGGGTGACCTCACTGGATCACCCACCCCCAGCTCCAGTAGCTCTGATTGGAGAGATCGGCCTTGTGACTGCTGTCTCCAATCACAGTGGACTTGTTGCCGGTGACCGCCCCATCAGCTTCACTTGTCGGCCCTGCAGCACGCCAGCACAGTGAGTGTACACAGTGCAATGGCAGGGCGACAAGATCCGGTCCCATGCTGTTATGTGACCGGAGCATGGGACCCGGAAGTTGCCGCGCTGCCATTGCACTGTATGAAACCGGCCTCCCGATCTGCCGCCGCCGCCCTCCGCGATCTGCCACCCACACCCCCACCCCTCGTATCTGCTGCCCGCACCTTCACCCCTCCCGATCCGCCGCTGCCCTCCGTGATCTGCCACCCGCACCCCCACCCCTCGTATCTGCTGCCCGCACCCTCACCCCCACACCTCCTGATCCGCCGCTGCCCTCCGCGATCTGCCACCCGATCTGCTGCCCGCACCCCCACATCTCCCGATCCGCCGCTGCCCTCCTCGATCTGCCACCCGATCTGCTGCCCGCACCCCCACCCCTCGTATCTGCTGCCCGCACCCTCACCCCCACACCTCCCGATCCGCCGCCGCCGCCCTCCATCTGCCACAGTGCCACTGGTTCCCCCCGATCTGCTGCCCGGCCCCTTTCCCTCGTGATCGGCTGCTCATCCCCTCACCTCCGTGATGTGCTGCCAGCCCCCTCCACTCAAGATCGGCTGCCCGCTTCCTCCTCCGTTATGTGCTGCCCGGCCCCGCCCCCTCTCCGTTATGTGCTGCCCGGCCCCGCCCCCTCTCCTCCGTTATGTGGTGCCCGCTCCCCCACCTCTCACCCCCGTGATCGGCTACTCGCCCCCTCCCCTGTCACCCCCGTGATGTGCGCTCCCTCCCCTGTCACCGCCGTGATGTGCGCTCCCTCCCCTGTCACCGCCGTGATGTGCGCTCCCTCCCCTCTCACCCCCGTGATGTGCGCTCCCTCCCCTGTCACCCCCGTGATGTGCGCTCCCTCACCTGTCACCGCCGTGATGTGCGCTCCCTCCCCTGTCACCCCCGTGATGTGCGCTCCCTCCCCTGTCACCGCCGTGATGTGCGCTTCCTCACCTGTCACCGCCGTGATGTGCGCTCCCTCACCTGTCACCGCCGTGATGTGCGCTCCCTCCCCTGTCACCGCCGTGATGTGCGCTCCCTCACCTGTCATCGCCGTGATGTGCGCTCCCTCCCCTGTCACCCCTGTGATGTGTGCTCCCTCCCCTGTCACCCCCGTGATGTGTGGTCCCTCCCCTGTCACCCCCGTGATGTGTGCTCCCTCCCCTGTCACCCCCGTGATCTGTGCTCCCTCCCCTGTCACCCCCGTGATCTGTGCTCCCTCCCCTGTCACCGTCGTGATCAGTGCTCCCTCCTTTGTCACCGCCGTGATCTGTGCTCCCTCCCCTGTCACCCCCGTGATGTGCACTCCCTCCCCTGTCACTCCTGTGATGTGCGCTCCCTCCCCTATCACTCCCGTGATGTGCGCTCCCTCCCCTGTCACCGCCGTGATCTGTGCTCCCTCACCTTTCACCCCCGTGATCTGTGCTCTGCTCACCTGTCTCCTCCGTGATCTGCGCTGCGCTCCCTCCCCCACCTCTCACCCTCCCCGATCTGCTGCCTCCTTCATCTCCTGTGATCCAGCTGCCTAGATCCATCCTGTAGGGTAACTATCCCCAATCTCACCTCCCACTCCCCTTCCCACCCATCCCCCCTATCCCCCCATCCCCCCTCCCCCCATCCTCTGCCGCTCCTGCATCCACTGCGCCCTCTCCCATCCGCCCCCACCCTATCCCAGCCGCCGTCTCACAATCACAGATGCTCCCTTTATATGCCGCTGCCCCCCCATCTGCCGCCGCCCCATCCGCGCCCCCCCCCATCTCCCACTGTTTTTTTTTCTATGCCATGGGGGTCTAGTTTCCAAAATGGGGTCACATGTGGGGGAGCTCCACTGTTTCGGCACCTCAGGGGGTCTCCAAACGCAACATGGAATACACTAATTATCCCAGACAATTTTGCGTTTGAAACGTCAAATGACGCTCCTTGCCTTCCGAGCCCTGCTGCGCGCCCAAACATTTTATTTCCACCACATATGAGGTGTCTGTGTACTCAGGAGAAATTGCACAATACATTTTATGGTGCAATTTTTCCTGATACCCTTGTGAAAAAAAAGCTACCTGGTTGAAGTAACAATTTTGTGGTAAAAAAAAATGTTTTTATTTTCACGGCTCAACTCTATTAACTTTTGTGAAGCCCCCAGAGGCTCAAAGTGCCCAATAAACATCTAGATAAATTCCATTAGGGGTCTAGTTTCCAAAATGGGGTCACATGTGGGGGAGCTCCACTGTTTCGGCACCTTAGAGGGTCTCCAAACGCAACATGGAATACGCTAATTATCCCAGACAATTTTGCGTTTGAAACGTCAAATGACGCTCCTTGCCTTCCGAGCCCTGCTGTGCGCCCAAACATTTTATTTCCACCACATATGAGGTGTCTGTGTACTCAGGAGAAATTGCACAATACATTTTATGGTGCAATTTTTCCTGATACCCTTGTGGAAAAAAAAGCTACCTGGTTGAAGTAACAATTTTGTGGTAAAAAAAAATTTTTTTATTTTCACGGCTCAACTCTATTAACTTTTGTGAAGCCCCCAGAGGCTCAAAGTGCTCAATAAACATCTAGATAAATTCCATTAGGGGTCTAGTTTCCAAAATGGGGTCACATGTGGGGGAGCTCCACTGTCTCGGCACCTCAGGGGCTCTCCAAACGCAACATGGTGCGGCTAACGATTCCAGCTAATTTTCTGTTCAAAAAAGTCAAATGGCGCTCCTTCCCTTCCGAGTCCTGCCGTGCACCCAAACAGTGGTTTTTCGCCACATATGAGGTATCTGCGTGCTCAGTAGAAATTGCCCAACAAATTTTGGGGATTCATTTAATCCTGCTACCCTTGTGAATATGCAATATTTGAGGCTAAATTAACATTTTTGTTGCAAAAAGTAAAATGTTCATTTTTTCCTTCCACATTGCTTTAGTTACTGTGAAGCACTTGAAGGGTTAATACCTTCTTGAATGTGGTTTTGAGTAGCCTGAGGGGTGCCGTTTTTGGAATGGTGTCACTTTTGGGTGTTTTGTGTCATGTAGACCTTTCAAAATCGCTTCAAATGTGATGTGGTCCCTAAAAAAAGTGGCTTTGTAAAATTTGTTGTAAAAATTAGAAATTGCTCATAAACTTTGAACCCCTATAACTTTCTTAAATTTTTTTTTTTTTTCGCAAAATTGTTCTGATGTAAAGTAGACATGTGGGAAATGTTATTTATTAATTATTTTGTGTCATATGTCTCGTTGGTTTTAGAGCATACAAATTCAAAGTTTGAAAATTACAAAATTTTCAAAATTTTCACGAAATTACCGCTTTTTTCACAAAGAAACGCAAAAAATATCGGCATAAATTTACCACTAACATGAAGCCCAATATGTCATGAAAAAACAATCTCAGAATCACCGGGATCTGCTGAAGCGTTCCAGAGTTATAACCTCATAAAGTGACACTGGTCAGAATTGCAAAAAATGGCCTGGTCTTTAGGGTCAAAATAGGCTTGGGGCTGAAGGGGATAATTATTTTATTATTTCTCCATAAAAAGGGATTTTTTTTTTCTGGGGAGTGTTGAAAATAGAGTGAAGTTTCAAAATTAAGCCTCTTCTAAAAGGGTCAGTCAGGGATTTAGTTTCAAAATAAGAAGGTGGGGCTTTATGGCTATCACAAGTAACAAGATTCGCAAAGTGCTAGATTTGGTTCAGGCGCATTGTTCCTGACGGAAGGGGGTTATATTTTTGGATGAGCTCTTGTCTCGTCAGCACCTTATTATCAATACTCAATGCATGTTTTAAGATAGTAATTTCCTTTAGCTTCCACCAGGTGAATGCCCCTTGTTCAAGTACCAGATCAAACATTGAGTTGTGGAATAGGGTTATTAGGGGAGAAGGGAAGGATTGAAGATTAATACAAAATCCATGACTTCTCCAAATAGACAGAGAGTGAAAAGTGTATTGGACTACCTGTCCCAATTTCCTGGGAGAGGATCCGTGGACCTTAGTAGCCCTGCTACTGAGTACGGCGCTATTAGAGAGTTTTCCAACTTCACCCATCCAGGTACATTATGTGGAGTACAGACAGTCGCCATTTGTACCACCCGCGTAGCCTTATAATAAAGGGCAAAATTTGGTAGCGAGAGGCCTCCCAGTTTTCTGTGGTGGAACATAGTCATCAGCTTGTTTCTGGGCCACTTTCCCTGCCAAATGTATTTTAAGATTATTTTGTGTATGGAGGTAAATGTTCTCGCAGGGATGCCGATGGGTAGAGATCCAAATAGATATAGGAATCTAGGAAATCTAGGGAAAGTGACCATTTTTATTGAGTGAATTATACCTAGCCAGGATATGGAGGTTGAGGACCATTTAGCCAAATCGTTTGTGAATTTATGAATAAGCGGTGTATAATTCCATTTAAAAAGAGTAGACTTATTTGTAGTTCGGTTAATGAAAAAGTATGTGATGAAATGGTCCGTTTTCTCGAACCCAAAACTGGCCGTGATGTTATATTGATCATAAATGGGTATATTAAGAAATAAAGTTTCTGATTTGCCTACATTGACTTATAGTCCTGATATGGTTTAAATTTTTTTGTTCTATTTAATGTAAACAACCCTGTCTAGAATTTTTCTGCTAAATATCTTTTAAAAAAAAGTTTGAGATTAGTTTATCTTTTACACATCTCCAAGTCCCCAATGGCCTTTCACATAGACAATGATTT
Organism: Anomaloglossus baeobatrachus; assembly: GCF_048569485.1. NCBI lineage: Eukaryota > Metazoa > Chordata > Amphibia > Anura > Aromobatidae > Anomaloglossus > Anomaloglossus baeobatrachus. The sequence continues at coordinate 364,494,906 of NC_134353.1, forward strand.
CAGTATACAGTTAGGTCCAGAAATATTTGGACAGTGACACAAGTTTTGTTATTTTAGCTGTTTACAAAAACATGTTCAGAAATACAATTATATATATATATAATATGGGCTGAAAGTGCACACTCCCAGCTGCAATATGAGAGTTTTCACATCCAAATCGGAGAAAGGGTTTAGGAATCATAGCTCTGTAATGCATAGCCTCCTCTTTTTCAAGGGACCAAAAGTAATTGGACAAGGGACTCTAAGGGCTGCAATTAACTCTGAAGGCGTCTCCCTCGTTAACCTGTAATCAACGAAGTAGTTAAAAGGTCTGGGGTTGATTACAGGTGTGTGGTTTTGCATTTGGAAGCTGTTGCTTTGACCAGACAACATGCGGTCTAAGGAACTCTCAATTGAGGTGAAGCAGAACATCCTGAGGCTGAAAAAAAAGAAAAAATCCATCAGAGAGATAGCAGACATGCTTGGAGTAGCAAAATCAACAGTCGGGTACATTCTGAGAAAAAAGGAATTGACTGGTGAGCTTGGGAACTCAAAAAGGCCTGGGCGTCCACGGATGACAACAGTGGTGGATGATCGCCGCATACTTTTTTTGGTGAAGAAGAACCCGTTCACAACATCAACTGAAGTCCAGAACACTCTCAGTGAAGTAGGTGTATCTGTCTCTAAGTCAACAGTAAAGAGAAGACTCCATGAAAGTAAATACAAAGGGTTCACATCTAGATGCAAACCATTCATCAATTCCAAAAATAGACAGGCCAGAGTTAAATTTGCTGAAAAATACCTCATGAAGCCAGATCAGTTCTGGAAAAGTATTCTATGGACAGATGAGACAAAGATCAACCTGTACCAGAATGATGGGAAGAAAAAAGTTTGGAGAAGAAAGGGAACGGCACATGATCCAAGGCACACCACATCCTCTGTAAAACATGGTGGAGGCAACGCGATGGCATGGGCATGCATGGCTTTCAATGGCACTGGGTCACTTTTGTTTATTGATGACATAACAGCAGACAAGAGTAGCCGGATGAATTCTGAAGTGTACCGGGATATACTTTCAGCCCAGATTCAGCCAAATGCCGCAAAGTTGATCGGACGGCGCTTCATAGTACAGATGGACAATGACCCCAAGCATACAGCCAAAGCTACCCAGGAGTTCATGAGTGCAAAAAAGTGGAACATTCTGCAATGGCCAAGTCAATCACCAGATCTTAACCCAATTGAGCATGCATTTCACTTGCTCAAATCCAGACTTAAGACAGAAAGACCCACAAACAAGCAAGACCTGAAGGCTGCGGCTGTAAAGGCCTGGCAAAGCATTAAGAAGGAGGAAACGCAGCGTTTGGTGATGTCCATGGGTTCCAGACTTAAGGCAGTGATTGCCTCCAAAGGATTTGCAACAAAATATTGAAAATAAAAATATTTTGTTTGGGTTTGGTTTATTTGTCCAATTACTTTTGACCTCCTAAAATGTGGAGTGTTTGTAAAGAAATGTGTACAATTCCTACAATTTCTATCAGATATTTTTGTTCAAACCTTCAAATTAAATGTTACAATCTGCACTTGAATTCTGTTGTAGAGGTTTCATTTCAAATCCAATGTGGTGGTATGCAGAGCCCAACTCGCGAAAATTGTGTCACTGTCCAAATATTTCTGGACCTAACTGTATATTCCCACAATTTTTAATTTCAAGTGAAAAGGCTTTGGTACCGTGTTAGCCAGTTGAAAAATTATTGAATGTTCTCAGTGAGAGGAACAAAATTATAATCTTGTGATACCTTTTAAGGGCTAATTAAAATAAAATAAAGTGATGTTACAACTTACAAAGCAAGCTTTCGAGACATCTCAGGTCCCTTCTTCAGGCATGGTATGACAAAATATCTGAATAAACACAAATATATGCACAAACAGAGCAGAGGGATGGCATAATAAAATATATTTAAATAAACAAACACTGAGCTTAGAAAGTGAATCCTTAATTAGCTTTGATTAGTGGTGTGAGAGTTTTATTGTCCCAATATCCATGTAGGATCAGAGGTCTGGTGAGTCTCTGGAATAGATTCCTCAGATTTTGTAATGGTCCGTAAATCCTCCTGAAAGGTTGAGTCCTGTGTCCACAGAGATAAACATTTTAATGAATTTGTATTCCCAGACCCTGCGATGGCTCTGTGATCTGAAGTTGCCTTTTAATATGACAACTTTCATGTGGTTTACGTTGTGTCCTGAAGCACAGAAATGTTTGGCAACAGGTAAATGGATTTTTTTGTCTGTAATTGTGTGGCGGGGAGATCTCATCCTTGCTCTCAGTCTCTGTCCTGTTTCTCCAACATAGAGGCTCCCAATAGGACATATAGTACACAGGATTAAGTACACCACGTTGGAAGAGGAACATGTGAATGTCCCAGGAATCTTATAGTCCTGCTGTATGTTAGGGATCTGTATCCGGTCTTTGGTCTCTACATGAGTGCAGGTTTTGCAGCTCTTTACATTGCAAGGATAAGTTCCTCTTGGTGTGTCTGAGGGCATAGAACTTTGGATCATGATGCTTCCGTAAATTAGGAGGTTGCCTGTAGCACAGCAATGGAGGATCTTTGAATATTGTTTTTAACCGGTTATCCTTGTGTAGAATCTGGTGAAGTTTCTTGGCCGTTCTTCTCAGTACCTCAAGCTGTGGGTTGTATGTCACCACCAGAGGTACTCGACTATTTTCCTCTTTTTGTTTGTATTGAAGCAGTTCACTTCTAGGGGTCCTTGTTGATCTAATAGAGCTCTACTAGAGCAACAAGGACCCCCTAGAAGTGAACTGCTTCAATACAAACAAAAAGAGGAAAATAGTCGAGTACCTCTGGTGGTGACATACAACCCACAGCTTGAGGTACTGAGAAGAACGGTGTTACGGTTGCTGCGAGCACTGGAGACTATGTCCAGATTTCTTGCTACTGCACATGTGCGAGCGCTGGAGACTAAGTCCAGATTTCTTGCTACTGCACATGTGCGAGCGCTGGAGACTAAGTCCAGATTTCTTGCTACTGCACATGTGCGAGCGCCAGAGACTAAGTCCTATCTTGGAGCCATTGCACATGTGCGGGTGACATCATCGCTGACACGAGGTCACATGTCTCTGACACCTTCTATGCCGATTGGTCGCTGGTCATGTGCTTGTGATGCCTTGCTCAGTGATAGGCCAGCATGACGTCACTCCTGTCGTTCTGGCAGCGGATTGGCTCTGGTGTCCTCCATCTTGGATGAGGCACAGAGTCTATATAAGACTCTGACATACGCCGCATGGCGCTCAGTCCTCTTGGTTCATGCATAAGAGTAGACGCTCTGTGCGCGTTCCTCTAGGCATTCCTCTGTCTATGCTAGGTGAGCGCTACCGGCAGGGTAGCGTTCTTATACCTTACAGCTTCGGCTGCTGTCCGTATCCTCACCTCTTAGGGGAGCGGACATAGGCAGGTGCCTGAGGCACATGGTCTGGCTGGGCCTTGTGGTTCGACTCGTAGGTGGACGTTGCCGCTAGGGTAACGTTCCTTATACTGCGTCTGGCAGTTGTTCGTATCCTCGCACACTAGGGGAGCGAACAGAGGTAGGAGCTTTGTGCGGCTTACGCTGCTGTTCGTCTCTTTTGCACCACTAGAAGAGCGGACCTAGGCAGGTGCCATATCTAGTGGTTCGTGTTCTCGCACACTAGTGGAGCGAACGCAGGTAGGAGCTTTGTGCGGCTTACGCTGCTGTTCGTCTCTTTTGCACCACTAGAAGAGCGGACCTTGGTAGATGCCATTTCGCACACATTGCCTTTGTCTCTGTGATTATTAACAGAGATCATTCCACACACCCAAGTACGGGAGGAATTGCTTTACTTACTTATATCCTTCTGTGAGTTAACAGAGGTATTGCACTCTGCCATAGTCTGCAGCAGAGTCTTTGCACGGTGGACCCTGACTGTCTGATACTCCTTTAGGTTATTATCAGACAGCCCCCCGTAACATTAGGACTGAGCCTTAGAATGGGCGACTCCCCTATGGGAGCGCTCTGATGTGGTTACTCTGAGACATCAAGACTTTCTTGATGCTCTTAAGGCGGTATTCATGGGTCCGCAGGTTACCCATGATGCGGCCCTGAGACTGTTAGATCTATCTCAGGGTTCGGTATCCACTAGTTCTTATGCCATTGCTTTTAGAACTCTGGTGGCAGAACTAGATTGGCCAGAGAAGGTGTTGATTCCTATCTTCTGGAGAGGGTTGGCAGGCTATGTCAAGGATGCTCTTGCTACTCGTGAGGTCCCTGCTTCTCTGGAGGACTTGATCACAGTAGCAACGAGGATCGATGTACGCCATAAGGAACGTAGACTCGAGGTCTCTTCCTCACGCCCTAAGCATCGGGCTATTCCAGTTGTTGAGGGTCCACTACCATCTTCCTCAGCATCTGAAACATCTCCCACTCCTATGGAGTTAGGTCATACGTCTTCCAGATTACGCAAGTCTGGTCCTCCTATATGTTACGTATGTCGTCAGGCTGGGCACTATGCCAACAAGTGTCCTAGTCGTCAGGGAAACTCCCTGGCCTAGTAACCATTAGAGGGGGGTTACTAGAGACGTCTTCTGCACCCTCTAAGTGTTGTATCCCAGGTCAGCTCTCGTTATCTGAGAATACATGGCCTATTATGGCTTTTGTGGATTCCGGAGCTGACGGGACTTTTGTGTCCTCAGGATTTGTAAAGGGACACAATATTCCCTCTATCATGTTAGAGGCGCCTATTCCTGTCCGTGTTGTTAATGGAACTATGTTGTCTGACTCCATTACATTGAGGACAGTTCCCTTGCGCCTTTCCCTGTCTCAGGGTCACATAGAGGAGATTTCTTTTCTTGTTTTGCCTGAGGGTATAGATGACGTCCTTCTGGGTCTCCCATGGCTTCGGACTCATGCTCCTCACATTGACTGGGAGTCCGACAGCATTATTAGTTGGGGTTCGAAATGTCAGTCCCGATGTCTTCCCTTACCACCTAAGGTCATTGCGGTTGCATCTACTGATCTCTCTCCCATACCTACACCCTATCTGGATTTCGCTGACGTGTTCTCCAAACAGGGTGCTGAGGTTCTTCCACCCCATAGGCCGTATGACTGTGCCATAGACCTTATCCCAGGTTCGGTTCCACCTAAAGGCAGGGTTTACCCCCTGTCGATACCTGAGTCGGAGGCCATGTCGACCTATATAAGAGAGAGTTTAGAGAAAGGGTTCATTCGTAAGTCTGTCTCTCCCGCAGGAGCTGGGTTTTTCTTTGTTCGGAAGAAAGAGGGTGATTTGCGTCCCTGCATAGATTACAGGGGTCTCAACGCAATCACAATAAAGAACAAATACCCATTATCTTTAATTTCGGAGCTCTTTGACAGACTGAGAGGAGCTCAAGTTTTTACGAAGTTGGATCTGCGGGGTGCGTATAACTTGGTACGAATTCGAGAGGGTGACGAATGGAAGACCGCTTTTAACACCCGAGACGGTCACTATGAATACCTCGTCATGCCTTTTGGGTTATGTAATGCACCCGCAGTATTTCAGGACTTCGTAAACGATGTGTTCAGGGATTTACTGTTATCCTCAGTAGTGGTGTATCTGGACGACATCCTGATTTTTTCTCCTGATCTGGAGACTCATCGTCAGGATGTCGTTCGTGTCCTTTCCCGTTTAAGGGAGCACTCATTGTTTGCTAAACTCGAGAAATGTGTATTCGAGCAGTCCTCATTGCCTTTTTTGGGTTACATTATCTCACAAAAGGGTCTGGCTATGGATCCTGCGAAGCTCTCTGCTGTCCTGCAATGGTCCGAACCTCATTCCTTGAAGGCGGTGCAACGCTTCTTAGGATTCATAAATTATTACAGGCAGTTCATACCCCATTTTTCTACTTTGGTGGCCCCTTTGGTGGCCTTGACTAAGAAAGGTGCTAATCCCAAAGCCTGGTCTACTGAGACATCTCAGGCTTTTGAGGCAGTAAAAAGACACTTTTCAACTGCTCCCGTTCTTCAAAGACCCGATGAGAGTAAGCCCTTCCTCTTGGAGGTTGATGCCTCTTCAGTGGGTGCTGGTGCGGTCTTGTATCAAAAGAATGGTGCAGGTAGAAAAAGGCCGTGTTTCTTCTTTGCGAAAACCTTTTCACCGGCAGAGAGAAACTATACCATTGGGGATAGGAAACTGCTCGCCCTGAGATTAGCCTTGGAGGAGTGGCGTCACTTGCTGGAAGGAGCGAAACATCCTTTCCAGGTCTATACAGACCATAAGAATCTGACGTACTTACAAACCGCTCAGCGTCTGAATCCTCGCCAAGCCCGCTGGTCCTTGTTTTTCTCCCGCTTTCACTTCTCCATCAACTATCTGTCTGGGAGTAAGAATAACAAGGCAGACGCCCTGTCTCGCTCTATGCTTTCTACCCAGGAAGAGATTGACGAACCTCGTCTTATCCTTCCCTCCAGGGTTTTTCATACGCTCTCCCCTGTGACGTTAGACCAAATCCCACCGGGCAAGACCTTTGTTCCGCCTGATCGACAGAATGATATACTGTCATGGGCCCACACCTCAAAGGTGGGTGGGCATTTTGGTATTAGGCGGACACGAGAGTTACTGGAGAGGTGGTATTGGTGGCCACACTTAGCCAGCCACGTCAAGAGATATGTCGGTTCCTGCTACTCGTGTGCTCGCAACCGTCCATTACGGCAGAGACCGGCTGGGCTCTTGCATCCTTTACCAGTGCCAGATAGACCATGGGAGGTGGTAGGCATGGATTTTGTGGGTGATCTTCCATGTTCACAGGGACATAGATTTGTGTGGGTCATTACGGACCATTTCTCCCGGATGGTTCATCTCGTACCGTTATCGAGAATCCCATCTTCCAGGGTACTAGCCAAACTATTCCTCAAGCATGTCTTTAGGCTTCACGGGATGCCAGATCGTATCATTTGTGATAGAGGCCCTCAATTTACTTCCCGTTTCTGGCGAGATCTTTGTAGCCTTCTGCAAATTGAGTTGAATCTCTCTTCGGCGTACCATCCGGAGACCAATGGTTTGGTTGAGCGTACCAATCAATCTATGATTATATACCTTCGACACTTTGTTGCTGAGAACCACGATAACTGGTCCTCCCTCCTACCCTGGGCAGAATTTGCCCTTAACAATTCGCTGGCTGAGGCCACTGGGCAGACACCGTTCATACTCAATAATGGGCAACACCCTAGGGTACCGGTACCGTTTCCCGCTGCTGCACCTCCTCCTCTTGTGGCCGACTGGGAAACTAATGCCAGAGAGGTTTGGGATCGGACTCAAGAGTCGATCCAAGCAGCTAAGGACCGTATGAAGACAGTGTCCGATCGGTTTCGTCGCCCGGCTCCTGTCTTTTCTCCAGGGGACTTTGTGTGTCTCTCTGCAAAACACGTGAGACTTAGAGTGAGCTCTGTCAAATTTGCTCCTCGCTTCCTGGGTCCTTATGAGGTTCTTCGACAGGTAAATCCTGTAGTCTACCAATTGAAGTTACCCGTCCATCTTAGGATTCATGACAAATTCCATGTCTCACTGCTAAAGCCGGCTATTTTACCTCACGCTCGTGAAGTTCACTCTCCTGCCTCTGATTCCTCTCGCTCTAGCTATGAGGTACGAGCCATAGTTGGTTCTAAGATGGTGAGAGGGCGCAGGTTCTTCTTGATAGATTGGGAGGGTTACGGCCCGGAACATCGCTCTTGGGAGCCTGAGGAGGCTGTCCATGCTCCCGACTTAGTTGCCGATTACCTGCGTCGCCGGGAGGGGGGCCCTTGAGGGGGAGGTACTGTTACGGTTGCTGCGAGCACTGGAGACTATGTCCAGATTTCTTGCTACTGCACATGTGCGAGCGCTGGAGACTAAGTCCAGATTTCTTGCTACTGCACATGTGCGAGCGCTGGAGACTAAGTCCAGATTTCTTGCTACTGCACATGTGCGAGCGCCAGAGACTAAGTCCTATCTTGGAGCCATTGCACATGTGCGGGTGACATCATCGCTGACACGAGGTCACATGTCTCTGACACCTTCTATGCGATTGGTCGCTGGTCATGTGCTTGTGATGCCTTGCTCAGTGATAGGCCAGCATGACGTCACTCCTGTCGTTCTGGCAGCGGATTGGCTCTGGTGTCCTCCATCTTGGATGAGGCACAGAGTCTATATAAGACCCTGACACACGCCGCATGGCGCCCAGTCCTCTTGGTTCATGCATAAGAGTAGACACTCTGTGCGCGTTCCTCTAGGCATTCCTCTGTCTATGCTAGGTGAGCGCTACCGGCAGGGTAGCGTTCTTATACCTTACAGCTTCGGCTGCTGTCCGTATCCTTACCTCTTAGGGGAGCGGACATAGGCAGGTGCCTGAGGCACATGGTCTGGCTGGGCCTTGTGGTTCGACTCGTAGGTGGACGTTGCCGCTAGGGTAACGTTCCTTATACTGCGTCTGGCAGTTGTTCGTATCCTCGCACACTAGGGGAGCGAACAGAGGTAGGAGCTTTGTGCGGCTTACGCTGCTGTTCGTCTCTTTTGCACCACTAGAAGAGCGGACCTAGGCAGGTGCCATATCTAGTGGTTCGTGTCCTCGCACACTAGTGGAGCGAACGCAGGTAGGAGCTTTGTGCGGCTTACGCTGCTGTTCGTCTCTTTTGCACCACTAGAAGAGCGGACCTTGGTAGATGCCATTTCGCACACATTGCCTTTGTCTCTGTGATTATTAACAGAGATCATTCCACACACCCAAGTACGGGAGGAATTGCTTTACTTACTTATATCCTTCTGTGAGTTAACAGAGGTATTGCACTCTGCCATAGTCTGCAGCAGAGTCTTTGCACGGTGGACCCTGACTGTCTGATACTCCTTTAGGTTATTATCAGACAGCCCCCCGTAACAAACGGCCAAGAAACTTCACCACATTCTACACAAGGATAACCGGTTAAAAACAATATTCAAAGATCCTCCATTGCTGTGCTACAGGCAACCTCCTAATTTACAGAGCATCATGATCCAAAGTTCTATGCCCTCAGACACACCAAGAGGAACTTATCCTTGCAATGTAAAGTGCTTCAAAACCTGCACTCATGTAGAGACCAAAGACCGGATACAGATCTTTAACACACAGCAGGACTATAAGATTCCTGGGACATTCACATGTTACTCTTCCAACGTGGTGTACTTAATCCTGTGCACTATACAGTATGTCCTATTGGGGGCCTCTATGTTGGAGAAACAGGACAGAGACTGAGAGCAAGGATGAAATCTCACCGCCACACAATTACAGAAAAAAAAAATCCATTTACCTGTGGCCAAACATTTCTGTGCTTCAGGACACAACATAAACCACATGAAAGTTGCCATATTAAAAGGCAACTTTAGATCACAGAACCATCGCAGGGTCTGGGAATACAAATTCATTAAAATATTTAACTCTGTGGACACAGGACTCAACCTTTCAGGAGGATTTACGGACCATTACAAAATCTGAGGAATCTATTCCAGAGACTCACCAAACTTCTGATCCTACATTGATATTGGGACAATAAAACTCTCCTACCACTAATCAAAGCTAATTAAGGATTCACTTTCTAAGCTCAGTGTTTGTTTATTTAAATGTCTTTTATTATGCCATCCCTCTGCCCTGTTTGTGCATATATTTGTGTTTCTTCAGATATTTTGTCATACCATGCCTGATGAAGGGATCTGAGATGTCTCGAAAGCTTGCTTTGTAACATCACTTTATTTTATTTTAGTTAGCCCTTAAAAGGTATCAAAAGATTATAATTTTGTTCCTCTCACTGAGAACATTCAATAATTATTCCCACAATAACATGTTAGAGCATATTGCTAAAATATACCATAACTTAGGGTGGACATAGAAAGACAGAAGACCTCTGTTAAAGAAGTGAAGAGGTTGCAGCACTAGTAAACCTAGTAATAGGTTTTAAATAAAACTTTAATTAGAAAATCAATGTATTTACTAGCATCACTCCCCAGGTGTAGCAAGAAATTAATTGAAAATAATAGCTGTGAATTGATCCTATAATAAGTTTCTACTGCAATATTTTTATAATGCTATTTTATCTCACCACACAACATGCATTGGAGGTTTGGCACATAAAGTACATACATTCATCGGAAAGTAGAATACTCTTGTAGTGAAAATGTTATTCGAACCTGATCTTGCAAATCTTGAAAAGGTAATCGGTATTTCATACTATAAGCAATTAGTAATTAAGAGCCATTTACTCCAGGAGGCTATAGCAACATCACGTACTTAAGAGTCCATGAACAAAGTATTCAACATGCAAATATTTTTCCAAGCATACAATGGTTATTATTCCATGTATACAATGAAGATTTTACAGCATAACATATGCAAATTGCCTCTTCAGACAGGAAGAGGACTTGAACGCTAGTGCCATTTATTGGAAGTAGCAATCCTACAAGTCAATATTGACCCTTTATTGAGCTTTGACATATGACTTAGGATAAAAGCCAGATCAGAATTTCAATTTGCAGATACAATGTTTTGAGGTATTGCATCTCCTTAGTGTAAAGCATGAGATCTGATTTGGCTGTATGAGAGCCTTCTGACTAGGATATAAGAGGTAACGTATCTGCTTGTGTAGAGTAAGATGCCTGGCATGCCAGTGTGAGTGTCATGGCTCGACTAGGGGGCTCGATCTGCTGACCTATGGTTGTATGGTCAGTTCGGTTTCCCCTTCTATTGGACCACAGCCTGTTTTGTCTCTATTATAATGCTGATGGTTCTCTTGTCTTTCCCCTGCTTTCCTTTTATTTATATTCAGGGGTGTTCACTTTCACATTTGGTTTGCCTTATCACATCTTAGGAGGGTCTATTTATACTTGCCATGCACATGCATTCATTGATAGCTATATTCCAGGATAGATGGATGTTTGGAATTCTACCTCTTTAGTTAAGGATAATCACTGTGGTTTGGTTGTGTGTTTCCCTTGCCCAGCATTCTTTCCTTTGTTTTATATTTGGGATTTGTGTGGTTTCCACGTATTCCATAAGTCTTTTGAGTTTCCTCTCTCTTCCCTGTATGACTGTATTGACACGTTTTAAGCCCTCTGCCTCACACTCTGCCTGGGTGCACTTCAAATATGTTACTTGTTTAGTGTAACACTTTTTTATTGTTGAGAGTACAATTAAAGCCACTCAGGATAATCTGATGTTGAGTGGGGAAGCCATTTCCTATTCTTACGGTGCCAACCTCTGCGGTTAAGCAGGGACAAATCAGGGTCAGATTTAGGGCTTATTCTATAGAACTGTTGATTACAGGTATAACATCTCTCCTGGTTTGTTCATCCCTGTGTGAGTGGTAGTGCTCAGTCATAACAATGAAGAGGCTTATAAGCCATGCAATGCTCCTCTGGTAAATTAAATATCCACATTGCCTCTTTAAAACTTCAAAAAAAAACACTCATAGAGCCAAATCATATCTCTTGCTTTGCACAAATGAGATACAGCACCCCGAAACACAGTGTCTTCAAATTGAGATTTTGGTTTGACCTTTCTCCTAAGTAATATAGCAAGGAAAAAAGCAAAGGGTTGATGCTCACTTTCAGGATTGCTATTTCCAATAGATAACAATAGTGTTTAAGTCCTCCTCTCTGAAGAGGCAATTTCCATATTTAATTTCCCAGAGGAGCATTACATGGCTTATAAGCCTCCTCACACTGAAATGTCACTCCCAACAAGAAGAAAACCTACAGTAGATCCGAAACTATAAAATCAAAATAAATACAAATAGAGACACAGAAGTTGACAGGACAGTTGCATTTAAAAAAAAAAAACAAAAAACGATTGAATACATTGCCAAACCATGAGGCCACTGACTTTAAAATGAAGAAATTATGATTTTTAGATTCTTAACAGACCACGTGAGAAATAACCCCTGTGAGTCAAATGCATTTATTTGCATTTTATTTATGCATGTAATATTGTTTTATTTGTAATAGTAGAAACAGCAAGGAGAGAAACCATGAAGCATACTGTATTGTTTCTCATAGCGATAAGAAAAAAACAAGAGCTGCTTCCTGTGTAACACCATAGGAACAATTGAGCGTGAGTTGGAGGGTTGGTCGCTCACATGACCAGGTTGTGCGCGGTTCAACTATGTGAAGAGTGATGTAAAATTCAATCATGGCTGCTGCACCAGCTACTGTACTCACACCAATGTGAATAGGACATGACAAGTAAAGTGCAGTGGATCCCAAGTGATGCAGCTAACAAAGGTTAATTCAGGCGGTAAGTATAAAAAACCTCCAATTTATTGCAATGCATTTCGGAATAGAACTGACTCCTTTCTTAGTCACTGAAAGTTTTTCATAGTTACCTCCTATATAAACCTTTGTCAGTGGTAGCGCCAGGGATTCACCGCAATCTACTCTCCATACTGTTGCTTATGGCGATCCTTGTGGCAGAAACTGGGTTTATGCTAGCTATATACAATGTATACAAAAAGATGCTACGTCTAAAAGGTCTAATTGATTCACAACTGCTGCACAAAGTAAACTAAGTGATACATCACTGGAATCAGGGACTCTTTTCCTACATTATGCTGCTCTCATATGGAGATAGCAAAAACATGTTGACAGATTCCCTTTAATGGAAATTTGTCATCAGATTTTGGTCTCCTAACTTGAGAGCAACATAATGTAGAGACAGAGGCCATGATTCCAGCAATATATCCCTTAACTGGCCTTATTAATGTAGTTTTCATAAAATTGGTGTTTTATCAGCTGGAGCTTATCACTAAAGGACTGTTAAATCTGCTATGTAGTCCTCCATATTCATAAACTTTCTATAAACACTACTTTGGTAGCTTTCTGCCTATGCACAGTTAATACATAAACCTGTCAATTAATGGTGTAGGGAGGCTTATACAGAGCTAAGCTAGTAGATGTGTTTCCGATAAAACAGTGATTTCATCAAAACAACACTAAGCAGCCAGGTAAGTGATACATCGCTGGATCAGGGTCACTGCACCTACATCATGCTGCTCTCAGATGGGGAAGCAAAAAGCTAGTGACAGATTCCATTTAACCCCTTAACGACCCTTGACGTACTGGGTACGTCACCCACCGCTGTCCTCAATCGCCCCGCCGCTGCCTCAATCGCCCCGCCGCTGCCCCCAATCACCACGCCGCTGTCCCCGCCACCGCCAGCCACGCCGCTGTCCCCGATCACCCCGCCGCTGTCCCCAATCGCCACCGCCAGCCACGCCGCTGTCCCCGCCAGCCACGCCACTGTCCCCGCCACCGCCAGCCATGCCGCTCACCCCGCCGCTGTCCCCGATCGCCACCGCCAGCCACACCGCTGTCCCCGCCACCACCGCTAACCACGCCGCTGTCCCCACTACTGACACCGCCACTGTCCTCGCCACTGTCACCGCCGCTGTCCCCGCCACCGCCAGCCAGGCCGCTGTCCCCGCCACCACCAGCCACGCCTCTGTCCCCGCTGCCACCGCCAGCCACGCCGCTGTCCCCGCCACTGTCACCGCCGCTGTCCCCACCACCGCCAGCCACGCCGCTGTACCGGATCACCCCGCCGCTGTCCCCGATCACCACCGCCAGCCATGCCGCTGTCCTCGCCACCGCCAGCCATGCTGCTCACCCCGCCGCTGTCCCCGATCGCCACCGCCAGCCACGCCGCTGTCCCCGCCACTGTCACCGCCGCTGTCCCCACCACCGCCAGCCACTCCGCTGTACCCAATCACCCCGCCGCTGTCCCCGATCGCCACCGCCAGCCACGCCGCTGTCCCCGCCAGCCACGCCGCTGTCCCCGCCACCGCCAGCCACACCGCTCACCCCACCGCTGTCCCCAATCACCACTGCCAGCCACGCCGCTGTCCCCACCGCCACTGCCAGCCACGCCGCTGTCCCAGCTACTGTCACCGCAGCTGTCCCCGCCACCGCTGCCACGCCGCTGTACCCGATCACCCTGCCGCTGTCCCCAATCGCCACCGCCAGGCACGCCGCTGTCCCCGCCAGCCACGCCGCTGTCGCCGCCACGCCTGCCACTGTCCACGCCGGCACCGCTAGCCACGCCGCTGCCTCCGCCGCCGTCGCACCCGCCGCCGTCGCACCCACCTTTTTCAGCCGCCGCTGCCCCCGAATCGGCCGCCACTGTTCCCGATCGGCCGCCGCCTCCTCCATCGGTTGCCCCTTCTCCATCCGCCACTACACCTCCCCCCCTCCTCCTCCATATGCTGCCTCCCCCCCTCCATGTGCTGCCTCCCCCCCTCCATGTGCTGCCTCCCCACCCTTCCATGTGCTGCCTCCCTTGCTGCCTTCCCCCCTCCATGTGCTACCTACCTCCCTCATGTGCTCTCTCCCATCAGACTCTGCCCCCCTCCCCGATCTGCTGCCTGTTCTCTCCCATCCTCTTCATCTACTTCCCCCTCTCACCCTCCTCAATCTGTTGCCTCCTTCATCTGCTGCCTCTTCTGTCTGCTGTGATCCTGCTGCCTAGATCCATCCTGTAAGGTAGCTATCCCCAATCTCACCTCCCCATCCTCCGCCGCTCCTCCATCCGCTGCGCCATTTCCCATCCTCCATCCGCTGCGCCATTTCCCATCCTCTGCCGCTCCTCCATTCGCTGCGCCCTTTCCCATCCTCTGCCGCTCCTCCATCCGCTGCGCCCTTTCCCATCCTCTGCCGCTCCTCCACCTGCTGTGCCCTTTCCCATCCTCTGCCGCTCCTCCATCCGCTGCACCCTTTCCCATCTTCCATCCGCTGCGCCCTTTCTCATCTGCCGCCCCTCCATCCACGCCCTCTCGCATCGCATTATCCAGCGCAGTTGCTCGCTTCCAGACTGGAGCAGATGATGCGATGCAAGACTCGTGCATCGCTCTCACGTTTGGCACTGGTCTTAGTGGCAGGCGCTCATATTTTTTTTATTCATTTTTTTTTTCTTACTGACGTCTGTATTTTTTATTTCGCCAACTAATTTTTTTGTATATGGGGGAGGGTCTAGTTTCCAAAATGGGGTCACATGTGGGGGCGCTCCTTCTCTTCTGAGCCCCGCCGTGCGCCCAAACAATTGATTTCCACCACATGTGAGGTATCTGTGTACTCAGGAGAAATTGCACAATACGTTTTATGGTGCATTTTTTCCTGATAGCCTTGTGGAAAAAAAAGCTACCTGGTTGAAAAAACAATTTTGTGGTAAAAAAAAAATAAAATATTTTCACGGCTGAACATTACAAACGTTTGTGAAGCCTCCAGAGGTTCAAAGTGCTCACTAAACAGCTAGATAAACTCCATGAGGGGTCTAGTTTCCAAAATGGGGTCAATTGTGGGGGAGCTCCATTGTTTAGGCACCTCAGGGGGGTCTCCAAACGCAACATGGCGTCCGCTAATAATTCCAACCAATTTTGCTGTGAAATGGCGCTCCTTCTCTTCTGAGCCCCGCCGTGCACCCAAACAATTGATTTCCACCACATATGAGGTATCGTCGTACTCAGGAGAAATTGCACAATACGTTTTATGGTGCATTTTTTCCTGATACCCTTGTGAATAAAAAAGCTACCTGTTTAAAAAAACAATTTTGTGGTAAAAAAAAAAAAAATATTTTCACGGCTGAACATTACAAACTTTTGTGAAGCCTCCAGGGGTTCAAAGTGCTCACTAAACAGCTAGATAAATTCCATGATGGCTCTCGTTTCCAAAATGGGGTCACTTGTGGGGGAGCTCTATTGTTTAGGCACCTCAGGGGGTCTTCAAACCCGACATGGCGTCCGCTAATGAGTGCAGCTAATTTTGCACTCAAATTCAAATGGCGCTCCTTGCCTTCTGAGCCCTGCCATGTGCCCAAACATTTGATTTCGACCACATATGAGGTATCTGCGTACTCAGGAGAAAATGGACAATACATTTTATGGTGCATTTTTTCTGATACCCTTGTGAAAATACTAAATTTTATTTTCATTTTTCCTTTTACATTGCTTTGGTTGCTGTGAAGCTCCTAAAGGGTTAATAAACTTCTTGGATGTGGTTTTGAGCAGAGTGAGAGGTGCAGATTTTAGAATGGGGTCACGTTTGGGTATTTTCTGTCGCCTAGGTTTCTCAAATCACTCCAAATGTGATGTGGTACCTAAAAAAATTTTTTTTGTAAATTTTGTTGGAAAAATGAGAAATTGCTGATGAACTTTGAACCCTTCTAACTTCCTAACGGAATTTTTTTTTTTTTTCAAAAATTGCGCTGATGTAAAGTAGACATGTGGAACATGTTATTTAGTAACTATTTTGTGTGACATATCTCTCAGATTTATGGGCATAAAATTTCAATTGCAAAATTTTCGCCAAATTTCCAAAATTTTCACAAATAAACGCAAAACATATCGGCCTAAATTTACCACTGACATGAAGTACAATATGTCACGAAAAAACAATGTCAGAATCGCCAGGATCCGTTGAAGCGTTCCAGAGTTAGAACCTGTCAAAGTGACACTGGTCAGAATTGCAAAAAATGGCCGGGTCTTTAAGGTGAAAACAGGCTGGGGGCTGAAGGGGTTAAAGGAGTTCTCCCTGACCAGCTGTTATTAGTTCTGCTGCCAGACCGACATAATCATTAAAGCTGCATGTCTTCTCTCTGTTCAATGTATAGCAAGTACTAAGTATGGCAGATCAACGCTAGAATAGGCCTCTATATATGGAGTTGTGCAGTGCAGATCTGTGCATCACTTATATTCAGCTACGCTCTTTGGAGGTTCCAAATGTCGGACCCCACCAACCTGATGTTGATGACTTATCCACAGGAAAGTTAATACACAGGAGAACCCCTTTAACATCTTTACGGTATACACAAATGTAAGTAAAAAGATACAGTATGCAATTCTATATTATTTTATCAAATGAATTTCTTCCTAATAGAGGGCTTACCAGTCTAGTAGACGATCCTACTCAGTGATATCAAAGCTCTAAATAATTGAGCTACTCCGATCCACTAGATTAATAAAACCTTAGATTTAGATCCCATATTTCAAATTGTACTTAAACTTTTGCAGAAATCTATATAGAACTCTGTTTGGCAACATGATGGCCATTGATCTTAATGTGACAGACAAAATGTAGAAATGTATAAATCAATGTAGAAAAATATAGCAATGTCAGTAGAAATATGTGTCTATCTATTCAAGGCAAAAGTTTCAATATTATTAATGAAATAACAGAATAATTCAATGCAACATACCTCAGCTATGTTAAGTTTTCCAGTCTCACACACATTCTTTGTGCATACAGTATTGCTTGTCCTCATTGAGCCATAGCTTCCTATTTTCGCTTTAATATTGAAAATATCTCTTTCCAAAGCATTAATCCTATAAATATGACATATAGGTTAATAAGCATACTCATCAGAAAATGTAATCTCTTATTAACAGGAAGAAGCAAAAATAATCCTTTGGTTTCATGTATTTAATCCACTGCAAGAAATGTGAAGTATTTCATAGTAACTAGTGATGGGCAAGCACTAAAATGCTCCAGTGTTCGGTACTCAAGTCGAGCAATTTGTAACGCTCGAGTGCTCGTCTCAAGTAACGAGCATAAAGGAAGTCAATAGGAAACTTTAGCATTTTTCATGCAGTGTCTTCCGGGAGGTCTGAAGGGGCCTGAAAAACACTGACATTAATGAAAACGCCCCTGAAATGAAATAGGAACAGCATGGAGAAGTTGCCTGGACACATCTGTGACTCCCAGGTCACTGCGGGAAACAATACATTGCAATACACCCTGAAATACACATAGAGGATGGCTTCAGAAAACATTTTTCCCCATTTGGAAAAAGAGGGACTCCTAGACTGGTAAAGCATATGCACTATGTGCAAGGGCAGCCACAAATTATAAGCAGGAATTCCAATATACCCTGGAATACACATAGAGTAGGGCCTAAGAAAACATTTATATTTAGAGGGCGTAGGACTTTTTTGGCCAACAACAAGGAGCCCCGGATTTGAGGCCATTACTCAGGGTACAACTGGCACAAAAAGGACTTTTAGACGTCTAACTCTGATTTTGCTCCAGCTAAGGTGGGCAACAGTTCTTCCTCTGCCAGATCCGGGCATCAGGCAGACTTGAGGCTTCAAATAGATTGAAGCACGGGTTACCAAACTTTCTTTTGATTTCCTTGGAGACCTTTGCCAATGATAATTGAACCATGTGGGGGGAACTGGTTCAGCCCATTCTGGAGGAAAGAACACCACAAGTTCTTTGTCCATTTATTCATACAACATTTGGGCCTTTCTACCATTCTATGAATGCATCTTTATTCATTTTTTTACACAGAATTGAGGCAAATCTGAG
This sequence comes from Anomaloglossus baeobatrachus, assembly GCF_048569485.1. NCBI lineage: Eukaryota > Metazoa > Chordata > Amphibia > Anura > Aromobatidae > Anomaloglossus > Anomaloglossus baeobatrachus. Next base: position 364,513,246 of record NC_134353.1, read on the forward strand.
GCTCTCAGGCTAAAGTCACTGTTCCCAGTCATGCTTAAGTTGATTCCATGGGTTTTTTTAGTGTCACTGGGGCCAAAATAACTAATAGTCGCATCCACCTGCCAAATTAAAGTGCTGACAGTCTGACTATTATCAAATGAACAAAGCTGGAATGGCACTGACTTCTCAACCCCAGCAGATGACAGCAGTGGAATATAAAGCAAATACAAATGTTTTTTTTTTTTATTCTGGTGTATTCCCATATGTCATGATGTAATTTACCCTCTCACTGTATATGCTGTGATACTATGTCATGATATGTATATTTCCCTGGTTGTATTAGTTGTAATTCATGTATTTCCTTGGGGGAGCTACTGGTCTCAATGTGTCTCTCTCATACAATTGTAGTCTTGGCATCTAATGTGATTATGTAAATAGCCTGTCCTCTTCTTTCCAGAGTTGTGTATCTAATCTGTAATTACATTGGCCAGTGAAGGAATAGTCATTGTTCTGCACAGCAGGGGATCCCTTCATCTACTGTGGCTGGCAGACATATTGGAGCCCTGTGATGGACCAAACCATTGATGATAGGATGTGTGACCCCTACCCCCTGAACAAACATGGTGGGCTGGTCAAGGAGCACAGACAATGCATTTCCCTTTTTGTAACTTCAGAGTGAGCTGAAACTTGAAGAGAGCAGGAGCCCCAGCCTGGGTGGCTGTGGACACGGACGGAGCTAGGCCTGTGTGGCGGCCCGTGGGATTGTGTGGAACTCTTTGGACTACTGTAAGGACGATTGCTTTGTTATCCGGTCCGAGGATTGTCGGGAAGGGCCCCCGAATCTGTTTTACGTGGACTTATCGTGTGCTGTTCCAGTGTTCTTGTGAATAAACCTGTTGGATCGTCCCTCGGCCTCGTCCATCCTTTGCTCTGTTGTACACCCCCGTCACAAACTGGTTGGCAGCGCTGGGATCAGAGCAGAAGGAATGGAGGACAATGGCTCAACATCAGGAACCAGCACTGCAGAGTACAAGACCTGGACTTTGGGGAGCCTGCAATCAAAGGCCCGTGAAGTAGGAGTTCGTTTCAAAGGACTCTCCAAGGAGCAGCTGATTGAGGCGCTAGAAGGAGTCTGTTCGCAAAATGACGTGGAGGAAGGATCCTCACAGCAAACGGAAGAAAGACGGCAGCCGGAGGTGAATACCCAAAAAAGTCAATGGGTTGTGTGGTACAAGGAGGAGATGGCACTGCTTGGAGATGAGGCCACCATAGAAGATAAGAGGGAGGCCATGCGTGGAGCTAAAGAGAAGGAGCGCAGGATGGAGGAGATGGCACTGCTGGATAAGGAGCTCGCTGTGGAAGCCGCGAGAGGTTCCAGACAGACTGTAACCCCAGCACCCATCATGAGGGAACTTCCCAGGGTGTCCCGCAAAGACTTTAAGCCGTTTAATGAGGCTGCAGGCGACATTGAGGGCTTCTTCCAGGACTTTGAGCATCAGTGTCGATTAATGGAAGTCCCGGACAGGGAGCGTGTCCGGCATCTGGTTGGGCTCCTAGAGGGGGGAGCTGCTGAAGCCTATAGAGCTATGGACCCTCGGTGGAACTGTGAGTATGCGGATATTAAACAGACTATTCTAGAACATTATGCTGTGACCCCAGACACTTACAGGACTCAGTTCCGTGCTTTAGCCTGTGATGGGGAAGTGTCTTTTAAGATATATGCTCATAGACTCAAACAAATATGTAATCGCTGGCTGGAGGCAGAGGAGGCCTTATCTTGGGAGACCTTCCTGCAGGTCATCCTAAAAGAACAATTCTTTGCCCAGTGCCCCGCTGAGATCCGGGAATGGGTGCGTGAGAGAAAACCAGCGACAGTGGAGGAAGCTGCTGCTCTCGCTGATGAGGCTCTCACCATCAAGCCTCAGTGGAGGGTTCTGTTGGAGGATGGAGAGACGCCTAACAGCTCCACAACACCGGATGCCCCCAGTTATTCTGTCCCCATTGTTCCCCGTTCCTCTAAGCCACCACATGTTGATACCCGTGTTAATGTGCCTCCAGTGGCTTCTACTGCACTTTCTGGAATACGCCGGGGAGAGGAAGTAACAGAGCGCAGGTGTTATGTTTGTAGGCATCCCGGGCATTTGCAGGCCTCATGCCCAGCCAGGCCATGGAGGAATCATCCTCAAACCCCTACAGCACCTTCAGGTGGGAGCCGGCCTCCAAGTTCCCCTACCCCTTACCCAAGAGGACGCCTTGGATGGAGGGAGACCCAGCTCAGATGCTATCAATGTGGACAGCCAGGGCATCGGCAAGTCTCCTGCCCAGCTGTTCAAATGAGGACTGATCCTGCACCCAATCGGATTGTTAATTATTTACAGCCCAGTGCCATGGAGGAAGATGTGGCACCTTTATGTGAGGACTGGCCTAGTGACTCAGCCCCCCATGTTGCACCACCAAGAGTTTACGGGGTGCGACCCGCAGTTATGACGACTTCTGCTCATCGAGGTAAGCACTTGCAGGAGGTTGTGCTGGATGGACAGAGACTTGTTGGATTTTGTGACTCGGGTGCTTTCCTCACACTGGCTGATCCCCGAGTGGTTCGGCCTGAGGCAATCCATAGAGGACCGGGGATTGTTATTGAACTGGCTGGTGGACAATGGAGGACTATTCCCACAGCCACTGTGGATCTGAACTTTGGTTTTGGGGTCAGGCGATGTGTGGTTGGGGTGATGGGTGGTCTGCCTGCAGCTGTTCTCCTGGGCAATGATGTGGGAGAGCTACGATGCCAATTCGTGGCTGCATGAAGCCACATGTAAGTAACGCTCTGCCTGTGTGTACTTAACCAGTGACCTGTAGAGGTCCCTAGTACGTACACAAGTTGGGAGGGGAAGGAATTGTCATGATGTAATTTACCCTCTCACTGTATATGCTGTGATACTATGTCATGATATGTATATTTCCCTGGTTGTATTAGTTGTAATTCATGTATTTCCTTGGGGGAGCTACTGGTCTCAATGTGTCTCTCTCATACAATTGTAGTCTTGGCATCTAATGTGATTATGTAAATAGCCTGTCCTCTTCTTTCCAGAGTTGTGTATCTAATCTGTAATTGCATTGGCCAGTGAAGGAATAGTCATTGTTCTGCACAGCAGGGGATCCCTTCATCTACTGTGGCTGGCAGACATATTGGAGCCCTGTGATGGACCAAACCATTGATGATAGGATGTGTGACCCCTACCCCCTGAACAAACATGGTGGGCTGGTCAAGGAGCACAGACAATGCATTTCCCTTTTTGTAACTTCAGAGTGAGCTGAAACTTGAAGAGAGCAGGAGCCCCAGCCTGGGTGGCTGTGGACACGGACGGAGCTAGGCCTGTGTGGCGGCCCGTGGGATTGTGTGGAACTCTTTGGACTACTGTAAGGACGATTGCTTTGTTATCCGGTCCGAGGATTGTCGGGAAGGGCCCCCGAATCTGTTTTACGTGGACTTATCGTGTGCTGTTCCAGTGTTCTTGTGAATAAACCTGTTGGATCGTCCCTCGGCCTCGTCCATCCTTTGCTCTGTTGTACACCCCCGTCACACCATACCACCAATATATTTCCTGGTGTGCCATCCCTGCCTTACATCTGCACGTGTCGCATAACTCATGGGCAACCCATGCCCTGACCAACGCAGTTAGATTGCATCAGCAGTATACCTATAGAAGGACTATAAAAGAATATACCCTGACTATATGCATCTAACCATGCCCATGCCCTGACCAAAACAATCCCTTCTCCAGCAGCTATACCTACACTGAATAAAGGTAATGGTGGTATTAATAGGGAAAAAATAATGGAATTTTCATTCCCAAAACTAATGTAGCTCATGACTAAGGGCGGCTTTGCACATTGCGACATCGCAAGCCGATGCTGCGATGTCGCACGCGATAGTCCCCACCCCCGTCGCAGGTACGATATCGTGTGATAGCTGGTGTAGCGAAAATTATCGCTACGCCAGCTTCACATGCACTCACCTGCCCTGCGACTGTCGCTCTTACCAGCGACCCGCCTCCTTCCTAAGGGGGCGGGTCGTGCGGCGTCATAGCGACGTCACACGGCAGGCGGCCAATAGCGGCGGAGGGGCGGAGATGAGCAGGATGTAAACATCCCACCCACCTCCTTCCTTCCGCATATCCTACGGAAGCCGCGGTGACGCCGGTAGGAGATGTTCCTCGCTCCTGCGACTTCACACAGAGCGATGTGTGCCGCTGCAGGAACGAGGAACAACATCGGACCGTCGCGTCAGCGTAATTATGGATTACGCTGACGCTGCACCGATGATACGATTACGACGATTTTGCGCTCGTTAATCGTATCATCTAGGCTTTACACACTACGATGTCGCATGCGATGCCGGATGTGCGTCACTTTCAATTTGACCCCACCGAGATCGCACCTGCGATGTCGTAGTGTGCAAATCCCGCCTAAGTGTGATTCTTTTCACCTGAAACGCGGAGCGCTGGTCATGTTATCTGTTTTGACTGCATGTTGAAATAAACCTGAAGTCTTTCTCACCTGAAGAGCTGGATTCTCCTCACTTTGTTGGAAAACAATAAATGCAGATCTGAAAAGGACTTTAGTTTTAGATTGCAGCAGCAAGAACTGTAAGGCTAGAATCCCTGCATAGAGGCCCCTATACACTATCCCGTTTCCATCAGCTTGCCGTACGCTAAATGAAGCTAAGAGCAGTATTATTAGAGAAAAAAATGTTTATGTAGCAGAGGAAAGGTCTATAAGGCTAGAATCCCTACCTACATGCCTCTAATACACTACCCCTTCTCCAGCAGCTTGCCCTACACTATATGCAGCTAAGAACGGTATTATTCAGAGGGTCATTTATTATTCAACCCCTCAAAACACCAGAATTCTGTTTGGTTCCCCTAAAGTATTAAGAAGTATTTCAGGCACAAAGAACAATGAGCTTCACATGTTTGGATTAATTATCTCTTTTTCCAGCCTTTTCTGACTAATTAAGACCCTCCCCAAACTTGTGAACAGCACTCATACTTGGTCAACATGGGAAAGACAAAGGAGCATTCCAAGGCCATCAGAGACAAGATCGTGGAGGGTCACAAGGCTGGCAAGGGGTACAAAACCCTTTCCAAGGATTTGGGCCTACCTGTCTCCACTGTTGGGAGCATCATCCGGAAGTGGAAGGTTTATGGAACTACTGTTAGCCTTCCACGGCCTGGACAGCCTTTGAAAGTTTCCACCCGTGCCGAGGCCAGACTTGTCCGAAGAGTCAAGGCTAACCCAAGGACAACAAGGAAGGAGCTCCGGGAAGATCTCATGGCAGTGGGGACATTGGTTTCAGTCAATACCATAAGTAACGTACTCCGCCGCAATGGTCTCCGTTCCAGACGAGCCCGTAAGGTACCTTTACTTTCAAAGCGTCATGTCAAGGCTCGTCTACAGTTTGCTCATGATCACTTGGAGGACTCTGAGACAGACTGGTTCAAGGTTCTCTGGCTGATGAGACCAAGATCGAGATCTTTGGTGCCAACCACACACGTGACATTTGGAGACTGGATGGCACTGCATACGACCCCAAAAATACCATCCCTACAGTCAAGCATGGTGGTGGCAGCATCATGCTGTGGGGCTGTTTCTCAGCCAAGGGGCCTGGCCATCTGGTCCGCATCCATGGGAAGATGGATAGCACGGCCTACCTGGAGATTTTGGCCAAGAACCTCCGCTCCTCCATCAAGGATCTTAAGATGGGTCGTCATTTCATCTTCCAACAAGACAATGACCCAAAGCACACAGCCAAGAAAACCAAGGCCTGGTGCAAGAGGGAAAAAATCAAGGTGTTGCAGTGGCCTAGTCAGTCTCCTGACCTTGGAAATATCAAAAAACTGACCCGCACATCCAACAAATGTGAACAGGTGCTAACTGAAAAAACATAGTAACTATAAATGCAAACAGTTGCACACTGAAAAAAGCCAAAAATTTACAAGGGAAAATATGGCACTGCATTACTGCAAAAGAGAGATATTTAGTTTATGTATTGGCCAATGCATGTAAGCCCGGAGACCAACGGCAAGGTATATCTCTGTAATCCGGGAACCTAACTTAAATGCCACTATCTAGGTTAAAAACATCCTTATCTGGGCAAAATGCCACTATTTGGACTACAAACCTCCATGTATGGGCTGCTAGGCTCCTGCTACAATGGTTATGAACACAGCCAGGTCTTAGGGCGGAGTGCTCAGTCAGAAAAAGACTCACTGGAAATATCAAAAAACTGACCCGCACATCTAACAAATCTCCTGACCTTAACCCAATTGAAAACTTGTGGAAGGAGCTCAAGATTAAAGTCCACATGAGACACCCAAAGAACCTAGATAACTTGGAGAAGATCTGCATGGAGGAGTGGGCCAAGATAACTCCAGAGACCTGTGCCGGCCTGATCAGGTCTTATAAAAGACGATTATTAGCTGTAATTGCAAACAAGGGTTATTCCACAAAATATTAAACCTAGGGGTTGAATAATAATTGACCCACACTTTTATGTTGAAAATTTATTAAAATTTAACTGAGCAACATAACTTGTTGGTTTGTAAGATTTATGCATCTGTTAATAAATCCTGCTCTTGTTTGAAGTTTGCAGGCTCTAACTTATTTGCATCTTATCAAACCTGCTAGATCTGCAGGGGGTTGAATACTACTTGTAGGCACTGTATATTACAAAATAGATTTCATAAGTAACAGCAGCAATGTCTGTAAGGCTAGAATCCCTGCCTAGATGTCTCTTAGGGTACAGTTCCACTTGCGGTTTGCACGGACAAGGGCAATCCGATAAAACATCGGACTGCACTCGCACCAGTGCAAACCTATGGAGCAGTGTCCAACTGCGATTGATTTCCCATCCATGTCAGCCTGAGAAATTAATCGCGGCACACTGTTTGGCTACAATTCTCTGCTCACGCACCCCCATACATGTCTATGTGAGTGTGTGAAACATTGCACTGCACTCGCATGTCATCCACTGCAGTGCAATGTACGCAGACACAGGCAGCAGAGAAAATGGGGAGAAAGTGCTCCCTCCCTCTTCTCTGCAGCTGTCAGCCGATTGCAAGATCGGATCACAGTCACATGACCCTCGGCTAACGCTCACAGCAGAGGGTCATTAGCATATCACTTCCAATGCTCTCTCATCGGAAGCTATGCGAAAGTGGAACCATACCCTAATACACTATCCCATCTCCAGGAGCATGAACTACACTAAATGCAGCTAAAAGTGGTAATGTTAGAGAATAGAATATAGATTCTGTAACAGCATATTCTCTAAGGCTAGAATCCCTGCCTACTAATACACTATCCCTTTTCCAGCAGCTTGCCCTACACTAAATGCAGCTAAAAGCAGTATATTTAGAGAATAGAATAGATTTTTTAAGTAGCAGCAGCAGCGTCTGTAAGGTTAGAATCCATACCTACCGGCCTTTAATATACTATCCCTTCTCCATCACCTTGCCCTACAATAAATGCAACTTAAGCCCGCTTTACACACTACAATATATCTTACGATGCGTCGGCGGGGTCATGTCGTAAGTGACGCACATCCCGCATTGTAAGGTACATTGTAGTGTGTGACAGGTACGTACGGTTGCGATTGAACGGTATAACATTCATCGCACGCACGTCGTTCATTCCTCATGGATTGAACGTCAGATTGTTCATTGTACCCGGGGTAGCACACATCGCAGTGTGTGACACCCCGGGAATGATGAACAGATCTTACCTGCGTCCTGCGGCTCCCGGCCGGTAATGCGGAAGGAAGGAGGTGGGCAGGATGTTTATGTCACGCTCAGCTCCGCCCCTCCGCTTCTATTGGCCGGCTTCCGCGTGACGTCGATGTGACGCCGAATGTCCCTCCCACTCCAGGAAGTGGACGTTCGCCGCCCACATCGAGGTCGTATGAAAGGTAAGTATGTGTGACGGGGGTTAATCGTTTGTGCGGCGCGTTCAACAAATTGAACGTGTCGCACATACGATGGGGGCGTTGAAAATCGCATACGATATCGTATGCGAAATTGCAATGTGTAAAACTGGCTTAAGAGCTGTGTTATTATAGAATAAGCCTTGAAAAGGACTGTTGGTTTAATGTTGCACCAGCAGGTACTGTCACGCTATAACACACTGTCCCTTCTTCAACCGAATCTCTCCCTACACTATTTCCATATTCGGTGCAGCGAGCATGGCATCACAGGGTCTTACATAGACCCGATGATGTGATGCAGCCGGTCACAGTAATGCCAATAACCAACATACCTACGGCATTATCGGGATTAGCAGGCAATCCCCACATGTTTATTGGCTGAAAAAAGCTGCAACACATGCGGGGTGGGGACTCTAGGGTGCTGCTAGAGTACCAGGATACTTGATTGAGTATCAAGCATCTCAAGAACCCCTAAGCTAAACTGAGTACCGAGCAGTGCAGAGCATGCCCACCTATCACTAATAGTAACCAATCACAATTTTTCTTTTATTAAACATCAAGAATAAATAAGCATAAGTAGAGGCTCTCTATGTTTTTTATCATGATATTATTAAAATTTGATCAGTCATTTTTTTTATCATAATATATTTTTTGCTTATCAGAGTTTTACTCACAGCAAGTTGGGCTGCAGTGTGTACATCGCCCAGGCCAAAAGCTAATGCTCTACCAGGATACAGCTAAACCCCCACTAATGTGGAAGCATCACAGGTGCAGGAGAAGCAGATCACACACACACCTCCATGGAATGGAGGGGAGGCGAATGCTAGATGATAAAACTGCACATTAGTGGCTTGCATAGAGCACTGTTCACACTAGCAGACGCACAGTCACAAACCCGCAGCCTATTAGGTGACGCCCTTCTATTAGATCAGGCGGGCTGCCAAGCCGTACCCCACTGTGTATCATGCACGGACAGACACTCTACAATGCAAGGCCCAACAGAAAGGGGCCTGGCTGTATCCTGTACAAACAAAAAAATATGAGGTTTTTGTTGGTATTTATGGCCATAAAACGTAAGCCTACACCCTCGTCACGGGACCTCATGTCTGTAGGTCCCTACACTAAATATAAAAATAGCAACAAAAAGAGGAAAATTAAGTATTACTCACAGCAAGTTGGGCTGCAGTGTGTACATCGCCCAGGCCAAAAACTAATGCTGTGAGTAATACTTAATTTTTGGAGGACATTGTCCTCTTGTTGCTATTTTTATATTTAGTGTAGGGACCTACAGACATGAGGTCCCGTGACGAGGGTGTAGGCTTACGTTTTATGGCCATAAATACCAACAAAAACCTCATATTTTTTTGTTTGTACAGGATACAGCAAGGCCCCTTTCTGTTGGGCCTTGCATTGTAGAGTGTCTGTCCGTGCATGATACACAGTGGGGTACGGCTTGGCAGCCCGCCTGATCTAATAGAAGGGCGTCACCTAATAGGCTGCGGGTTTGTGGCTGTGCCATCTGCATGTGAACAGCGCTCTATGCAAGCCACTAGTGTGCAGTTTTATCATCTAGCATTCGCCTCCCCTCCATTACATGGAGGTGTGTGTGTGATCTGCTTCTCCTGCACCTGCGACGCTTCTGTCGCGGGAGGGGAGGAGGGTGTCAGCACACTACGCTCACCCCCTTCTGCTCGGGTCCGGCGGCCGCTGCTCAGTGGTGGCTCGAGCTGTAGGCCGGATCCCGGGGGTTTCTCGAGCGGCACTCCTCGCCCGTGAGTGAAAGGGATTTGTTGGGTGTGGGGATGATTATTGTCCGTGACGCCACCCACGGTTGTGGTGATTTCACCACCGCTGCTCTATACGGGGCTCCCGGGGATGGTGATGCGGAGCAGCCAGGTGTTGTGTTGCCCCTCCGTGGGTAGGGGTTGGTGATCCCGGGGCCCGGTGGAGGTTTGTGAGGTGCGGGACCTGGTGGGCGCAGGGACGCGGGGGCAGCGCTGTGCCTTGCGGCACTGTGGTACTCACTCAGCCTGAGACGTGGACACAGTTTGTACGGTAAACCAAACGGCTGGTAGGACGGTCCCACAGACGGCTGCACCTGCACTCCCGGTAGGTGACGGTGATGTCCCTCTTCCTTGCACCTATGGTTGACTTGTGGTAGCGGTGGATTCCCTCCGGTTACCCGCTCCCCGACTACAATCTGGGCCGGAGGAGCTCTACACTTTGCCCGCAGGCGCTGGCCCTGAGAAACTGGTGCCGTGGCGGTGGCGGTGTCTCTCTGCTTCAGGTTGGGCTGTTGCCTTCAATCGGGACTTGGTTGTTGGGGGATCTGCGTCCCCGTCACTGACGGATTCGGCAAATTTGGCGACTCCTAGCCTTGCCGGGGTACGAGAGGCCCCTGCCCTGGTGCTGACTGTCCTTCGGGACACTGCTCCAGACCACCGGGCACACAGCCAACGGGGTCCTTCCAGGAACTTCCAAACGTTCCCACTCCAGACAGTCACCGCCGTCGCTGACCTTGCTGATCTGGCCCTACACAAAGCTGGACCCTTCAGGCTTCTTCCTCTTCTGTCACTTCACTTGCTTTCCTCCTTTTTCCACTTTTCTACTTTCACTCTCACTTTGCTGTTGACTTTTGCCCTGTCTAGACTACTCCTCCACTCCTTCCACTTCCTCCTCCCTGACTAGACTCTCCTTTCACTTCTCCCTCCTAAACTGAACTGCCTGGTTTCTCCCGCCTCCAGAGCTGTGACCTCCTTGGTGGGCGGAGCCAACCGCCTGGCCCACCCCCTGGTGTGAATCATCAGCCTCTGGAGGAAGGCAACAAGGATTTGTAGTTTAGCTGTGATGTGCCTACCTGGAGTGTGGGGTGTGGTGGTGTTGTGACCTGTGACCCCTGGCTTGCCCAGGGCGTCACACTTCCACATTAGTGGGGGTTTAGCTGTATCCTGGTAGAGCATTAGCTTTTGGCCTGGGCGATGTACACACTGCAGCCCAACTTGCTGTGAGTAATACTTAATTTTTGGAGGACATTGTCCTCTTTTTGTTGCTATTTTTATTATCAGAGTTTTAAAATAAAATGAAATCATTGTATAAGGAATGCAACCTATTATTACTAGAACCTGAATGCCAATCTGTCATTTATGTGAACGAAAAGCATAATCAGAAATATTTATCCTTGTGGGGGTATGCAACAAGACTGCAATACCTTTATTTCCTTTTATTTTATCTTTTCTAACATGTATAACGTTTGGAAAACATAAAAATAAAAGACTAAGTACTTAAAGGGAACCTGTCATGTCGTTTTTTTACATATTAAACCGCCCCCAATATGTTTTACATGATGCAATGTGAAACAGTAACATGATTTAAAAAAGAAATTTCCATGTATTTATCTTAAAAAAATACTTTATATGCTTAGGTGAATGCAGTAAATAACTTAGGTTTCAGTCATAGGCGCGGCACTTTTGCTGGATTTATTCACTGTCACTCAATCAAAAGCTCAGCAGAGAAGTGGTGGTGAAGGACCTGTGATGTAGTCAATTACAATGCGGGGGGGGTGACTAAGTTAAAATAAAAATTGTGCCTGAACTTGAGTGACAGTGACTAAACCCAGCGCCACCCCTATGACTGAAACCTTTGGTATGTTCTGCATTCTCCTAAACAGATAAAGTCTAAGATTAATACATGGAATTTATTTATTTATTTATTTAGTTATTTATTTAATAAAAAAAATACATTAGGGTCAGTTTAATATTAAAAAAATGACATGAGAGGTTCCCTTTAAAGGGAACCTGACAGCTGATACATGCTGCGTACACTATGTATCAGAACCTGGCTACCTGATTTTAGCCATACAATCGTTTGAAAATACAACCCCTGGCAAAAATTATGGAATCACCTGGCTCTGAGAATGTTCATTCAGATGTTTACTTTTGTTTAAAAAAAGCAGATCACAGACATGGCACAAAACTAAAGTAATTTAATCCTTGGTCTACCAGTATATTTGCATTTAACAACCTTCTCATGTTGTTTGTATTTGGTCCAAATTTTAGACACAGCTGACTGTGAACAACCAACATCTTTTGTAACATTGTGTGATGATTTACCCTCTTTTAAAAGTTTGATAATCCTCTCCTTTGTTTCAATTGACATCTCTCGTGTTGGAGCCATGATTCATGTCAGTCCACTTGGTGCAACAGCTCTCCAAGGTGTGATCACTCCTTTTTAGATGCAGACTAACGAGCAAATCTTATTTGATGCAGGTGTTAATTTTAGGAATGAAAATTTATAGGGTGATTCCATAATTATTTCCGCATAATTGAGTGATTCCATAATTTTTTCCCCCTGTTTGGTCTTGAAAAGTGACCGTTACTGGCTAGCACATTATGGTTTCATGATTTTATTTTAGTGTTTCTTAAAGCCAGAAAGTTGCCATTTGAAATTACTTTAGTTTTGTGCCATGTCTGTGATCTGCTTTTTTTAAACAAGTAAACAACTAAAGTAAAGTAAAGTAAACAACTGAATGAACATTCTCAGAGCCAGGTGATTCCATAATTTTTGCCAGGGGTTGAACAAGTGGTGAAGAGATCCAGCATCACATCCCAAGGTAGATAAAAACCTTATTTATTGGATTCACATTAAATTAAAATGCATGTTGAAACCATCCAGTGCATAGACCTCTATCTTACGTGTATCGAATCACACCCGGTTCTTAATCTATGATTAATCTATGATTAAGAACTTGTCATAGTTCAATACGTGTAAGAAAGATGTCTATGCACCTGATGGTTTTAACATGCTTTTTATTTTAATGTGAATCCAATAAAGAAGGTTTTCATTTACCTTGGGACGTAATGCTGGATCTCTTCACCACTTGTATTTTCCTGCTGCTTTTGGACATGGAACGACACACCGTGCACCGCCCATGATTGAAAAGTCCAGGAGTTATTTGAAAGGGGTGGGCTGAAAATAATCCTTTTTCTTTTCAATCTCTTGAAAAAGTATTCATAACTTTTGAATCTTTCCACATTTTTTCACTTTACACCCACATACGTAAATATATTTTATTTGGATTTTATGTGATATACCAACGCTAAATAGCAAGTGTTTGTGAAGTATAAAGGAAATGATATATGGTTTTCTAAATATTTAAACAATATAAATCTGAAATTTGTGACGTATATTTGTATTCACTCCCTTTGAGTCAATACATTGTAGGACCATCTTTTGCTGCAATTGCTTTTGCAAGTCTTTGGGGGTACATCTCTTCCATCTATACACATCTAAAGGCTAACATTTTTGCCCATTTTTTGCAAAGTAGCTCCAGCTCAGTGAGATTGGATGAAATAGTCTATGAACAGCAATTTTCAAATCTTCCAACAGACTCTCAATGGTATGTAGGTCAGGATTTTGAGCCATTCACACACATCAATTTGCTGTGATGTAAACCATTCCATTGTAGCTCTCGCAGTATGTTTAGGGTCATTGTCCTGCTTAAAGGGGAATGTACGCCCCAGTCTCAAGGCTTTTGCAGCCTCTTACAGGTTTTCCTCCAGGATTGCCCTAGATTTAACTCAATCCATCAACTCCGACCAGCTTCCCTGCCCCTACTGTAGAAATGTATCCTCACAGCATGATACTACCACCACTATGTTTGACAGTGGGGATGGTGTTTTCAGGGTGATGTGCAGTGTTAATTTTCGACCACACATAGTCTTTTGAATTTAGCCCAAAAAGTTTCACTTTGGTCTCATCTTACCAGAGCATCTTCTTTTAAGTACTCTAGTCAGATGATACCAAAGTAGAACTTTTCTTCTGCAAGGACAGGAAAGCTGGTCAGAGTTGATGGGAAGATGTATGGAGCTAAAGCAGGGCAATCCTGAAGGAAAAAGACTTGAGACTGAAGTGAAGGTTCACCTTCAAACAGGACATGGACCCTAAACTTACTGCTAAAACAACATGGAATGGTATAGATCAAAGCATTTTCATGTGTTTGAATGACCTAGAAAAAGTCCAGACCTAAATCCCATTGAGAATCTGTGGCATGACTTGAAAATTGCTCTTCACAGATGCAGCCATCCAATCTTACTGAACTAGAGCTATTTCGCAAAGAGGAATGGGCATAAACGTTAACCTATAGGTGTGTAAAGCTGGTAGAGATATAGCCCAAAAGATTTGCAGCTTTAATTGCAGAAAAAGGTGGTCCTACAAAGTATTTACTCAGGGGGGTTGACTACAAATGCAAGTCACAATTTTCAAATTTATATTTTTGAAATATTTATGAAACCTCGTATCATTTACCCTACACTTCACAAATACTTGCTACTTAGTGTTGGTATATCACATATAATCTCAATAAAATACATTAAAAGCACCAGTCCAATGTGGTTTTTATTGCAGTGCTGGAGTGGTGCTTTAAATCTAATTCCGTGTCCCACATAATATACTCTGCAGCTTCATCACCACCACTCTGGTTGGTCTCCAGTTATTTGTGATCCACTGGTGCAATAGAGTGTTTCATGGAGTGCATCTGAGGTGACATCTCAATACAGCTCTATCAGAGCCTGGTTATAGAGATGCATTGGCGGCTTGTGAAATAACTTCTGACTTCCAGTCAGTGAGATGTTATAGTCACTAGATGGCACCATGGGACTGGAGTAACCTCGTTAAAAAGTGAAACCGCCGTAAAGGGAATATATGTGAGGGGGCAAGAGACTAAAGGCCCCGTCACACACAGAGATAAATCTTTGGCAGATCTGTGGTTGCAGTGAAATCATGGACATATTGTTCCATTTGTACAGAGCCACAAATCTGGCACTGATTGTCCACAATTTCACTACAACCACAGATCTGCCAAAGATTTATCTCTGTGTGTGACAGGGCCTTAAGGCACTATTTCAGCACTGAAAAATAAAACATGCTGATGGGGTCCTTTACATTACATGAAAAAATGTGGAAATGTTTGTAGGGTATGAATACATTTTAAAGGCAGTGTATATGTTTAACTCTGAAATGCTGTGGTGTTTCGGAGAAAAACATAGTTTAATATCCAATGGGGACTGAGCCACATGGTAGACTAGTCAGACAGGCAGGTCACCGACGGGTTTTTGAAATCCTCTACCCTGGAGTGATAGGTTTTTCCCCATACACATATGCAGTGGGAGACCTGTTACTCAATGGAAGTGGGTGAGGAGAAGCCACCATCTAGTCTCCTGTTTGGCTCGATCCCTGGCAGCTACTGAAGTAGGTTTTCCTACGAAACATCTCAGCTTTTAAAAATTAAATATGTATGGCTGAAACCTGGCAGAAAGTGTCTGATACATGCTGCCTGTGGATAAGAAAGAATACATCCACTGCCAAGGTCCCTTTAAAAAAAGAGAATTAGTCAAGTATATAAATTTACTGGTTACTTTGTAGGTGGAACAGCTCTTTCATGGGGTTGTCCGGTAAAAACTTATTATCACTTGTCTACACATAGGTGATAATTTAGCGACATGGGGATGTCCAACTGCTAGAATCAACAATGTCAGTTTATATGCTCAACTTACGCTCCATTCCTTAGCGTTGAAGCTGCCTTCAGCTGGGCCCTTCTTTTTTCAGCCAACCCCTGAGAGACTTAATGGAGCGCCAGATGGACATCTGGACTACCGCAACATTTGAAAGGGGGATAAAGGTCTCTGATTGGGAATAAGAATAAAAATTCCCTGATTTTCAGATCATTTAGAATTCCCCCGATATTCTGATCAGTATTGGTCCCAGGAGCAATGAGAGCAAGTACTAGTCGTTGTTGTGGTTGACAGAGAGGAGAGTCTACTGATCGCATAAAAATCTGTGCTGCATCGAGAGCATATAGCGGATTCCAAAATACGATGCAAATTGGATTTAAGTGTCATAAAGATATAATTTTTTGTTTTTCAAATAAACTTATGGATGGTATTGTGTCAGGGGCTCTTTGAATCACTTAAATCAATCTCGAACACCTATTATAACTAATTTGCCAGGTGAAACGAATTAAAGGAAAACCACTTAAAAATGACATTCCACAGGTTTCAAGCAATATGGTAACGAAAAAGGATCGCTTTAGTGCTGAAAAGTGTCAAATAGTCCAAAGCATGCAAACATAAGATATTTCACAAAAACTTAAGTGTGATCATTGTACTGTGAAAATATTTGTGGCTGATACACAGCAGACGGGTTTGTGCAGATAAAGGTATAATAAGGAAGGTTTTTGCCAGACTAATTCATCAGATTAAAAGAGCAGCTGCTAAAGTTGTTCAGTGACTACTAAACAGTGCTCAGATGCAGTGGGCCAAGACCTGCATGAAGACTAATTTTAAAACATCCATCTGGACGATCTAGGCCCTTTAAAAATTAATAGTTATGAGTGAGGGCTGGCTGCTGTCCCTCCAAAAATTGATTTACTCACCTCTGTTAGCCATCTAAAAATTATGAGTGAATGCTGCATGATGACTTTGTGCATATGGTGGAGAAGGAGGACAAGAAAAATAAAAACACATGAACATATACCCTTTTTGTGGTGGGAAGGGGTAACCTCAAATACATCAGAAAAAAAAAAGAATATTTGGATTGGCTTTATGTTCCACTCCTGTCATCCACTGGGATTGTGTCAATTCAGTTCTTGTTCATTTTGAGATAAGTCAGACTCTCAGCATTTTCATTTGACTGGCAGAAGCGCATATTAGTTATTATGCCCGTAGTGGCACTAAAATCCCATGGAATCAACTTAAGCAGTGAGGGAGCTGTGACTGTTGCCTACAAGCTTTAGATTTGCCTCAACTCCATATATTAAATTATATAAAAATGCATTCATACAATGGGAGAAAGGCCCAAATGCATCTCTTGTGTGAATAAATGGACAAATGACTTGTGGTGTTCTTTCCTCCAGAATTGGTTGGACGGGTTCCCATTACATAGTTCAGGAATTGTCATTGGCAAAGGTCTCCAAGGAGATAAAAAAAGTTTGGAAACCACTGTTTCAATCTATTTGAGGCCTTGGGACTACCTGATGCCCTCAGCCGACACAGGAAGAACTGCCGCCCACCTTAGCTGGAGCAAAATCAAAGTTGGATGTGTGAAGGTTCTTGTTGTACCACTTGTACTCTGAGTAGTAGCCTCTGGGACTCCTTGTTGTTGGCCACAGAGTGACAGACGTCCCACTCCTTCTAAATGCAAATGTTTTCTGAGGCCCCCTTTCTAGCCCTACGCTCCTTTTCCATTCCAGTGGTGTTTCCATCTATTTAAGTGATTTTCAGGCCCTCCAGACTCCCCAGGGTTTCTGCCAGAAAAATGGTCAAGTGTCTCATCGACTTCCATTATGCTCATTACTCAAGATGAGCACTCAAGCATTACAAATTGCTCGACTTGAGTACTGAGCACCTATGCATTTTAGTGTTGCATGTTAGAAGTAGCAAAGCCGGGATACTCGTGGGATATCGGGGTGTGGATTATATCGGACCTGCAGGGGTGTTTTGTGGGTTAATAAATTGGAGAAAGAGGGTGTTTTTTTGTTTAAATAAAGTATTTTTGTCTGTGTTTTGTGTTTATTTCTTTTTACTTACATGATTAGTAATGAGGGGGTTTCCACAGACCCCTCCCCATTGCTAACCTTGGGCTTAATGACAGCTGTTATTTTTTGACAAACCACAGCGGTCATTAATCCTTTATATTACCCTGATTGCCACCACACCAGGGCAATCTGGATGACCAAGGTAAAGAGCAAGGATTGGCACATCTAATGAATGTGCCAATTCTGGGGCAGCTGAATGCTGCTATTATTAGACTGGGGAGGGCCTAATAACCATGAGCCTTCTCAGTCTGAGAATACCAGTCCCCAACTGTCCACTTTATCTTGCTTGTGTATCAAAATTGGGGGACCGCACGCCAGTTTTTAAAAATTATTTAACTAATTTTTAAAAAGTTGCATGGGTCCCTCGTATTTTGATACACAGTCAAGACAACGCACAGAGCTGGAGGCTGCATCCTGTATCTGTCTGCCTTATTTGTGCTGGGTATTAAAATACGGGGGACACTATGCCATTTTTTTTTCAATTATTTATTTATTTTTACACTGATTCCACTCCAGGACCCAGACAGCTGGTGTGAGGGCAACCAGTCACAGATGCTGGAATTCCGGCAGTCTGTCTGTAATCAATCACAGACGCTGTCACAGAGAGTTGGCGTGGGAGCAGTGAATATGCATGAGATTTAATGAGGGGACCCAGAAGTAGATTGACAGCTGCCCAGAGACTCGGTAAGTATACTAGTCTGCTTTAATCCTTGTTTTGCTTCCTTTTGCAGCCTCCCATCCTATAATAACACCATTTTACAGCACATAAGTTCGAGTTTCCATAGACATATATGGGGTTCGGGGTCTGAGCTCAAGTTCGGGTTCAATCCAGTCCTGAACTTTTTTTTTTTTTTTTTTTTTTAAGTCCAGCCGGACCTTCTGGACCCAAACATATGTGGGTTCACCCAACTCTACTCTCTAGCACTTTGGCACATTTTTCAGAATTGGTGCTTTATTGATGTTATGAAGGTAAAGGGTGGTCACCTCAAATACTGTTTTAGATTACTATTCATTCGATTTGCGTAAAAATTAAATAATAGTCTATTATATTTTTGAAAGCATTCTTACATCCTCATCTGCCTAAAACTTTATAAGGCCTCTTTCACACATCCTTGCCTCCGGTACGTGTATGGACAGTTTTCTCACGTACCGGAGACACGGGCACACGTTGACATATGTTTTCCTATAGTTTCTGGCACATGTAAGTATTTTTGCACGGAACGTGTGTCTGTTCCGTACTAACGTGTGCCCGTGTGCTCCACACGCCAACATGTCCGTTTTTCTCCGGCATCACTGGTGTCAAACAGAACGCAAACGTGTCACACGTAACACATACGGACCACACGAATGTGTTCTGTGTGACACGCACCGTGTCTATTAAAAAAAAACAAAAAACCTTTACTCACCTTATCCTGCCCTACAGTCTCTGCCGTTGCTGTCCCTTGCTTCCGACCGCCGCTCATTATGGTCATTTAATATTCACTTCATTGCAGCCGGAAGCAGCAGCAGCGGGGAGGCGGCAGCTCCGGAGACTGAAGATCAGCACCATGGACAGCGACGCCAGGGACAGGTGAGCAGAAAGTTCCTGTTCTCCATGTGTTATCACGGATAACACACGGAGAACACACGTGTGCCATACACACAGCACACCGAGGGCAATACGCATCTTTGACACGTCCATGAAACATGTGCGTGGTTTTCACGGGCATGTGAAAGAGGCCTAAGACACTGCCAATGCTTTAACAGGGAGACAATAGGAAGGTTGTGGAGGATGCAAGATGCTTTCGTTTTCATGTGTGCCGTACTTGCGTAAAATAATGATTTAAGTAAAAGAGGTCACCACGAATTAGCAAATTGTGCTTATACAGTTTGATCAAAATATCTACTATGAAAGATTAATGTATGACTGTGTATATGTGATACATGTCTTTTAGTCTATTATTGTGGTTCACTTAATGGGTGTTTTCAAACAATCAGTGCCTACAGGCTTTTGAGACCTAACTCCGACACTGGCTACTAATATATTATGTTACATACCTGCTGTAATCTCTGACATCAGATGGATATTTAGAAGACTGATGACCGTTGGTTTCATTAAAACTCAGACTGAGAAACTCTGGATTGAAATTCCTATTTTTCAAGTTAGAAAATTGTGACTCTAAAAGCTGTAAGAAGATAAAAAATACTATAAATTTCTATTTTGTATTCTCATAAGAAAGGAGAAAGAGCGCAAGGTATCTAACAACCACCAACTCCGTGATGTCGTCATGGAGGAATGGAAGAGGATTCCAGTCTCTCATGTGTTGCTCTAGTGACCTCCATGCCCAAGAGTGTTAAAGGGAACCATTCATCAGTATTTTCGTATATAACCTAAAGCCAGTGCTTTACTGGCACAATCAGGCTGATTCTCTACATACCTTTAGTTATCAGCTAGTATGTATAGGTTTTGAGACCCAAGAAAGTAAAGTTTATAAAATCATCAGCTTCTTGAGTGACAGCAGCTGAGGATCAGATAATATCTGGGGGGTATGCATAGTTATCCCCTCCCCCTGTTAGAATTAGCATAAGTATTATACAAATGATTCCCTTTTTCCCTTGCAGGACCTGTGTGAGGTCATACCCATGTTACTAGAAGGGGCCTGGCCTCAGCCAAAAAAAGCTGATACCACCAAAAACATTTTTCTGTTGCCAAAGGCCCTATCCTTTCTGGTCACATGGGTATGACCTCATACAGGTCCTGCAAGGGAAAAAGTTAATCGTTTGCATAATACTTATGCTAATTCTAACAGGGGGAAGGGATAACTATGAATATATTATTTGATCCTCAGCTGCTGTCACTCAAGAAGCTGCCGATTTTATAAACTTAACTTTCTTGGGTTTAAAAACCTAAATATCCGAGCTGACCACTAAAGGTATGTAGAGAATCAGCCTGATAGTGCCAGTATAGCACTGGCTTTAGGTTATATACGAAAATCCTGATGATTGGTCCAATTTAAGGCCTCTTTCACACGTTCGTGCCTCCGGTACGTGTATGGACAGTTTTCTCACGTACCGGAGACACAGTCACACGTTGACATATGTTTTCCTATAGTTTCGGGCACACGTAAGTATTTTTGCACGGAACGTGTGTCCGTTCCGTACTTACGTGTGCCCCATACGCCGAAATGTCAGTTTTTCTCCGGCATCACAGGTGTCACTCGGAACGCAAACATGTCATACGTAACACACACCGACCACACAGATGTGTTCTGTGTGCACGCACCGGAGAAAAGACATGTGTCTTTTAAAAAAAAAAAAAAACCTTTACTCACCTTCTCCTGCCCTACAGGATCTGCCGCTGCTGTCACTTGCTGCTGACCGCCGCTCATTATGCTCATTTAATATTCACTTCACTGCGGCCAGAAGCAGCAGCAGCGGGGAGTCTGCAGGACCGGAGACCGAAGATCAGCACCACGGACAGCGACGCCAGGGACAGATGAGTAGAAAGTTCCCGTTCTCCGTCTGTTATCACGGATAACACATGGAGAACACACATGCGCCATACACACAGCTCACCGAGGACAATCCACATCTTTGACACATCCGTGAAACATGTGCGCGATTTTCACGGACGTGTGAAGGGGGCCTAAGGCAGTGCTTGAAAATAATGGTGGCCAAACAAAATATTGACAACTTGAACACAATTTGGCCTTTTTCACTTAGGGGTGTACTCACTTTTGTTGCCAGCAGTTTTGACATTCATGGCTGTGTGAGTTATTTAGAGGGCACCAAATTTACACTGTTATACAAGCTGTACACTGACTACTTTACATTGTATCAAAGTGTCACATCTTCAGCGTTGTCCCATGAAAAGATATAGTAAAATAATAATAAAAATATGAGGGATGTGCTAACTTTTGTGATATACTGTATACGAGAGACCAGATTCAGAAACCACCAATTAACAGCATCTTAGGGTACTTTCACACTTGCGTTCAGCGGAGTCCGTCACTATGGAGAATAGCGCAGTCCGTTAACACACTGCGCTATTCTCCATAGACTTGTATGGACGACGCACTGTAATGCAAGTGTCAGCGTTGCATCCGCTGGACAACGCAGCGTCGTTATTTTGATGCTGCGCCGGGCAGGAGGAACGCAGCATGTAACTTTTTTTGACCAGTGCAATCTGTTGGATTTCACTGCGCATGCCCTCTCTGGCTCCCTGCACCCGTAACCAAGGTAAATATCGGGTAACCAAGCAAAGTGCTTTGCCAATATTTACCCTCGCTACGTGTGCAGGGAGCCCGACACTTCCCCGCTTGGCTCCGCCCCCTTCCACACTCCACTCCGCATGCATGTACATACACACACACAGACACACACACATACATATACATACACACACGCACACTCACCTGTCCTCAGCGCCATGGCCCCGCTCGGCTCCACCCACTCCTCACTCCGCCACCCGCACACATTCTCAGCGGCCGAGCGATCAGCTGATCACCCGGAGGCTGGCTACTGGGAGCGATCAGCTGATCACCCCGCGGCCGGATACTGGGAGCGATCAGCTGATCACCCGACGGCTGGCTACTGGGAGCGATCAGCTGATCACCCGGCGACTTGCTGCTGTGAGCGATCAGCTGATCGTTCACAATAGTCTTCCGCCGGTAAACTGTAAAAAAAAAAAAAAAAGAAAAGAAAAATCAAAACGGATTCCGTTGTTTTGCAGCATCCGTTGCATCCGTTGTGCCACTATATGCAACACATCCGTTGCATCCGTGACACAACACAATGCAACAGATACCGTTCAACGCAAGTGTGAAACTAGCCTTAGATTGAGGGCACAGTCCAATTTTGGTCATGGTCACTAGTTTGCTAGTTCCACAGTTTACTGCTCTGTTGAAATGCATGTTCACTACTCCTTTCGGCTGTTCAGCTCTATCTTTGTATTAACCCCTCGGCTCTTGGGTTATCTGTATTGGTTTGTTTAATTTTTTTAAGGAACCTACCTCTTGTCTCATCAGCAAACTCTCAAGTGTCGATTTACTTCTAGAAGCATCTCGCTCTTGCTGCTCTAAGCAGGCCTTCTGATGTTCTATAGCATGGTATGCACTCTTAAGGCTGACTGCTAGAGCCGATCTTCGCTTTTCTGACCTAATTATCTCATTTTTCAGTTCATTCTCCAAACGTCCATAGCATGAGGATTTACTTGAACTTAAAGTAAGGAAAAATAATTTATACATATATATATACAGTATACCTACAGTATATGTACAATATAAAATATATAACAGAACATGTGCACCATAACACCATAAAGACCACAAGACAAAATTCAAAAGCACATGCAGATTTACTAGGAATACTCTGCAGATAAACTAAGTGCATCAAAATATTAGACTCTGTTCATATTAGTCAGTGTTAGTCAGTGTTTTGTCAGCCTTCCTTACTTTTCGATGGAGAAAGAAAACAATGTATCTATGGAGGAAGCTGAAATACAATATATCTCACACTTGTTAACTCACAAAATATTCCATAGATGTATATAGATGTGTTGGACTTACTTTGCACTATGTGATGCTGTAAAGTCCATGCACCTTTCTAACACATTGACTAAAAGCTGATAGAATAATGTATTTGGCATTGGCGCCATTTCATGTTTGAGCTGACAAGTCAGGAATGAGAATACTGAATGTCAGGTTGCAAGGGAACTAAGTGTTATTCAGCAGGGTCATTGTCCTTGAAAACTTGCAGTGATGGAATGATAAATATTGTGGCACTGAATACTGACATCAGGAGTAGGAAAGAGTAGTGATGGGCGAACCTCCCGATGTTCGTGTTTTTTGTAAAGTTCGAGTTCGGGTTCTGAGACAACGCGAACTTGCGTCCGGATCCTGAACTTGGACTTTACAGTTGAGGGTTGGGGCGGGGGAAGGGGGTCTGTAAAATCTAATATATAAAGCTGAGTGTATGTATGTGTGTATGTGTGTGTGTGTGTGTGTGTGTGTGTGTGTGTGTATGTATGTGCGCTAAAGGAATCCGTACTGACGCATTTACAATCACAAAATTTTGCACAAACACCCCATGAGACTCAGGGAATGTTTTGACAGGAAAATTTAACCCCACGCTTTACAGTTACTCTCCAAACAACCTGCCTCCATTAAAGTGAATGGAGCTGCGAGCTACAGGCTATTAATAGCAGCTGTGATTGGTTGCTATAGGAACAAAGGACATTCATAGTATAAAAAGCTTATGTGTGAGGTAATAAGATTATATTATATTCACTTGTTTTTGAAACATTGTTGTGATGTTTATTTACATTATCCTAAAAGTCATGTTTCATAATTCCCTCTGATTGAATGATCAATGTATTACATTTTCTGATACTTGTGGGTGTCAAAAATGTGTTATACTCATGTGTAATCAATCACCAATAAGAAAACGATTAAAACAAACTTGATCTTTGCATTTTCTGTAAAAATTAGAGATTTCTAAACACTGGGGTAAAGGAAGCCCCACATCACCAGTTGCATGACAAAAACCCACCTCACCAGTTGAGGGTTAAGGGGGTTGTCCGCTCGCCCACTGACCCTCTCCCGTCATCGCATAAAGCAATGAAGAGAGATAGAGTAAAGCACTCTGCTCCATCCTTCATCATTCTTCTTCTGTGCCTGCGCTTGATATTGCAGCGGAGTGCGGTGACGCCACTACTGAGCGCTGCTGTGCTGAGACATGGAGGACATTCTGATCAGAGCAGCAGGGGAATAAGGAGTGGTGAGTACTTTTTTTTTTTTTTTTTTTAAATCAGTGAGTACAGTATGTGGGCTGCATAATGCAATATGAAGTACTATGGGGGCTGTATTATAATACATATAGGATTATGGGGGCTGCATTATAATACATGGAGGACTATGGGCTTCATTATAATACATGCAGAGCTGTGGGGTACATTATAATACATGCAAGACTATGGAGGCTGCATTATATTATATGGAAGACTATAGGGGGTGCATTATACAGTAATACAAGGAGAACTTTGTGGAGAATTATAATACATGAAGGACTATGGGGGCTGCGTTATAATATATGGAGGTGTGCCGCCACCAGGAGCAGGCGAACTGCTCGGCTCCGGGGTTTACTGTGGCTCATGGGTCCCCGCACCTGGGGCCCAGCGGCTACTCAATTAAAAAAGGAAATATTTACAAGGGAGAGTTTGTGAAGCCACCAATGGTTCGCAGTAAGGGGTGTACCACCACTGCCGATGGGAGCACCTGGGGGAGATGGAGTGGGGCAGCCAGATGGTGATCCCTCCACGGGTAGGGAAGGTCCCGGGACTCTGGAGATAGGTGGCGGATAGTGTAGTGCAGGCTATGTGGGCAGGCAGGGAGGGCAGTGCACTCACTCAGGTTGTGGAGATGTGTAGGAACCCAGAACCATGGAGGGTGGATTCTGCACCATGAGAGACAGCTGTGCAGTTCCCTGTGACACCCTGATAGAGTCAGGGGCATCACAGAAGCCTAAGGAAAGTGCATTATAATAACTGAGAGACTATGAGGGCTACCTTATGCATGGAGGACTATGGGAAGTGCATTATAATACATGGAGGACCATAGGGGTGCATTTTAATATATGAAGGGTTATGTGAGACCCATAAGACTATATGGAAGTCTATATGGGGGCCAGTATAATATTTGGAGGGCCTTTATACTTTATGGAGTGCTATTATACTGTATGCAAGCAATTATGCAATGTGAAGGTTTGTGTGAGGTCCATCATACTGTGTTGAGGGCTGTGTTGGGGTTATTATACCCTTAATGCAAGGGCAGGGTCCTCTTCCCTCTGTACCAGTCTGTATATTGTAACTTGTATATGTATTCTGTATGTAACCCCTTCTCATGTACAGCACCATAGAATCAATGGTGCTCTATGAATAAATATTAATAAGAATTATACTATTTGGAGGGTTAGAAGGGGCCATTACTGTATGTAGGCCCATTATAATGCATGGGGAGCTCTGTGAGGATCATACTGTGTTCGGGTCACCATTTATTAGCGGGGCAGTAGAAAGGTGGGTACAGTGGAGGCTACTGTGAGGAGGAATTTACTGTAGGGTATCATACAGTGCCTGTGATGCATTTTTGTTGGCATCATATGTGGCGCCCTGGACAAGCCAGGACGTCACAGGTACTGCAACAACACACCCCACACCCCGGTTAGGAACATCAAAGTCAGACACAAATCCTTGTTGCCTCCCTCCAGGGGCTGATGTCCACACCAGGTGGGGCGAAGCCAGGCGGTTGGCTCCTCCCACCGAGGAGTTCACAGTCCTGGAGGCGGGAAAAGGAGGGCAGTTGAGTTCAGTTGAGTGAGGAGTGAGGGAAGTAGTAGTGGAGGAGCAGACTGACCGTGTCCGGTTACGTGGCCCGGGCACCTGAGAGCAAGGTTGACAGATGGTGGTGACCGTCTGCAGGAGAGGCCGATTGACGCACAACTGTAAGGACCGGGGACGGGCGGTGGCCCGCCGGTACCGGATCGGGGAGCGAAGAGAAGCCAGCACCATCCTGCAGGGCCTACGGACCCCGACCAGGCTTGGAGTCGCCGTTAAACTGGTCAAATCCGTCAGCGACGGGAACCTCCGGGGTTTCCCAGCAGTAAAGACCTGACTGAAGGCAACCACTCAACCGTGAAGGGAAATACAGCTACCGCCACAGCTAGGGTTCCCAGGGCCAGCGCCTGCGGGCAAAAGGGGCTCCTCCGGCAAATATACCGCTGGGGAGCGGGTTACCGGTGGGAAGCTATCGAGGCCGAGAACATAACACCGGTGCAGGGAGAGACAGTTACCGCCAACCTACCGGGAGTGACCTTCGCAGCCGTCTGTGGGACTCGTCCATCCAGCCGTTTGTTTTACCAGAGACTCCGTGTGCGTTACTGGCTGAGTAAGTACCACCGTGCTGTCTGGCACTGCGCTGCCCCGCGACCCTGCACTTGGCCAGGCCCCGCAATCCATCTTACAGACAACAACTCCGGGCCCCGGGACTACCAAAATCCCCCTACCCACGGAGGGGAGGAAAACATCCCAGCTGCTCCCTGTCATCGCTCCCGGGATCCCCGTACAGAGCAGCGGTGGTGCCCCAACCTCACCACACACCGTGGGTGGCGTCACAAACCGACATCCCATACACCAACAAACCACCCCTTTCACTCACGGGCGAGGATCGCCGCTCGAGTCCCCGGATCCGGCCCACCGCTTGAGCCACCGAGCAGCAGTAGCAGCAGCGCCAGACCCGAGCGTGGTGAGCATAGCGCCCCGCCGCCCGCGACAACTTGGCGTTACGAACAGGATCCCTACCGTTCTACCGCCTGGTAGAAGTGCGCCTTGTGTCCCGCCGGAGGTGTCAGGCCGAAAATTTTCGGAAGCCGCCATCTTGGGCTTCCCGAGCAGTGGAGGCGCGAAAGCCGAAGCTCCTCCCCTGAAGAGGAGGTGCCAAAAAGAAACCAAGGGGGCACGGATGGCGTCTGGCCGCATGTAGACCGTGGCTATAAAAGCAGGGACGCCAGGACCCTGCGGCCATCTTTTGGTTCCTGGAAGAGGCCGCCGCAGCGATGCACCGTCCGACCAGCAGCACCGTAGCCCCCGCGCCCGGCACCGCAGCGTGGGTGGAGGTCCGGACCGCTCAGCTGCATAGCCGACTGCAGATCCGAGTGCAGCTCCTCTTGGAGGAGTGGGAGGCCGACATGGCGGATGTGGTGGCGGCCATACGGAGACGCGAGGTGGAGGAAGTTTTGGAAGAGTGGGTAAGCGACCCACGCCCCTGTATCCCGATAGGGTCGGCCATTGTGGCTGAGGAGCCAGGTCTGCACCCGCTCGCCCTGCTGCCTCTCACGCTACCCGTGTTGGCTGCTCCTGCCCCGCCACTAGGCCCGCTACCACCGCAACCGGTAGCGGTACCCTGCCAATCCGCCCAAGCGGACCGACCTGCAGCCGAGGCCCGTGACCGTCCGGAACCGCTCCCCTGAAAGGTACCAAAAGCCGAGCCCGTTACCGGAGAAGTCCCAGAGGCACACGCAGTGACCGTGCTGAGGCCCAAACCGACTCCGGCAGCTTGCCCCGTGCAGAAAGAGACAAAGGTCAAGCGGGAGAAACTCCCTGTACCCATCCCCCATGTCTCGGCTGAGGCTGCGCCGGGTCGTTGCTGTGAGGCAGCGCCCCAGGCCATGACACCACGGGACCTCCTACCCCGAACGCCAGTCATGGGCAGCGTAAAGGAGGTCTCGCGGGGCCCGACCCGTGTGCAGGGGCCCGTAATAGCCCCTTACTGGGACAGGGAGCCGACACCGTTGGGCCAAGAAATCGCGGAGAGGGAGAAGAGAAAGGCGGAGCTGGTAGCCCGCACAATCAGAGAGAAGGAGAACCTCCGCAGGGCCACCTTCCGAGTGCGGGGCCCGAGGTATGAGGGGCAAGTGAGGAGGTTCGAAGTCCGTAGGGGATACGGCTTCATTTTTGAACCGGGCCTGGAGGCCGAAGTTTTTATAGCCCGGAGGGACGTGAATGATCACCTTCCGGAGGATCACCCAAGCCGCAACTTGCTTCCCGGTGACCTTGTCACCTATACCCGGCACTGCGGGGAGAGGGGCTGGTTTGCCCTGGACGCTAGGCTGAGAGGAGGCCAGGAGCCTCAAGCACCAACCCAGCCCCCTCCCCCGCCAAGTGGAGTGGATCCGGAGTGATGGCAGCGGTCCCCTGCTGCAAACAGTCCCCGTTGGGACCACCAGCACCGTTGTGATGTTGTTGAATGTATAAGAATGTAACTGAATGATAAGAAAAGGAATCAACCGTTGTTTACCAGATTAGCACCGTGATTGAACCGGCCGTTGCCGGCAACTAGTCCCCGTTGGGACCTTCTGCAACCGTTGCGTAAGGAACTTCTTACGGACAAGCCCGAGAAATTGCAGGGCAACCACAAACTTGTGGCATGTAAATAAAATGTTGGCTTGTTACCGTGACCCCCTCCGGAGAGGCTGATTTGGGAGGATGGGCCTGGAGGAAATGGATGGCCCAGGCCTGCCACTACCATAACCGGTGGCAATCCTCCGGGGGTTCAGGGGTCCCCATGGCCATGGGTCCCCTGAAAGAGACCGTACCCGCTCGGGCAATTTGGTTCTGGACTGGGGCAAGGGGTGCTGCCCACTTCTTAGGGGCAGCATCAGGGCCAGGTTGTTTGGGCGGGGGGAGAGCGGAAGCCGTACCGTTAATAAAAATGTTCGTAACATTTAAGACAGTGCCTCCCATAAGGGAAGTTTTATAAAATGCTTGTGTTTTATATGTTTTTCCACTTTTTTACAGTTGTGAAAATAAAACCGGTGATGGACGACCAGCCCGCGGACGGTCTGCGTTTAACCAAGGGGGAATGTGGCACCCTGGACAAGCCAGGACGTCACAGGTACTGCAACAACACACCCCACACCCCGGTTAGGAACATCAAAGTCAGACACAAATCCTTGTTGCCTCCCTCCAGGGGCTGATGTCCACACCAGGTGGGGCGGAGCCAGGTGGTTGGCTCCTCCCACCAAAGAGTTCACAGTCCTGGAGGCGAGAAAAGGAGGGCAGTTGAGTTCAGTTGAGTGAGGAGTGAGGGAAGTAGTAGTGGAGGAGCAGACTGACCGTGTCCGGGTACGTGGCCCGGGCACCTGAGAGCTAGGTTGGCAGACGGTGGTGACCGTTTGCAGGAGAGGCCAATTGACGCACAACCGTAAGGACCGGGGACATACTGTGGCCCGCCGGTACCAGATCGGGGAGCGAAGAGAAGCCAGCACCATCCGGCAGGGCCTACGGACCCCGACGAGGCTAGGAGTCGCCGTTAAACCGGTCAAATCCATCAGCGACGGGAACCTCCGGGGTTTCCCAGCAGTAAAGACCCGACTGAAGGCAACCGCTCAACCGTGAAGGGAAATACAGCTACCGCCACAGCTAGGGTTCCCAGGGCCAGCGCCTGCAGGCAAAAGGGGCTCCTCCGGCAAATATACCGCTGGGGAGCGGGTTACCGGTGGGAAGCCATCGGGGCAGAGAACATAACACCGGTGCAGGGAGAGACAGTTACCGCCAACCTACCGGGAGTGACCGTCGCAGCCGTCTGTGGGACTTGTCCATCCACCAGTTTGTTTTACCAGAGACTCCGTGTGCGTTACTGGCTGAGTAAGTACCACCGTGCCGTCTGGCACTGCGCTGCCCCGTGACCCTGCACCTGGCCAGGCCCTGCAATCCACCTTACAGACAACAACTCCGGGCTCCGGGACTACCAAAATCCCCCTACCCACGGAGGGGAGGAAAACATCCCAGCTACTCCCTGTCATCGCTCCCGGGATCCCCGTACAGAGCAGCGGTGGTGCCCCAACTTCACCACACACCGTGGGTGGTGTCACAAACCGACATCCCATACACCAACAAACCACCCCTTTCACTCACGGGCGAGGAGCGCCGCTCGAGTCCCCAGATCGGGCCCACCGCTCGAGCCACCGAGCAACAGTAGCAGCAGTGCCGGACCCGAGCGTGGTGAGCGCAGCGCTCCGCCGCCCGCGACACATACTTTATCGCTGCAATGAAAAGGGAATCTAAGGGCTTCAATAGGAGGAAAATTACTTTGAAAGGGCTGAAAATCTGTAAGATGTTTTTATGTGACCCATTATTTTTTTATTATTATTATTATTATTCTTTTTTGGTGGGGGGGCCCAATAAAAAATTCTGCTATGGGGACCCATGACTTCTATGTATGCCCCTGCTTGTGAATACTCACAATGTGCGCTGTGAGGATTCTCTGATGTCAACGCCAGGAACGTTATGCGATATGCATACTCCCGGCCAGAATCCGACTAGAGGGTGGCAGCCTTTCTCAATATAGAGGCCTCTGCATTGGGGGCTTTAGCACTGAAATGGAGTGGTGATCACTCTGTTCTTGTGATGTCTGAATATCTAAGGGTACCTTCACACTTAGCGATGCAGTAGCGATCCGACCAGCGATCTGACCTGGTCAGGATCGCTGCTGCATCGCTACATGGTCGCTGGTGAGCTGTCAAACAGGCAGATCTCACCAGCGACCAGTGAACAGCCCCCAGCCAGCAGCGACGTGCAAGCGACGCTGCGCTTGCACGGAGCCGCCGTCTGGAAGCTGCGGAGACTGGTAACTAAGGTAAACATCGGGTATCGGGTAACACATGAGGACTCCTTATCACTAGATTTTTATGACCTATCCTGAGAACTGATTAAAAATACAGTTTGTGAGATATACCCCTCTAATAAAAAGGTAATATGTTTTTAATCTTGATCTTTAATTTTAAACACTGAACATTCTTGAACCATCATTTCCTACAGTCTATAAGATAAATAATGTTATTCTTATGTGCATGATATATTACTTATAGATTCTTTGGGATATTTAAAATGCAAAATAAATATTCTCAATATTTTTTACCTTATAATCCCGCAGTCAAATTCCTCTGTTTGGTAAACTGATATACCGTATTTTTCCTTTCTGATCTCCATTGTAATGCATCTAGAAGGTTCTGGAAACATAACAGTGAAAATTGTATTACTGAGATTAAAGAAAAATGAATACCGCAGTGCTGCTTGAAAATGATAGTTCATGTTCAACAAAAGTGTTACTGGCGGACACTAACCAAAAAGGGCCCCAGCGCAAGAACAATATATGGGCCCTTTGCAGGTTAATAGCTCATCAAAATGCACAAATCCACCTATTTTGGAGGTAGAAATGGGCCCCCTTACTTTTTGGGCCCCTGTGCGTCTGCACAATGTTACACTAATTATATGCCCGCCCCTGAAAACTGTAATAAATGGAATTTGGATGTCATCCCCATTCTCTCATGCCTCCAGAAGACAAATTAATATGTAAAAGGACTACATATAGATTTGGCCCTATGTATCTGCATATCTGATATAGGAAATTAGATTATTGCTCAGACAGGAATAAATGGTATTGCCGCAATAATATAACAGCTTTCCCACTAGCACCGGGCTCTCAAACACACGGACCCTGAGACTACATTCTGTAGCCCGCGGGCACTGGAGCTCCCGAGTTGATTGCAACCTGGATCAGGGAACCTGGGATACCCCTGATGCAATCGCTTTTTTCAGCTGCATGTCCATTCTACATTATTACAGAATGGGGGACTTTATTACAGGAAAGGAAAAATTATTACAGGAAAGGGGACATTATTACAGTACGGGGGACATTATTTCAGAAAAGGGGACATTATTGCAGCATGGGGGCTAGCATGAGGGACATAACAAATTGATGGTCAGAATACCTATATGGGTCTATTATAAGACAATATTACAATATTATTGCATGGGGCCAAATATGGGATAACAAGTAAAAAAGAAAAAAAATAATAATTCAAAATAAAGTTTGAAAACATAATGGAAAAATATTTTGTCAATAAAAATGCTGGTTTATGTAAAAATAAAAGTAAATAAAGTACATGTTTCGTATCAGCACATCTGGGAAGCTGTAAAACTGTACCATAACCCATACAATTAATACCACTTATGAAAAAGAAAATTAAATAATACACCAAAAATGAATAGTAATTCAGAAAAAATTGGTATAACTGAAAACGTCGTCTTATTTAGCAAAAAATAAAAGCTCTTCAAATTATTTTTTTTTCTATGTGCAGCCTTTTTACCCCTGCTCAAACTATTACACTTTTTGTACACCTGAATATTTAATTTAAACCTTTATAGGGGTGGTTCACCTATTTTTTTTTTTATTTTCTATATCAGTGCAACTTACAATTTTAGGTCTCTTCTTCATAGGCTTCTATTTGCAGTTCTGGCACTGAGAGGCGCTATCCTGGACGCTCAGTGCCGGTCACATGACCCCCTGGTTCTGTGGTCGCTAGTATCCTCTGACGTCACGTCAAGTTCCAGTCTTTCAGACGTGACGGTTACATCAGGGGATGCTGGCGCCACTCACACTGATTGACTTGGCTGTGGGCGGTGAGTACCGCACGTCACAGCCCAGCATCGAGGGGAGGATCCGGAGGGCACCAGTGTAGAGCAGTGAAGAGCGCTTAGCAGATTTGTGAGGTATGGGGCGCCAGTGTGGAGTACAGGGGGGGTTTCTTCAGCTGAACCCCCCCCTGTCACGCAAGTATGTGATCGCACTATCCACCCGCCTGCTCTGCTCAGCTGTCAGGAGAGCGTGTGGTGTCGGGCAGTGTGATCACACTGTACTCCCACCAGCAGCACAGGTGACCGGACGCTGCATGGGACCAACTTGCTCCACTCTGTGACTTGTTGTGCATACGACAAAGTGGAGACAGTTGGTCCCATGCAGCACAAGTCACAGTGTGATGTAACTTGGTGACATGCAGCACGCTATGTGTCAGAGCAGAGCATGTCACCAAGTGCACACTGTGACTTGTGTTGCATGGGACCAACTGTCTCCACTCACCTGCACAACAAGTCACAGAGTGGAGCAAGTTAGTGACATACAGCACAGCATGTGATAGAGCACCTCTCTTCTCTCTCTCTTTTCCCTCTCTCTCTTCCCTCTCTTTCTTCCCTCACTCTCTTCCCTCTCTCTCTTCCCTCTCTCTCTTTTCCGCTCTCTCTCTTCCCTCTCTCTCTTCTCTCTCTCCCTTCCCTCTCTTCCCTCTGTTCCCTCTCGCTCTCTTCCCTCTGTTCCCTCTCCCTCTCTCTCATTCTTCTCTCTCTTCCCTCTCTCTCTCTTTTCCCTCTCTCTCTTTTCCCTCTCTTTCTCTCTTTTCCCTCTCTCCTGGCATGATCAGTGCAGAAATCTCTCCATTGTGGAGGGGTGAGAGGGAGCAATAAAGTTGGAGTCCCTACTGTGTCTGCGTATTAATTTCTAATAAATTGTTTTTTCTCTGTGTGATGTCTTTTTTTAACCCTTTATTGGAGATTCTTAATGGCCGGGTCAAACTTGGGCTTTATACCAGCTGGTAAAACAAAGCTGGTATTAACCCCCTATTACCCAGTGTGCCACATGGCACCAGGGCCACAGAAGGAGTTGGATACAGTGCCAGAAGATGGCGCTTCTATAAAAGCGTCATTTTCTGGGGCGGTTGCAAACTGCAATTTGCAGCAGGGGTGCCCAGAAAGCTTGGGCACCTTGCGCTGAGGATTACAATCCCTAGCTGCCTAGTTGTACCTGGCTGGACACAAAAATTGGATGAAGCCCACGTCGTTTTGTTTTTTTAATTATTTCATGAAATTCATGAAATAATTAAAAAAAGGGCTTTCCTATATTTTTAGTTCCCAGCCAGGTACAAATAGCCAGCTGGGGGTTGGGGGCAGCCGTACCTGCCTGCTGTACTTGGCTAGCATATAAAAATATGGCGGAGCCCACTTAATTTTTTTTTTCGTTTTTAGGCAAAAAAAAGGCTTCCCTCGATTTTCCATTGCCAGTGAAGGTAACACCAAGCAGTGGGGATTAGCAGCCATTAGCTGCTTGGGTTACCCTTAGCAATAGAAAATGCAGCGGGAGCCCACGCATTGTTTTTACCCCCCAACCCTAGGCTTAGGGTTATGTGTTTGTGGGTTTTGTTTTTTTTTTATTTTTTTTGTGAATTTTAAAAAAAAAATCAACATGGACTTCACCCATCGAGCACCAGAGCATTTTACTGCTCATTCATCCCTACTCCTAACCACACAACCAGCAGAACAAGTAATCAGATGACTCCAGTGTCGGCCGATTACTTGTTCTGTATCCCCCTGAATCCATCGCAATGTTTGCGGGCTGTGAGGTCAGCTGGGTTCAGTCCGGTACTGGAGTCAGCTGACCTGAACTCAGCTGAACTCCAGCCCGCACATGCTGCGATGGATGCAGCGGGTCACAGAACAAGGAATCAGCCGACACTGGAGTCAGCTGATCTGATTACTTGCTCTGCAGGCTATGAGGTCAGGAGTTCAGATCAGTTCACTCCGGTGCCGGCCAAACTCAGCTGACCTCACAGGCCACACATGCTGCGATAGATGCAGTGGGACACAGAACAAGTAAACGGCCGACACTGGAGTCAGCTGATCTGAAGTCAGCTGAACTCCTGAGCACACAGCCCGCATACGGTCACATGTGATCTGCAGCAGGCAGTAACCGCTGTTAACCTGCATCCATCGCAGCGTGCAAAGGCTGTGAGATCAGGAGTTCAGCTGACTCTAGTGCCGGACGATAAATTGTGTGTCCCGCTGCAGAAGGATCCGGTAAAATAACAATTGCAGTTGCACGTTTAATCCACAGGATCCAGTCATATGCGGTTTGTGTTTTGTTTGCCTACAGGCAAAAAAATGCTGATGTGAAAGTAGCCTGCAAAATGCATGCCACACGGATGATATGGACGACACATAGAGACTAGGCAAGAGAGAAAAAAGCTCAGGACATCATCATTTTTTTTCCCAATTATTTTTTTTTTTTTTCACATATTGCACCAGCTAAGGCTGCTTTCATACATCAGTTTTTTGCCATCAGGCACAATCCGTCAAAAAACGGATAAAGCCGGATCCGTTTTTTTCCTCATTGAATTGCATTGAATTGCATTAGCGCTGGATTGTGCCCTTGCATTGCGTCCGTTGTGCACGGATTCAGCGAAATGTATGTGTCCAGCTGCCGGAAAGGACGCAGGATGCAGCGTTTTTTGGCAGGTGCCGTCCGGTGTCATGTACAATGAAAGCCTATTGGCGCCGGATCCGTTGTAATGCCCCATACAACGCATTACAGCGACTGATTCCGTTTTTTTCTTCTGAGCATGCTCAGTAGCACAATGGATCTGTCCAAAAACTGAAGGAACTGATGGAAAAAACTGATGCAAATGATCCGTTTTTTCGCCTGATCCACTGCATCAGTTTTTACACCGGATTGTGCCTGATGCCAAAACACTGATGTGTGAAAGAAGCCTAATCATAATTTCTGTACACACACACACACTATAAACTACAGTATATGAGAACAAGCAGAAGATAGCCACTTTCTTCCCCTGGTTGTGCAGAGCTGGGAGCTTCTGTTGTCTTTATTGTGATTTCTCTCAGCGCTTCCACAGGGAAGACGGCAGGGAGGAGTCTTTGGGTGGAGAGCTGAGTGGGTGTGTTAGATACGGTCCTAGAGCCACAAAGAATTATGGGAGTTGTAAGAACTGAACCCAGGAAGTCAGAAGAAAGATTAACCCCATCAGAGCTGGAGCCAGAAATGAGGATGTGCTTCTAGAGCACGATAAAAGGTAATATTGCTGAAATAACATAAAAGATGTGTGGAGAGGCACATATTATCAAGATTTATGAGGAATAATAAAATCAGTTTTGGTAACTGGACAACTTCTTATCTTTAACACCTTTTAACCCGGACGAGTTTCCGTTTTCGTTTTTCCTCCCCTTCTTCTGAGAGCCATAACTATTTTATTTTTCCGTCAATCTTGCCATATGAGGGCTTTTTTTTGCGGGACGAGTTGTACTTTTGAATGAAAACCTTAGTTTTACCATATGATGTACAGGAAAACAGGAAAAATATTTCAAGTGCGGTGAAATTGCAAAAAAATGCAATTGCATGATTGTTTTTGGGATATTTTATTCACAGTGTTCACTATATGGTAAAACGTATATGTGAGTATGGTGCTTCAGATCATTATGAGTTTATAGATACCAAACATTTATACTTTTACTTTTATCTAAGAGGTTAAAAAAATGTAGAAGTTTGTCCAAAATAAGAATAGTGTTTTTGGCGCCATTTTCCGAGACCCGTAGCTTTCTTATTTTTCAGGATTAATTGATTTTA
The DNA here is from genome assembly GCF_048569485.1 of Anomaloglossus baeobatrachus. Taxonomy (NCBI): domain Eukaryota; kingdom Metazoa; phylum Chordata; class Amphibia; order Anura; family Aromobatidae; genus Anomaloglossus; species Anomaloglossus baeobatrachus. The sequence goes on from NC_134353.1 coordinate 364,549,571, forward strand.
TATTTTGATAGATCGGGCATTTCTGAACATGGCAATACCAAATATATGTATATTTTAAAAAAAAAATAACTTTCATTTTCAATGGCACGAATGGTGGGTGATTTGAACTTTTAGAGTTTTTGTTATTTTTTCATATTTTAAAAAACTTTTTTTATTTATTTATTAGTCCTCCTTGGGGACTTTATCACCGCCTTTGTCTGATCAGCAGAAAAGCAGCGTTCCTGTGTGAGCCTGCAGTCTGTCGGCTTGCATAAAAAATATGTCATGATAGCGACAGGAGTCATCACATGACCCGTTGTTACCGTGGCAATCATCGGCTCCCTGTGATTGCACCTCAAGGCTGCCGATGGTGGTGGAGAATAGCGCAATTTACGCCGCAGCAATTTAAATCGCGCTGTCACATTTTGACAGCACAATCTAAGTGGCAAGCAGGCACGAATGGATCGCGGATCTACCCGCACCTGATAGCCCCACATGTATGCTGTTCAAAACCGCAGACATATGCAGGGATCATCGCCGACTGCTGCCAGTAGTAAAGGGGTTAATGATCAACCACTGATTTTTCACTGATTCTTCATTTCTTCTGTTTTGCTTTTTCCTCACGTTCTTCCAAGAGCCAGAACTTTTTTTTATATTTCTGCCCACATAGCAACAAAGGGGTATTCTTTTGATTGATACAATGTAGTTTTAAATGACATCATTCATTAAAGCGGGCTTTACACGCTACGATATATCTAACGAGATGTCGGCGGGGTCACGTCGTAAGTGACGCACATCCGGCATCGTTAGTGATATCGTAGCGTGTGACAGCTATGAACGAGCAGAAATACTCACCTTCTCGTTCATCGCTGACACGTCACTCATTTTCTAAAAATCGCACGTCCTGTGGTTCATCGTACCCGGGGCAGCACACATCACTCTGTGTGACACCCCGGGAACGATGAACTGCAGCTTACCTGCGTCCCAACGGCAATGCTGAAGGAAGGAGGTGGGCGGGATGTTTACATCCCGCTCATCTCCACCCCTCCGCTTCTATTGGCCGGCTGCTTTGTGACGTCGCTGTGACGCCGAACGTCCCTCAACCTTCAGGAAGTGGATGTTCGCCGCCCACAGTGAGGTCGTTTGGAAGGTAAGTGCGTGTGACGGGGGGTTACAGCATTGTGCGACACGGGCAAGAAATTGCCCGTGTCGCACAAACGATGGAGGCGGGTGCGATCGCAAATGCGATTGCACGATTAATTGTAAGGTGTAAAGCAGGCTTATGACATGACAGCAGGATTCTTCAGGTTAGGCCGGAGTTCCACTTGCGTATGACTCGTGCGGCCATGCTGGGTGATACCAATGCGAGACTCGCACAAGTCATACGCAAGTGGAACTCCGGCTTCAGTACAATTATTGAGATACAAAAATTGATCAGATTTTTTATTTCTGGATTTGCTATGGTTAAAAAATCATCTGAACTTTGCAAAAAAAAAATGTTTTTCAGCCTTGTGTAAGGGCTTTGGTTTTATATGATGCTTTTTAATTAAATTTTGAGGGGGTATTTAGTGACTGAAAAACAGCAATTCTGATGTTTCAATTTTTTTTCTCTTTAACACATTTCACAGAGGTGAATATATGAGGCCTTGTTCCATGACAGTGAAATTGTATTATTTGTTGGTATTGTTTTTGGTGTACATTGGAGATGAAAAATGTGATTTGCGCTGATTTGTATCCAGTCTGGACCTTTGTTACAGATTCTCTTAATTTCTCCACCCAGCATCTTCATTTTGGGCACCTCTGGCACTTACTAGACCCTGCAACATCATGACATCGCAGAACCAAGCAAGCACTAGAGGCGCCCAAGGTGCTGGGGCAAGGATGCAGGCTACAAAAGTAAAAAGCAACGCCCATAGAGGACTAGAATTGGTTCCGGACAAGGGCAAAAGGATATCGGATTGCTCATCTCTAGAGTGCATGCAAGTTATTAAGTACGGTAATTTTTATAATTATTTTTAGGGAAGGAAAAAAGAAACCAAATGGTTATTGCTAGAGTTGAGCATAAAGATTTATAGAACTCTACTCCAGCAACCTGACATCTCTTCTGATTACACTGTTCTGGATATGTTCAAAAGTTGTCAGGTTCAGTTATGAAATTAGCCATTTCTTAATGATTTTGACCTCCTGAATAGAGATGAGCGGACATGTAGGATGTTTGAGTTCTGCTGGTCCAGCTGAACTTATTTACAGTTCAGTTTTGTACGTGAAATTGACCTGAACTTCATTTGAAGTCCCTGATTGGCAGTTCGGGTCTTCGCCCACACGCAGCCAGCCATAAACAGAACACTTCCAAGAGAGGGTGCACGGGTTTTTTTTTTTATTTTTTTTGTTTGGTACACTCAACATCTGATCACACTGTTGTTACCCCCAGTGTGAGCTGATCAAACATTGCAAGCGGCTCGCACTGGGCTGTGAACCGAGTGTACCTAAGCACAGCTATGGTCATGCGAGTGGTTTGCATTCGTAAATCACTCAAACTCTGAACCTGAGCTTTGTATTCTTGGAAAAGTCTGAGTTTGTACAGAACACCAATATTCAGGTTCGCTCATCTCTATTCCTAAATTCAAATATGACAATGAAAACTTTTAGTTGGCTCTTGTTTTTATGACATCAAAGAGTTTTCCTTTTACTGTTATATATAATTAATGCATACAAGTTTGAGTACTTTGAAGCGTTAATATTTTTGCAAACATAAAAATTCAGAATATTTTGTTTTGCCAATTTTTTTTATATTTATTTAAAGCAAATTTAGCAACAATTCAAAAACTAAAACATCTAAACACTATTGGGAGTATAACAGTTACAGAAATTGCTCTACAAAATTTGGTCCTCATTCCGTGACCACTCTCTTCTGCTTGTCTCTTGTATTCCTGCATCAGATCATCTCTTACAATCGTCTGCAAGCTTTGATGGATTCCACTTTGCTAGATATTTTTTCTCCATAGCTGCAATTTCTTGGTGAAATCTCTCACAGTACTTGTCAGGAACTGCTCAGAAATTTGGTGGAAAAAGTCTTGATGCAAATGTAAAGCCTGCTTTACACCTTACAATTAAGCATACGATATCGTATGCGATCCTACCAGCCCCTATCGTATGTGCGGCACGTTCAATTTGTTGATCGTGTTGCACAAACGATTATTTCCCGTCACACGTACATACCCTTCCATACGACCTCGATGTGGGCGGCGAACATCCACTTCTTGGAGTGAGAGGGACGTTCGGCGTCACAGCGACGTCACGCGGCAGCCGGCCAATAGAAGCGGAGGGGCGGAGATGAGCGGGACGTAAACATCCCGCCCACCTCCTTCCTTCCCCATTGCCGGCGGGAGCCGCGGGATGCAGGTAAGATCTGTTCATCGTTCCCGGGGTGTCACACACTGCGATGTGTGGTACCTCGGGAACATTGAACAACCCGACGCGCAATTTTAAGGAAATGAACGACGTGTTTGCGATGAACGGTTTTCCGTTCAATCGCAATCGCATGTAGCTGTCACACGCTACAACAACACTAACGATGCCGGATGTGCGTCACTTACGACGTGACCCCGCCGACAAATCGTTAGATTTGTTGTAGCGTGTAAAGCCTGCTTAAGAAATGGATCTTTTAGGACATGTTACAGCCAATATATGTTTTGCTGAGATTTACCACCAACTCTGCTCTTGAGTTTCCCCCCCAAAAAGGTAACCACTAATGTGAATGCTGCCCATGCAGCCTTTTCCTTACAATGCAATAAACTGAGAAACCCATCGTCTTGAAGAAGATTACAAATCTGAAAACTACTATTTGGGCACATAGCAGGGCTCGGAAGGGAAGGTGCACCATTTGACTTTTGAAACGCAAAATTGGCTATAATCGATAGTAGATGCTATGTCATATTTGGAAAGTCCCTGTTGTGCCTAAACAGTGAAAACTCCCACAAGAAACCCATTTTGGAAACTACACACCTCAAGGAATTTAACTAGAAGTGTGGTGACCACCTTGAACAAACAGGTGCTGTACAGAATTTTATAAGTTTGAGACGAAAAAATTTCCAACAAAAATGTTGTTTTAGCCCTAAATTATTTTCAGAACGGTAACAGGAAAAAATAGACCATGCAATTTGTTCTGCAATTTCTTCTCTGAGTACCCCAATACCCCATATGAGGTAGAAAGCTATTGTTTCGGTGCACAGCAGGGCTCGGAAAGGAAGGAGCGCTATTTGAGAGCAGATTTCGAGGGAACAGACTTCTGCAAGTGCAATGTTGCATTTGAAGAGCCGCTGTAGTGCCAAAACAGCAGAACCCATTAATATGAGACCACATTATGGAAAGTACATGTCTTGAGGCATTCTATATATGGTGAAAAACTGCTGTTAGTGTTCACGGCAGAGCTCCAAAGTGAAGAAGCACTAGTTGATTTTTCAGGAATAGATTGTGAGTGCCATGTTACATTTACAAAGCACCAAAAGGTGCAAAAACAGTAGAAACCTCCCTTAGTGACCCTAACTAGGGGTGTGATGAATATATGAAACAAACACATGCTTCACACTATTTTATTTGGGCACACGGCAGAGCTCTAAATTGAAGAAGCACTAGATGATTTTCATGCAAAGTTGGCTGGAATAGACTGCAGATGCCATGTTGCATTTGCATAGTCTATGAGGTACTAAAACATTAGAAACGCCCCCACAAGTGACTGACCTATTTTAGAAAATAGACTTCCTCAATGAATACATCTAGGGGTGTGGTCAATATGCTATTTTTACCAGACACGGCCATGCCCTATATGTGATGGTAAACTACTGCTTGTGCACAAGCCAGGCTCAGGAGAGAAGGAGCCCCATTTGGCTTTTTAAATGCGGATTTTGTTTATAAAGATTATAAGTGCAATTTGTAGAGCCCATAAGGAGACAGTGATCCCAACTTACAATCTACACTGCTCAAGAAATTTATTTAAGGCCTCTTTCACACGTCTATACAAAAGACACACGTTTTGCATGGTCTATGGTGTAGGTGCTTATGTGTGTGTGCGAATGTCCGTGTGTGTGTTCAGCATGTGCTGTCAGTGTTATCTGTGTGACATCCACATAGCACACGGACAGCATTAATTTCTATACTTACCTGTCCATGGTGCTGCTGTCTCCGGAACTGCTACTTCTTCCGATCCTCGGTGCAGTGCATATGCAATGAACATAGTGAGCGGGGTCGGAAACAAATGTACCGCCCCGTGCTCGGCAGCCGAGCCGCTCAGATACGGACCTTCAGTGGGTGGTTCAAGGGTCTCCGGACCCGGGGGTCTCGCGGTCACTTCAACTAAAAGGGGGGTTGTGGTTTGGGGACGTAGATGTACGGCCGTATTAAGTTCGTGACACCACCCACGGGATGTGGTGAAGGTAGACACCACCGCTGCAGTTACGGGGCACCCAGGGGAGATGTTGCGCAGCAAGTTGTTAACCCCTCCGTGGGCAGGGATGGTGGCCCCGGGACCCGTTGGGGGGATGTTTGGCGGTGCAGGGAGATGGGCGACCGGAGGGTGCTGTTGTACTCACTATTAGTAAACACACGAGTCTCTGGTAAACCAAGGTGATGGTGGTCGGTGCCCGCAGCCGGCTGCAGTCTGGTCCCCCACCCAGTTGGTGGTCTCTGTCTTTCTCCCGCACCTGTGTTGGATGTTGGACTGCCTGTGCTTGCAACTTCAGGAGTCCGCTCCCGGCTTTTGGTTGCCTGAGGAGCCCTTTGCCCGCAGACGCTGGCCCATGGGATCTCTGAACCGTGGCAGTGGCTATTTATCCCCCTCGTTGGGCTGTTGCCTTCAGTCGGGACTTTGGGTGGGACAGGACCTCTAGTCCTGGCCGCAATCAGTTAATTAGCTAACCCCCAGTAGCTTCTGGACCTAGCTTCAGGGTCTGAGTACCTCCCTTTGTGCTCCGGTTTCCGAGTCGGTTCCCCGGGTCGGTACCGGCGGGGACCTGTCCCGATCCACCTCGGTTCCACCGAGCCGTCTTCCCGGATCCTGCAGACGGAGACTACCGTCTGCCTCCTAGCCAAAGGTACCAAGGCTCCTACCCCAGCACCTGCTCAAATTGGTTTCTCTTCTCTGCTGGAGCTGCACACAGCTCCAGCCCACACACCTCTCCAACTTGAACTCTCAAACTGGCTTTTTCCCGCCCCGGGCTGTCTGAGACTCCTCGGTGGGCATCTTCCAACCACCTGGTTCCGCCCTCTGGTGTGTCCATCAAGCCCTGAGGGGGGTGACTAGGGTTTAAATGTTTGGCTGTATGTTACCTATGGGGGACAGGTGTAATGCGGGGCACTTTTTGTGACTACCTGGCCTGGCCAGGGCGTCACACAAGTAACAGCAGCAGCAGAGACAGCAGTGCTGGAAAAGATGGGTATAGAAATTCATATTATTTCACAGAAACGTGGTTTTCTCCGGTGCGTGTCACACTGATGTCACGGTCCGTGTGACACCCGTGCTGCCGGAGAAAATTGGACATGTCTATATTTGGAGCACATGGACAAACGTATGCTTGACATACACACAAAGTCTGTGTGAAAACACACACGTGTGCTCAGACCAAGTGAATTTAATGGGTCTACGTGTGTCTGTGTCTCCGGTACGTATGAAAATGGACCTCACACATACGGGACACAGAGACGTGTAAAGGGGGCCTAAGTGTATAGTGCCCTGAGGTGCCTCTTAGAATTCTATAACATTGAGCTGTGAATATGAAAAAATTGCATTTTTATTACTAGAATGTTATATTGGCTGCCAATTTTTGATTTCTACAAGGGGCAATATGAGAAAATGGACATCACAATTTCATACGTAATTTCTTCTGAAAATGGTGATACCCAATATGTTGTTGGAAACTATTGTTTGGCCATATGGCAGGTCTCAGAAAGAAGGAGTAACATATGATTTTTGGAACTCAGATTTTTGCTGAAGTAGTACACATGCACCATTTGCAGAGCCTCACAGGTGCCAGAACAACTACCCCACTTTGGAAATTATAACTCTTTCTGAATTCATTCATAGATGTAGTGACAATTTTGGCTCCTCAGATTATTTCCAAAAAATCTCATGGAGTGGACGCTGTAGAGTGAAAATTTCAAATATGTCAGATTAATGCCCGTATATTGTGCTTAGCTCGTGATTCTGGATGCGCTGGCACCGTAAATTAAGTAGTTTCTCCACGCTACAGGTCTGCCAGACATGTGGATAGTAACTGCAGGACTTAGAATGGATGGGGCCATTCAAAAATGCAAATTTCACTTTATTTTATTTAGGGGGCAGTCATGTTGTTATACCAGAACGTTGTGCTATTCGTAATATGGAAATCCCCTATCTTTTTTATTTCTCCATTGACAGATGATTTACTGAGTGGGGACTTGTGTGGCGACCCTGGGTTTCAGGCGTCAAAGGGTATTACATCACTTTTCAGGGGTAATATCTGTCCCGGGTCAGGAGGGGGTTAACCTGCCGGTGCCTTCACAAAACACACACAAACAACAGTAAGGTGTTTACTCACAGGGGGTTGGACTAGGGCAGACAGTGGAGTTAGCCATCACAAAGCATGGGACTTTTCCAGTCGATAGGACAACCACTGGGGGCGGGCACCACATGGGGTAGAAGTAGGCGCAACCATCACACTTAGAGGAGAACCTTCCTGGGCACAGCTTGGGATAACATCTAGCACTGTCAACTGGAGTTAGTGTTTCTCTCTCTTCGTGGGCCCGTGCCTTGGAGCAGGAGGCTTGCCCCAGATTCTGGACAGCAACCGAGGGACACTTTACTAAAAGATTTTCACAGGCACCGGCGGTTATCGCCGACTATCTGGGATTGGCTGGAGCCCATTGGGGCAGAGATCGGTACTCTGGGGCAGCACCTGAACTACCTGTGAGTAAAAAGACTTGGAATCGCAGCCCCTGCCTCTCCTTTACTGGTCCCGGCGCCCAGCGCTGCGTCTTCAACGGGGACTACCACCACCCCCACCATCCTCCTCAGGGTAATCCCTCTCCACCTTTGGGGAGCGACACCATCCCAGCTGCACCTAACATCTGCCCCGGCGAGAGACCCTGCAGCGGCGGCCACATCCCTGGCCGCGTACCACAGGGGGCGTCACGATCATCTAATAGACTTTCCTAACCGTCACTACCACCCCCATCCTCCATCTTGCCTCCCTACAACCTTCTGACCCTCCATTCTGTACGCCTCGGGGCAACGGAACCGGGCCAGGCCACTCTGCGATGACGCAGAGGATCTGAACCCTGGGCCGGGCAACGAGTGGGTTAAAATACCTGCCCCGTGGGGCGCTACACTTGATTTTAAGGGATGAGCTAAATTATCTATTGGAAATTTTTAATTGTTTTTCGGGCTAGCTTCACATTTATCCTATGCTCTATGCTGTGTACCTACGTTGGGGTTTTCGTCTAAATCCCCCAAAAACGAGATTTAGACAAAACCCTCAAAGAATCGAACGCTAAAATAAGGTAAATGATCTGGAAATGTTTGTAATGATACATAACTCTGCAGCTACTGTGTAGAAATACAAAGACTTTAATTTTTTCCCTTAAAAAATCAGGGACCTGATCTTAGGAGGGAGTCCCCTTCATTCATGTCGTGATCATTCTTATCAAAAGAGAATCTGTCAGTATGATCAAACCTCATAAGCTGTCTATATTAACATGGAGGTCATAGCAAGCTGAACAAAATAATAATAATAATAATAATAATAATAACAATAATTATAATATTAGAATTAAATATAATTTAGAAAATGGATTAAATTATTTTAAATTAGAGGGGGCATTCGATAAGGTTAGCAGAATGTCTGTTATTACATGTCTCACACTGGTCACATCGCCTCTTATTCAAAATAAGCTGTGGAGGCTGAACCTACTGACAGATTCCCTTTAAAGAGCTAGAATGTAAAGGGACAGAGGCTCCAACCCTTACCATAAAAGCAGTGGCCTTGTTGTGTACAGTATACGAGGTCATTACTATGGAAGTAAAATATATGTGATTCACAAAGATGCAGATGCAATAGAAAGAGGAGACAATTGGGATTTTTAACTTGGAAGCATACTCAGAGTTAAAACAAAACAAACAAAGCATAAAACTAAACAAACACATAAAAAATGCACATAAAATTGGCTCTTCTTAATCAGAATAGGAAGAGAAGCTCTTGAGCAAAAAAATAGGAGCTCTAACAAAAATATGTTTGTAAATTGGCACCTTTTTAATCTGGTTCTTTAGGCTAGGAACGCACTTTGCGTTCACCTACTTGCAGTTTAGAATGCACGTTTTGGGCTTAATTGATTTGACCAAAGTTGCCTTTTTCTGAAATTTAGCGCTTAAAACGCATGCGTTTTGGCCGCGTATTTGATGCGTTTTCAGCGCTTTTTACATGCGTTTCCACCTGTGTTTTGACAGATGCGTTTTGAACATCAAGACACTGCCTAATAAAGTTTAATCAGTCAAAAAAAATGAAAAAGAGAAAAAAAAGAATAAATCTATATTAATGGGAAAAATAATTAAATTAGATATAATTCATATAATTATAGCATGAATACACATTTTATCCAAATCATTATTTTGATGTCCAAAAAGCATGCGTTTTGGTAGTCCAAAACACATGTTTTATGCACTGAAAAAGCAGGCAAAATGCAGGAATTTGAAGGAATCTTGGTTTTTGCTACTTCTCATTGACTACAATGTTAGCAAAACGCACCGAAAATGGCAAAAACAACTACATGCTCCTTCTTTGAACGCATGGTTTTTGCCACAAAATATGCAAATTAAACGCAGCGTTTAGAAACGCAAAGTGGGGTTGGAAAATCCAATTTTTCCATAGACTTTGCTGGTAAATTAAAACGCATGCCTTATGGCAAGAGAAAGGTGCTTCCCAAAACGGACCTAAAAAGCACCTAAAACGCAGGTGAAAACGCAAAGTGCGTTCCTAGCCTTAGACAAAAAAAATAGATAGTCTCTAAGAAGGTCTGCGGAAAGAATTATAGGAAGAACTCATTCTGTATATGTAAAGAGACCTTGAACCCAATATAGATACTACCTGCCATCTCAAGTAGTATCTATATTGTGTATGTTTCTATGGGCAGTTCTGTTTGTTCCACTCAGATTTTAGTTTAATGTTTCATTACAAAAAAATCTCTTCTAAAGTGATCTATGTATATACGTGTGCTAAATCTTTAAATGGTTACTACTTACCATAATGATAGCCTATGCTCTCATTTTCTTCGCTGAGCTGTGCTTCCTTTTCACGTCGCACTCTACTAGCTCAATCTCTATGATGTATACAGTGTTTCCAGTCCAATTCTTGTACAAGTTATCAAAAGAATTGGTCACTAGTAGAGACGCTCCACCCACCAACACAAGATCAGCCAAGCTTTATTCTCAAGTTAAACATTGAAGAGACCAAGTTCAGACACAAGAATGTGAACACTTGCCTTAAGACAACATTGCTTCATACATGACTGAATGAATACAACACTAGTAATTTACTCAGGGCTTGTCCATATTTTAGCAGCAATGCATTGCATATCTCATATGTAAAAAGCTGAGTAACTTTGTAAATGAAATGCTAAATGCTTATTTTTCGTGAATCCAAAGTCACAGCCCAAAGCTACACTTACAATTCTGTCATAACAGCTGACACGTTGGATGAGGTCACGATCTGTACAGCGTTTGTTGCAGGTATCGTGCGCCTATTCATTAGAACTGAATGAGAAGATAAGCCATTTAAAGAGAATCTGTGATCAGGTGAGAAATGACCAAATTTTACTCTTATTTTATCCTGCTGCTCCCCTGTGTATACACATATAGAAATCCACTGAAGGATTCCAGAGATAAAGGCCTCTTTATTTGATGTTAAAGTTGGTGCTCACAGGGTAATAATGCAAAACAGCCTAAAGACAAGCCTCGAGTGAATCCCGTGAACAACGGCCATAAATATTTGCGCTAAATAAAAACGCAAAAAGGAGAGGAGCCAGCACTGCTTATGAGTGGCATGCAACAATGAGAAAGTAAAAAGTGTAATATTCACAAATTCATTCCTACTGTAACAATTCAATGAGATTTTTGGAAAATAATTGATCAATGATTTGAGCCCCCCTGCCCCGTCACGGCAAATCTCTATAAGGGGCGTCCATACACTATATTTATAATTTATATATGTACCATAAGGTCTCATGTAATGCGCAGGACCATATAAGAACATCACCTACCTGAGAAGTGTCAGAACCGCTCCCATGCTGCAAGGGCTGACAACTGCGAGTAAAAGGGCAGTCCAGGTGCCAGTGTGTGGCAGAACCACACACACCAACACAATGTCAGAACTGGCCCCCACAGTGCCAGACCAGCAAACATGGATGAAGGGCGGAACAGGCTCAGGCAGGTGGTGCTTAAGTAATAATGCCTATGGAACAGGAGGTGGTGGCTGTGTGTGAACAGCCACCAACATAAATTTTGATGGCAACAGAAGGAATTTGCAAACCACACTGGGCGTGCACGGCAAGGTGGCGGTCAACCACCGACCAGCTAAACGCACGATATTAATTTATAACATAGTGTAGGGACCCCCCTATAGAGATTTGCCGTGACGGGGCAGGGGGGCTCAAATCATTGATCAATAATTTGCAAAAAATCTCATTGGATTGCTACAGTAGGAATGAATTTGTGAATTTTACACTTTTTATTTTGTCATTGTTGCATGCCATTCATGAGCAGTGCTGGCTCCCCTCTTGTTTGGGTTTACTGGTCGGTGGTTGACCGCCACCTTGCCGTGCACGCCCAGTGTGGTTTGCAAATTCCTTCTGTTGCCTGGGCTCTGCTACATGCTTAAACTCAATTATTTGATTACATAAGAACGTCTGAACCCAGTAATCTATGTGATACACCGTTGGATTCAGAATCCCCTTGCTTACATTATGTTACTGTCAGATGAGGTAGCAAAAACTTGCTGAAAAATTCACTTTAAACATACTTGCTGATTGCATATTCTGGCAGATATACAGTATATAGACATAACATAATTGCTGTTGCTCTTGCTCCCGTATGCGGAAATGATTTGTATTAAAACTAATTATAACCTTAGAAATGTATGAACATTAGGAGTTTTATACTAAGGTTCACAGAAAAACTCCTTGAGAGTTCAGCAATGGTAAAATTTGTTTTTCAAAAAGACAGATCGTATTGCAGATCATATATTATCCTACAGTCTACATGCAAAGATCACACTTCCTGGAATACGTATCCACCAAGGAAGCTTTGTTCAAAGACTAAATGGTTAGTCTCTCGTATTATTTTTCACAAAGCACAGTTAATGTATAGTTATTAATATGCAGACCAACATAAAGATTTCTTCTTGTACCTTTTTTGTCACCTCCACTGCACATCCAGCTTCACATAGCCAAATTGGCGATCCTAATGTTAGATTGTTAAAACTACATTTCATAAGAGCACACTGCTTCTCCACAGTGCTGCAGATTGATTCCTCCCTCTCGTGATTAGCTCTGTCAGAGTTGATCCATGTTGGCATTGTAGAACATATGGGTTGGCAATAACATGAGCAAACTTTTTCTTCCAATGACAATGTGCTTTATACGTGTAAAAAGACCTCCATATATATATACCGGTATTCATCTTAGGATGGTGTCCAGCTATCAGTGGAATGGGAAAAAAATAATCCACAATATTAGAACAGAATCATCACTCAATGTAGGCAGCTTCAAAAACTTTACTTCATGTGAAAAATGTAGCTCAAAGGATAAAATGCTGGTACATAAAACAGGTGACAGCAAGTCATTAAAAAAAAGTCCTATATTATAAGGAAATACATTTTATGTATTTTTCATTGTTCTAATATTCCTATAGCGGTTATGCTTTTCCAATATTTCCTTATAATATAGTGTTTAGTGTGCAGCTTTTTTACTTTACTGTAGTTATGTGTTTTATAAGCTAGCACCTAGTTCACACACATTGGTGTTCCAGACAGTCTTTTCTCATTAGCAAGAAAAGTCCGTCACCTGGGTTAGGTATCAGTGTTTCCCTTGAGCGGCAGTTTTCATATGAAATTAAGAGTTTGAAGATACCGATGATGAGAGCCGTCTTTCATCTACTATATTGAGGTGCATCTGAATTGATGGCCGAATCACATGTAAAAAAGCAAAGGATTCCAATACAGCTTTGCTGTACTTTGCTCCACCATATATATGCCATCATCAAGCTAATCTATGTTAAAGCCTGCTTTACACGTTGCAATTTCGCATACGATATCGTATGCGATTTGCAACGCCCCCATCGTATGTGTGGCATGTTCAATTTGTTGAACGTGCCGCACAAACGATTAACCCCCGTCACACGTACTTACCCGTCCATACGACCTCGATGTGGGCGGCAAACGTCCACTTCCTGGAGTGGGAGGGACGTTCGGCGTCACATCGACGTCACGCGGCAGCCAGCCAATAGAAGCGGAGGGGCGGAGATGAGCAGGACGTAAACATCCCGCCCACCTGCTTCCTTCCGCATTGTCGGCGGGAGCCGCGGACGGAGGTAAGCTGTCGTTCAATGTTCCCGGGGTGTCACACACTGCGATGTGTGCTGCCTCGGGAACATTGCACAACCGCACATTCAATCTTTGAGGAATGAATGATGTGCATGCGATGAACGGATTTTCGTTCAATCGCAATTGCACAGAGGTTTTACACGCTACAATCATACTTACGATGCCGGATGTGCGTCACTGACGACGTGACCCCGCCGACACATCGTAAGATTTATTGTAGCATGTAAAGCGGCCTTTAGAATACACTCTTTTCTTCTGCGTGGTATTCACAACAGAATTTGTAACAACTAGTCACAGCAGAGCTTATACAAGCAGGACTGAGCTGTGTTTGATGTCTGCAACAGAGAAATGATCTATAAAAATTGTTGGAAACAAGTTGAGGAGGGGGCTGGCTTACAGTTCTGAAGTTACGTTGCGTTAGTGGCATAACTTGTGATAAATTTGACAGACGAGACCACATCCTTTACCGATACACCCATACAAACGAAGCTGGCAGGGACTGGGGAGTAAAGGATAAAACACTCAATATTTTGTGACAAATTTCTGGTTTAAGCATCTTAAAGAATTGTCCTTACAGACTTCACTGTGTATACCCAGATGAAGTCAACAAACTGGTAATAAGTTTGGGGACTCAAAACTCACATGGTCTCTCCTGAAATGCCTCCATTAATAGCATATAATCCCCTTGTTTTTATATTCAATAATACATTAGTACAGGGTAATTATAGAAGATACATCGTGTTTCAAAGAGGTATATTTAAAAAATGTATTACATGACAATAGCAAATGGCACATGATAATGATGTGTCCTCCTTTTGTCACACGACACACATACTGTATATGAGGCAATCTAGTTAAACCCAAACACACTGCAACATGTCTTCATTGATGGTCATTAGAGTGGCGTAGAATTCGTATTGGTTTACATGATCAGCTGGCCATAAATGTTGCAATAGCTGTATTTAATATGGTTCTGTCACAAGGAGATTTTTGCAGGCATTGCCAACTGTCATGCCGGTGTCAGGATTTGTGGAAACTACAGATTCTGGTACAATACCTGCTAACTTCTCTGATGTCTGTGATCAGTACAGAGAGACGCAAGTGTTGACCCACAGACATAGGCAGGCTAGCAAGAGTTAATCTCTCCTGGGCTGCTTGTTAGTCTCTTTGCCCACATGTTGCTGTTGAGCCAGTTATGTTATCTCCCCTCGTATATATATTGGCTGGACTATTCCATTAATCCCAGCTATAGCTTACCTATACTGGTCTGGTGAGGTTTTGTGATCCAGACTTACTGGTGGTTGTTGTGCATTATTGATGTGAGCGGTTGTTGTGTTAACCCTTGTCTTTTTGCTGCTGCCTTTCTGCTCATGCTTTTACTGTTTGTTCCATTGAGTTTGCAGTGTGTCTGAGTTTTGGTATTCCTGTCTGTCTTAGGGCTCATGCGCACGTAACTGCAGAATATTCTGCAGCGATTTGACAGCACATGTGTGCGTCAAATCGGTGCAGAAAGACTGCATAATGAATGCAGTTTTTTTGTTAAAAAAGCCTATTTCATGCGGCCTGGCTGCTGCCCCCACCATAGACAGAGTGGGAGCTGCATCCAGAAAGCAGAAATAATTGACATGCTGCTTTTAGGAACACACGGATTTGGGTAAAAAATTTAGCACCCAAATAGCTGCGTTCATAAAAGCATTGTGTGCACGTGTCATGCACAATCTACATAGATTGTGCAGGAGACGCAGGACGCATGCATTTACGCTGCAGTGCAATACGCAGCGTAAATGCATGCAATTACGCAACGTGCACACACAGCCATAAATCTGTGTTCCATCACACTCCTGCACCTCCCTTCTCTGGGGAGTAAAAGATTAGATCTGGTCAGGAGAACAGTAATGCATGGGACTCTGACATCTCCACCTTCAGAGTTAATCCGGAGGTCAGGGATTGCCTAGGGTTCCCTAACAATAAACAGTATAGGAGCTCCCTTTCCCTCGCTATGATGAGTCACATTTTGACATTATAGCTGGCCTCACTTTCATTACATTTCATCATGGACCCGGTTGCTGCACTAGTGAAACAATTGCAGACCTTGTCTCTTTAGGTGGCTGAACTAAAGGGGCAGTACAGCAGCAAGCTCAGTGTGCCAACCAGAGCAATCTGTCTAGGTCTCTGGACAATCAGAGCCCAAACTGCCTCTCCGAGGGAGCGATACCGGTTTCCTACTTTCAGAGAGGCATTTACGTCCCCACTTCTTTGGTGGTGAGGAACAGCAGGTTGGAATTATTGTCTCTCTTTAAAAAGGGAGTCTGCCATCAGGTTTTTGCCATGTAATCTGAGAACAACATAACATAAGAGCAGAGATCCTGATTCCAACTGAGCTGCTTAGTGTAGTTTTGATAAAGTCACTGTTTAATCAGCAGTAAATCATCATTAGAGGACTACTTAGCATGCTGCTAGATAGTCCAGCATATTCATGAGCTCTGTATAACTGCTAGATCTGCAGCAGAGAAAACATTGATTTTATCAAAATGATTGCAAAATGTTCAGTAAGTGACACGTTGCTGGAATCAGGATCTCTGCCCCTACATTATGCTGCTCTCAGATGAGTTAGCAAAAACCTGGTGACAGATTCCCTTTAAGTGGGGACCTACAAGTGTGAACCTTATCATTGTCCTCTGATATTCCTCTATTTTTGACGGTGGACGGGCTTTTCTCGTCACTCGAACTCATCTATGATAATCCAGATAGAAAATCATTAGCCAACTTTAAAATCCATTTACTATAACAGGGAAATCATTTTGCAGAGAATTATTGTGCTTAATTGTGCCGCTGGTCCACTGACACACAGTGGAACGACTGCGCTGAAAACCAAATTTTTCCATGGGTTGTCCAAGATGGGTAAAGGAGGCATTGGTTATGTCTGAGACCCCTTCTTTTTTAGAGTGTGCTATGTTCTTCATACTACAGATCGTATCACATACTGTGATTTTGGCAGAGGACCCATGAATTTGGGGAGGGGGTTTCTTGTCACAGGTGACAGTCCAGAGGTGTACGACTATAGAAGGTCACAGCATTTAGCTGCGCAATCTGTTCTCTGAACTTCTATTATTCCTGCTTGATTAATTTGGTATCCTATTTTTTCCTCTGCTTAGTTTTCATCCCTTTCCATTTAGGACCCTCCGGAGTTCCTCACACTTTCAGCTGTTTTTCATCAGCACTTCCCTTGGTGTCTTTATATACCCTCATTACCCCTTACTCTATGCTGGTGATAGATCGTATACCCTTAACAAGTCTTCAGTGCAAGCAGTTGGCTTGTATACATCTAGAGAAAGTTTGTTGTTATTGCAGTTCTTCTCTCCAAGTCATCTGGAGATAAATTATTCTTAGTGATGGTCGAACCTGCAGATATCCCCAATCAGAGGGTTCAACCAGATTTAAGAAAAATAAAATGGTTCAGAACCGGAATTAATTCTGGATATCTGGCTGGACACCGATCCCCCTATAAGTCTAAGGGGACTCAAATATTGTGCTTCAAAATGGTGGTAGAAAGAGCTAGGAAGATTACAGCAGGCGCTTTATGCTTACCAAATCTCTCAGTGGCTCTAACACTACTTCCGAGGCCAATTATTACCCTCATACATATTCACTGCTTCCCTCGCCCACTGGCAGTTCGCGCGTATCTTATTGGTTGCAGTCAGACTGCACCCCATCCTGTGTCTGACTGCTTGGAATCACACATGCTGTCTCTATCGTGGTGTAAAAATAAATAAATTAAAATATTGGCATAGGGTTCTCCCATATTATGATACCCAGCACAGATAAAGCATTTGGCTATAGGCTACAGCACCCAACCATGTGCTTATCTTGGTTGTGTTTCAAAATAAGAGGGACCCCATGTGGCTTCTTATTAAATTAATAAAATAAATAATTTTAAAAAACAGCATGCAGTAATCCCAATTTTGATACCCAGCCATCATAAAGCCGACAGCTGGTGGCTTGTATTCTCAGGCTGCGGAGACCCATGGTTATTAGGCCCCCCAAGCCTAAAAATAGCATTCCCCTCCTATATATGCTGGCTGGACTGTTCCATTAACCCCTTTACCACCTGGCAATTTTCTGTTTTTAGTTTTTTTCCTCCTCTTCTTCTAAAAGCCATAACTTTTTTATTTTAATTGCAATTGAATGGGTTTTTTTTATTTACCATGTTCACTATATCGTAAAACTGACCTGGAAATATGATTTCCCAGGTCAGTACAGGTTCGTAGATAAAAAAACAAAAAACATGACGTATTACTTTAATCAATGTGGCAAAAAAAAAAAAAGAATTGCACTTTTGTTGCCATATTTTGAGACCCAGTGCATTCTCATTATTTGGGATCTGGGGCTGTGTGAAGGCTTATTTTTTTTTTGTTTCTTGAGCTGACATTTTTAATCATACCAGTTTTGGTTAGATATGATGTTTTGATCGCCTGTTATTACATTTTAATGCAATCTTGCGGTGACCAAAAACCATAATTCTGCTTTTTTATTGTTTTTTTTCTTGCTGTGCATTTACCAGTCAGATTGATTGATTTTATATTTTGATTGGGCATTTCTGAAAGCGGCAATAACAAATATGTGTATTTTTTTTATTATTATTATTTTATTTTCAATGGGGCAAAAGGGAGGTGATTTGAACTTTTATTTATTTTTGATATTTTGTTAAAAAAAAATTGTAATATTTTTTATTGATTTTACAAGTCCCCTTAGGGGCCTTTATGCCTGTACTATCCGATCGCTTCTGCTGTTCAGAGCGATGCTTCAGCATCCCACTGAACAGCAGAAATGCTGCTCTCCTGTTAGTGTCGGTGTTGTGCCAGCATTCAAAGAAAGTTAGTCATGACAGCAACACGAGGCATCAGCTGACCCCGAGCTGTCATGACAAACCACTGGCACCTCGTGATTGCGTCACAGGGCCGCCATCAGCGGTGGGAAACAGTGTGATCTCCACCAGAGCACGTGGGTCTAAGGGATTAACAGGCACAGGTGGATTGGAGATCCACCAGCGCCTGTTAGCTGCACACATCTGCTGATCAGATCATGTGCTGAGATCGTAAAGGGGTTAATGCCAGCTATAGCTTACCTATATTGGTCTAGTGAGGTGTTGTGATCAGGAATTACTGGTGGTTGTTATGCATTATTGCTGTTAGCGGTTGTAGTGTTAACCCGTTATCTTTTTGTGGTTGCCTTCCTGTTCTTATTTTTCTCCTTAGTCTCTTACTGTGTGTTCCTGCTAGTTTGCAGTGTGTCTGAGTTTTGGTTTTCCCCTGTCTGTCTTAATCTGTGTTTCCATCACACTCATGCTCCTTCCTTCCCTTGGAAGGGAGGTATAAAAAAAAAGCAACAAAATGAGGTATATAATTTCCCCCCAAAAATTCAACAATTGCAATAACAAGAGGGCAGCAGTCTTTACCTGCCCAGGCTAAAGGATCTAATGCACTGACAGGATGCAGCGAAACCTCTTAATAAAGATGGAGGCAACACAGGTACAAAACACTATTGGAGCAACCACTCACAAACTTCCAATACATGGAGGTGGTCATTGCTTGGTGATAAAAAAAAATAAAATAATAATAGCAGGAGCAGATACCCAATCAAATAGAATGTGAGATAGCAGGGTAAAATATAAAATATAACTTTTAATGGTGCTTATTAAAAACAGGGGAGTGAATCAAACATTTATCACACAAAGTGATAATCCGATAATGATAGATGTACAGTTAGGTCCAGAAATATTTGGACAGTGACACAAGTTTTGTTATTTTAGCTGTTTACAAAAACATGTTCAGAAATACAATTATATATATAATATGGGCTGAAAGTGCACACTCCCAGCTGCAATATGAGTGTTCACATCCAAATCGGAGAAAGGGTTTAGGAATCATAGCTCTGTAATGCATAGCCTCCTCTTTTTCAAGGGACCAAAAGTAATTGGACAATGGACTCTAAGGGCTGCAATTAACTCTGAAGGCGTCTCCCTCGTTAACCTCTAATCAATGAAGTAGTTAAAAGGTCTGGGGTTGATACAGGTGTGTGGTTTTGCATTTGAAAGTTGTTGCTGTGACCAGACAACATGCGGTCTAAGGAACTCTCAATTGAGGTGAAGCAGAACATCCTGAGGCTGAAAAAAAAGAAAAAATCCATCAGAGAGATAGCAGACATGCTTGGAGTAGCAAAATCAACAGTCGGGTACATTCTGAGAAAAAAGGAATTGACTGGTGAGCTTGGGAACTCAAAAAGGCCTGGGCGTCCATGGATGACAACAGTGGTGGATGATCGCCGCATACTTTCTTTGGTGGAGAAGAACCCGTTCACAACATCAACTGAAGTCCAGAACACTCTCAGTGAAGTAGGTGTATCTGTCTCTAAGTCAACAGTAAAGAGAAGACTCCATGAAAGTAAAAACAAAGGGTTCACATCTAGATGCAAACCATTCATCAATTCCAAAAATAGACAGGCCAGAGTTAAATTTGCTGAAAAACACCTCATGAAGCCAGCTCAGTTCTGGAAAAGTATTCTATGGACAGATGAGACCAAGATCAACCTGTACCAGAATGATGGGAAGAAAAAAGTTTGGAGAAGAAAGGGAATGGCACATGATCCAAGGCACACCACATCCTCTGTAAAACATGGTGGAGGCAACATGATGGCATGGGCATGCATGGCTTTCAATGGCACTGGGTCACTTGTGTTTATTGATGACATAACAGCAGACAAGAGTAGCCGGATGAATTCTGAAGTGTACCGGGATATACTTTCAGCCCAGATTCAGCCAAATGCCGCAAAGTTGATCGGACGGCGCTTCATAGTACAGATGGACAATGACCCCAAGCATACAGCCAAAGCTACCCAGGAGTTCATGAGTGCAAAAAAGTGGAACATTCTGCAATGGCCAAGTCAATCACCAGATCTTAACCCAATTGAGCATGCATTTCACATGCTCAAATACAGACTTAAGACGGAAAGACCCACAAACAAGCAAGATCTGAAGGCTGCGGCTGTAAAGGCCTGGCAAAGCATTAAGAAGGAGGAAACCCAGCGTTTGGTGATGTCCATGGGTTCCAGACTTAAGGCAGTGATTGCCTCCAAAGGATTCGCAACAAAATATTGAAAATAATTTTTTTTTTTTGGGTTTGGTTTATTTGTCCAATTACTTTTGACCTCCTAAAATGTGGAGTGTTTGTAAAGAAATGTGTACAATTCCTACAATTTCTATCAGATATTTTTGTTCAAACCTTGAAATTAAACGTTACAATCTGCACTTGAATTCTGTTGTAGAGGTTTCATTTCAAATCCAATGTGGTGGCATGCAGAGCCCAACTCGCGAAAATTGTGTCACTGTCCAAATATTTCTGGACCTAACTGTATCAGCTGTGGATCCCGCCATCTTCCGTCAGGCTGTACCCATCACCGATCCTGGATTCCACCTGGTTACTTCAGCCTGCACGTCTCGCTGGACCTGGACCCCGTCTGCTGTTACCACTCGGCACCTGTACCCGGTTCCAGTCACTCGTCCTGCATACGGTTCCCATTGGACTTATAGCCATATCCCGTACAGGCATCAGAAGGACACGAAACCCAAACTCACTTGTGTCCCGGTTGCTGTGCATCTAGTCCCTCTAGGGAGGCCGCCAGACAGTCCCTGTATAGGGGTTCGCTCCTGGTTGTCTCACTGGGGGAGTCCGGTGCACGGTCCCGTGGAGCCACCTCTGGACTGAACATTACATGATCCAACATGGCCCCTTAAACATTATGCCGTCCTGCAGACAGTATGTTTCCAAAAAGCCCCCAACAAAGTATGTTCTCCTACAACCCCTCAAACATGATATCTCCATAAAGCCCCCCAAGCAGCATGATATCCCCACAAATGATGTCTCCTCACACAGAATGCTGTCCCTATACAGCTCCCAATGCAGTATTATTATTATTTATTATTATTTATTATTATAGCGCCATTAATTCCATGGTGCTTTACAAGTGAAAAAAGGTATACATAAAAACTAGTACAACAATCATTAACAGTACAAAACAGACTGGTGCGGGAGGAGAGAGGACCCTGCCCGCGAGGGCTCACAGTCTACAGGGAATGGGGGAGAGTACAATAGGTGAGGACAGAGCTGGTTGCACAGTGGTGTACTGGACTGAAGGTTATTGTAGGTTGTAGGCTTGTCGGAAGAGGTGGGTATTCAGGTTCCTCTATCTCACCAAATTGCCCCCATGCAGTATAATGTCCCCACAAAACACTCCACACAATATGATGTTCACATAAAGCTTCCCACACAGCATGATGTCCTTACACAGCCAGAATGACAATGACCCGAAACACACAGCAGGGCAACTAAGGAGTGTCTCCGTAAGAAGTATTTCAAGGTCTTGAAGTGGCCTAGCCAATCTCCAGACCTGAACCAAATAGAATATCTTTGGAGGAAGCTGAAACTCATTGTGACCCAGCGATAGCCCCGAAACCTGAAAGATCTGGAGACTGTCTGTATGGAGGAGTGGACCAAAATCCCTGCAGCAGTGTGTGCACACTTGGTCAAGAACTATAGGAAATGTCTGACCCCTGTAATTGCAAACAAAGATTTCTGTACCAAATATACGTTCTCTCCATTCTTTGTAGGTGGGAAATCTTGCACAATCGGCAGTGTGTCAGTATCAGTGTATTATCATAGAATCATAGAAAGGTAATGTTGGACGGGACCTCAAGGGCTATCAGGTCCAACCCCCTCCAAGTGCAGGCTTTCCTAAATCATCCCAGCTATATGTGTATCCAGTTTCCGACTTAAGACTTCCATTGATGGAGAGCTCACTATCAGAAATGTTTTCCCTAATGTCTAATCTCAATCTCATTCCTTTTAATTTCATCCCATTGCTTCTTGTACTTCCTTGTGCTAGTGAAAAGAGGGTAGTACCCTCTGCACTGTGACTACCTTTTATATATTTGTAGACTACTATTAAGTTTCTTCTCAACCTTCTCCTTTGCTAACTAAACATTCCTAGTTCTTGTAGCCAGTCTTCATATGACATGGTCTGCAGACCTTCTACCACCTTGGTTGCTCTTCTCTGGACTTTCTCCAATATATATATTGTGAGACTGTGACCGGGGTTATCTATGACGGCCGGTATGTCTCACCCCCGTTGTGCTCAATCCATGATAGAAAGTAAATCCACTATAGGGTTAATGCTGTTTCCCTACAGGCTGAAGGAAGGGTTAAATAGAATCAGGAACAAGGGCAGGTGTGCCGGGTGTGAGGGAGTGAACAGAACTCCCTGAGTTTTCTGCTGGAGAGGCACATGTATTGTGTTATGGACTTTTGTTTGGACATTAAAACCGTGTGCTGTGAATCTTAATGCCTGGATCCCGTGTCTTCTGCTGCGCAGCCGACCGTGCTACCTCACATATGGTGGAGAATCGGCGGGCATGACAGCCGGTGAGGTGTAGCATCCATCCCTGGTGACCCAGCTGCGCATGTCCTGGATTCGAGCGGCTATACTACACCCCAAACCCGGCGACGCCATGGAGGACATACTAAAGCATTTGGCTCAGGCTAATGCACAGCAGCAACAGGCTAATGCACAGCAGCAACAGACCAATGCACATCTGCTCCAATCCTTGCAAGTGCAGGAAAAAAAATTCCAAGAACAGATGGATTAGGCCAATGCACGTCAGCAGCAAGCCTTGCAATTGCAGGAAAAAAGGCACCAAGAACAGATGGTTCTCCTGGCCAAGTCGATCCATGCCGGACCGGCAGCAACAACCCCGGGACCGGGTGACGACAGCAGCGTCCGGAAAGCGGTGAGACAAGCGTTGCAAAAGATGACCCAGGGTGATGATGTGGAAGCGTTCCTGGCGGTGTTTGAGCGGGTGGCCGAGCGGGAAAAGCTGCCGACCCCGCAGTGGGCTGAGGTATTGTCGCCCTATCTGACGGGGGAACCCCAAAAAGCGTACCTGGATCTCTGTACCGAGGACGCCATTGACTATGTGACCCTGAAAGCCGAAATACTGGCTCGGTTGGGGGTGAATACCTATGTACGGGCTCAGCGGGTAAATCAGTGGTTCTTTGAGGAAGCCAAACCCGTACGCTCCCAGGCCTATGACTTGTTGCATCTTGTAAAAAAGTGGTTGGAGCCTGACACTCTGAGCCCGGCGCAAATGGTGGAAAGGGAAGTAGTGGATCGTTTTGTGCGCACTTTACCCGTCACCGTTCAACGGTGGGTCGGACAGGGTGACCCGAGTACCCTGGACCAATTAGTGTCCCTGGTAGAGCGGCATGTGGCTACGCAGGACTTGATACGGGACACTGAGACTTTGCGTACCGCCCGTTTGTCCGGCCCCTCCAAGCCTAGGGCCAAGGACCCACCGCTGACAACGGTGCAGGAGTCCCCTACCATCCCGTCTGAGGCCGCGGCCGCCATTCCTGAGGTCCGGAAGGTTCTGTACCCTAAACGACAACCCGTCAAGGGGGTTTCCGTCCCCATTAGATGTTGGCGGTGCCAGCAGGTGGGACATATGGAAGCCCAGTGTCCACTCACCACGGAGCCCATGGATTGTGGGGTTACCCGGCGGGGTTCAATGTATGCTCAGGTGGTGTGTACCGCTGACCTGGTCTCCCCAGAGACGGAGCCCCACTTGTGCCAAATACAGGTGAATGGATGTCCGGTTACAGGATTGTTGGATTCCGGAAGCTTAGTGACCCTTGTGCGATCCACCTTGAGGGCTAAAGTAAAGGCCACAGGACGCACCGTGGGGGTGGTTTGCATACATGGGGACCGCCGCGACTATCCCACAGGGATTGTCACCATCACAGCACCTTGCGGTCAGGTGCATAATGAGGTGGGACTTCTTAACACTCTTCCTTATGACGTGATCCTAGGAAGGGATCTGCCCTATTTTTGGACTTTATGGAGGGGACCCCCTAAGTCCCCTCAGATATTGGTTGGTCCGGGACCTGAGCCCTACAATCCTGAATCCGGGACACCTGCCGTAGGGGTCACCATGATAGGGACAGAGTGTGAACCTGGTAGGTCGCCCCTAGAGGTATTGGCAGGAGAGGCTGAGACGGTCGAGCCCATCCCGGAGTTGGAGGCGTCCCCGGATACGTTTGGGACAGCCCAACTCCAGGACCCTACGTTGATACATGCCCGGAGTCGGGTGACAGTAGTTGACGGGGTGGCACAGCTGCCCGGTGCCCAGGTAAGGTACCCCCATTTCGCTCTTAAGCAGGATTTACTCTACCGGGTAGATGAAATACGGGGCGTGGGGGTAGAACAGTTGGTGGTGCCCCAGCCGCATCGCCGGCGGGTCCTCGACTTGGCTCATAAACACCTGATGAGTGGCCACCTAGGGGTCAAGAAAACGCAGGAGCGAATATTGCAAAGGTTCTATTGGCCCGGGGTCTTAGGGGAGGTAAAACGGTTCTGCGAAACCTGCCCGGAGTGTCAGCTTACCGCACCCCTGACCCATTTTCGCAGTCCGTTGGTACCGTTACCCATTATAGAAGTCCCTTTTGAACGGATAGGGATGGATCTGGTGGGGCCCCTCGTAAAGTCCGCTCGAGGGCACCAACACATCCTAGTGATCGTTGACTATGCCACCCGGTATCCCGAGGCGATACCTCTTAGACATACTGCAGCAAAGCTTATAGCTCGGGAGTTGTTTGCTGTGTTCTGCCGGGTGGGGTTGCCCAAGGAGATCCTTACGGATCAGGGGACCCCATTCATGTCTAAAGTGACCAAAGAGCTATGCCGGCTACTCCAGATCAAGCAGTTGCGTACGTCTGTGTATCATCCTCAAACGGACGGTTTAGTCGAGCGTTTCAATAAAACCCTGAAAACCATGCTAAGAAGGGTGATCTCAAAAGACGGGAAAGACTGGGATATGATGCTTCCCTATTTGATGTTTGCCATACGAGAGGTGCCACAGGCATCCACGGGGTTTTCGCCTTTTGAATTGTTATACGGGCGACATCCCCGGGGATTGTTGGACCTGGCAAAAGAAACATGGGAACAAGAGCCCACCCCCCATAAAAGTGTGATCGAACACATTTTAGGTATGCAGAACCGCATAAGCGCGGTCATGCCAATTGTGAAGGAGCATTTACAGGAGGCTCAGGCCGCGCAAAGCGGCCGCTACAATAGACAAGCCACCGTGCGGACCTTTAAACCCGGGGATCGGGTGTTGGTATTAATCCCCACGGCGGAGAGTAAATTCCTGGCTCAGTGGCAAGGCCCCTACGAGATAAAGGAAAGAGTCGGGGTGGTTAACTATAAAGTATTGTAGCCCGGTAGGCGGAAACCTGAACAAATATACCATGTCAACCTATTAAAACCTTGGCAGGAACGGGAAAGCCTGATGGCTGTTTTTTCCCCACCTCCCTCCTCTTCGGGTCGTTCACATCCGGCTCCAGCGACCTCCGGAGAGGACGAACCGGAAGTAAGGATTGGAGAAGCCCTCACCAAGCAACAGAGGCGAGAGGCCAGACGGTTGGTTCAGCAGAACCCCGATGTCTTCTCCGAGCTGCCCGGTAGGACCAGTCTGATACGACACGATATTGTCACCGAGCCCCACCTGAAGGTACGCCTGAAGTCATACCGGGTACCGGAGGCTCGACGACAAGCCATATCGGAGGAAGTAAAGACAATGTTACGCCTGGGGGTCATCGAAAAATCCCGGAGTGAATGGGCTAGTCCGATTGTCCTAATACCAAAACCCGATGGCTCCTTAAGGTTCTGCAATGACTTTAGGAGATTGAACGAAATATCCAAGTTCGATCTCTACCCCATGCCCCGGGTGGATGAGCTGATTGATAGGCTGGGACAGGCGCGATATTTTACCACGCTCGACCTGACCAAGGGGTACTGGCAGGTGCCACTAACGGAGTCCGCCAAGGAGAAAACCGCTTTTGTTACGCCGGAGGGTCTCTTCCACTATGTTGTCTTGCCTTTTGGGTTACATGGCGCTCCGGCCACGTTCCAAAGGTTGATGGACTTAGTGCTGGAACCCCACCAGGCGTATGCATCAGCGTACCTGGATGACATCATTATTTACAGCTCCGATTGGCAGACCCACTTGGAACAGGTACAAGCGGTGGTGGACGCGCTTCGAACAGCCGGATTGACAGCCAATCCCAAGAAATGTGCATTGGGACTCAGGGAAGCCCGCTACTTGGGCTACGTGATAGGCCAAGGAGTGATTAAGCCCCAAATTAACAAGGTTGAGGCGATCCAGAAGTGGCCTAGACCCCTGACCACGAAGCAGGTTAGGGCCTTCCTGGGTATCGTGGAGTACTACAGGAGGTTTGTAAAGGATTTTGCGGGACTA
This sequence comes from Anomaloglossus baeobatrachus, assembly GCF_048569485.1. NCBI lineage: Eukaryota > Metazoa > Chordata > Amphibia > Anura > Aromobatidae > Anomaloglossus > Anomaloglossus baeobatrachus. The sequence continues at coordinate 364,576,535 of NC_134353.1, forward strand.
TCAGCCCCCTTGACGGACCTTCTCAAAGGCAAGAAGTCCGTCATGGTGCGCTGGACTCCGCAGGCCGAGGACTCCTTCCGGGCCCTGAAGGAGGTCCTGTGCGGACAGCCCGTTCTTGTACACCCTGATTTCCGGAAGGAGTTCATAGTACAGACTGACGCCTCAGAGGTCGGCCTGGGGGCAGTGCTGTCTCAGGTGGTTCAGGGGGAGGAACACCCCGTCACCTTCTTAAGTAGGAAGCTCACCCCTCCCGAGCGGAATTATAGCGTAGTGGAGAAGGAGTGCCTGGCGATCAAGTGGGCCTTGGAGTCCCTACGCTATTATCTGCTGGGACGGCAGTTTCGCTTGGTGACGGATCACTCTCCACTGGTCTGGATGAGGTCCGCCAAGGAACGGAATGCCCGGGTTACCCGGTGGTTCCTTTCTCTGCAGAACTTCCGGTTTACGGTTGAACACCGGGCCGGTAGGTTGCAGGGCAACGCCGATGCCTTGTCCTGCGGCCCGTGTTTGATGGCGGGAGTTCAACCCCGCACGCTTGAACTGAGGGGGGGGTATGTGAGACTGTGACCGGGGTTATCTATGACGGCCGGTATGTCTCGCCCCGGTTGTGCTCACTCCATGATAGAAAGTAAATCCACTATAGGGTTAATGCTGTTTCCCTACAGGCTGAAGGAAGGGTTAAATAGAATCAGGAACAAGGGCAGGTGTGCCGGGTGTGAGGGAGTGAACAGAACTCCCTGAGTTTTCTGCTGGAGAGGCACATGTATTGTGTTATGGACTTTTGTTTGGACATTAAAACCGTGTGCTGTGAACCTTAATGCCTGGATCCCGTGTCTTCTGCTGCGCAGCCGACCGTGCTACCTCACAATATGTACTGTATATACACACACACATACACACACACACACACACATAAACACACACACACACACACACATTATATATGAATTTTTAAACTTTTTCCCACATTTCAGGCTTCAAACTTAAAGATAAAAATTTTAAATTTTATGGTGAAGAATCAACATGTGGGACACAATTGTGAAGGTGAACGATATTTATTGCTTATTTTAAATTTTTGTAAAAAATAAAAAACTGAAAATTGGGGCGTGCAATATTATTCGGCCCCTTTAAGTAAATACTTTGTAGCGCCACCTTTTGCTGCGATTACAGCTGCAAGTCGCTTGGGGTATGTGTCTATCAGTTTTGCACATCGAGAGACTGAAATTCTTGCCCATTCTTCCTTTGCAAACAGCTCGAGCTGAGTGAGGTTGGATGGAGAGCGTTTGTGAACAGCAGTTTTCAGCTCTTTGCACAGATTCTCGATTGGATTCAAGTCTGGACTTTGACTTGGCCATTCTAACACTTGGATATGTTTATTTGTGAACCATTCCATTGTAGATTTTGCTTTATGTTTTGGATCATTGTCTTGTTGACAGACAAATCTCCGTCCCAGTCTCAGGTCTTTTGCAGACTTCAACAGTTTTTCTTCAAGAATGGTCCTGTATTTGGATCCATCCATCTTTCCATCAATTTTAACCATCTTCCCTGTCCCTGCTGAAGAAAAGTGGGCCCAAACCATGATGTTGACACAACCATGTTTGACAGTGGGGATGGTGTGTTCAGAGTGATGAGCTGTGTTGCTTTTACGCCAAACATATCGTTTAGCATTGTGCCCAAAAAGTTTGATTTTGGTTTCATCTGACCAGAGCACCTTCTTCCACATGTTTGGTGTGCCTCCCAGGTGGCTTGTGGCAAACTTTAAACAACACTTTTTATGGATATCTTTGAGAAATGGCTTTCTCCTTGCCACTCTTCCATAAAGGCCAGATTTGTGAAGTGTACGACTGATTGCTGTCCTATGGACAGACTCTCCCACTTCAGCTGTAGATCTCTGCAGTTCATCCAGAGTCATCATGGGCCTCTTGGCTGCATCTCTGATCAGTCTTCTCCTTGTTTGACATGACATTTTTGAGGGACGGCCGGGTCTTGGTAGATTTGCAGTGGTATGATACTCCTTCTATTTTAATATGATCACTTGCACAGTGCCTCTTGGGATGTTTAAAGTTTTGAAAATCTTTTTGCAACCAAATATGGCTTTAAACTTCTCTACAACAGTATCATGGACCTGCCTGTTGTGTTCCTTAGTCTTCATGATGCTATCTGTGCTTTAAACAGAACACTGAGACTATCACAGAGCAGGTGCATTTATACGGAGACTTGATTACACACAGGTGGCTTATATTTATCATTATCAGTCATTTAGCACAACATTGGATCATTCAGAGATCCTCAATGAACTTCTGGAGTGAGTTTGCTGCACTGAAAGTAAAGGGGCTGAATAATATTGCACGCCCCAATTTTCAGTTTTTTGTTTTTTACAAGCAATCAAGCAAGCAATAAATATCCGTGGCTACTCCCTCTTTCTCTTTGATACCGGCTATTAAGATCTTCTTTGAACTGGTAAGGAGCGACATCATCAAATTGTCATTAGGCACACCCAGGGCGCCTAATCTGTCCACCCTAGAAACTAGGGCCATTATGCAACTCAAAAACAACAACAGCTTTATCATCAAAGAGGCTGATAAAGGGGGAAATGTGGTCATCTGGCCTACACACATGTATCTTGAGGAGGCCCATCGGCAACTGAGTAATACGGCATTTTATATTAAATTGCCGTCTGATCCAACTCATGTTTTTACATCCAAGCTTCATAATCTTTTAACATCTGCCCATCGTCTGGGCATTATCACCGACAAAGAGAAGCAATACATGTGGGTCAGTGACCCCATTACCCCCACTTTTTACATGTTGCCGAAGGTCCACAAATCCACCGTCAAACCACCCGGTCGACCAATTGTGGCCAGTATAGGGAGTTTATGTGAAAAAGCTAGCACCTATGCGGACTTTTTTCTACAACCACTGGTGAATAAACTTCCATCTTTTATCCAGGATACCCTACATATGGTCAAGATGTGTCAGGATATTATTTTACCTTTAGGTGCCCTGTTGGTCACCTGCGATGTTGAATCGCTTTACACCAACATCCGACACACTGACGGCATGTTAGCCGTTATGCATTTCTTGGACCAACAGGGAAGGTCAGACCGTATGCACGATTCTTTTCTGGTCATAGTTTCATAGTTTCATAGTTTTTATAGTTTCATAGTTTTTAAGGTTGAAGGGAGACTCTAAGTCCATCTAGTTCAACCCGTAGCCTAACATGTTGATCCAGAGGAAGGCAAAAAAACCCCAATGTGTCAAATAAGCTCCAATGGGGAAAAAAATTCCTTCCTGACTCCACATACGGCAATCAGACTAGTTCCCTGGATCAACACCCTGTCATAAAATCCAATATACATAACTGGTAATATTATATTTTTCAATTAATGCGATCAGGCTCTGCTTAAATTTTACTTGTGAATCCCTCAATACAACATCATACGGCAGAGAGCTCCATAGTCTCACTGCTCGTACAGTAAAGAATCCTCATCTGTGATTATGATAAAACATTCTTTCCTCAAGACGTAGCGGATGCCCCCGTGTTCCAGTCGCAGGCCTAGGTGTAAAGAGATCTTTGGAAAGGTCTCTGTACTGTCCCCTCATATATTTATACATTGTGATTAGATCCCCCTAAGCCTTTGTTTTTCCTAACTAACTAACCCCAAGTTTAATAACCTGTCTTGGTATTGCAGCCCACCCATTCCTCTAATAATCTTGGTCGCTCTTCTATCTACCTGTAAGATTATGCTATTTATAACCTTCTATACTTTTGCTAACAAGAAATGCATCCATTCCTCTCTTAAATTCATTCAGTGAGTTGGCCATCACCACTTCCTCAGGAAGAGAGTTCCAGAGCCTCACTGCTCTTACCGTGAAGAACCCTCTTCTATGCTGATGTAGGAATTTTCTTTCCTCCAATCGAAAAGAATGCCCCCTTGTTCTTGTCATAGTCCTTGGTACAAACAGATCATGGGAGAGATCTCTATATGGCCCTCTGATATATTTGTACATATTTATTAGGTCTCCCCTAAGTCTTCTCTTTTCTAGAGTAAATAGACCTAATTTTGATAACCTTTCCGTGTATTGTAATGCACCCATTCCATTTATTATTTTAGTAGCCCGCCTCTGAACCCTTTCAAGTTCAGTAATGTCTTTCTTCAGCACCGGCGCCCAAAATTGCACACAATACTCCAAGTGTGGTCTGACTAGTGATTTGTACAGAGGGAGAATGATGTTTTCATCTCGTGCCCCCAGACCTCTTCTAATGCATCCCATCACCCTATTTGCTTTGGTGGCTGCTGCCTGACACTGGGCACTCCAATTTAGATTCTTATTCACTAAGATGCCTAAGTCTTTTTCCATGTCTGATTTCCCCAGCAGTTTCCCATTTAGTAAGTAATCGTAGCATCTGTTTCTCCTTCCCATGTGCATAACCTTACACTTATCTGTGTTAAACCTCATTTGCCATTTTTCAGCCCAATTCTCCAATTTACTCAAGTCCATCTGTAGTTGCAAACTGTCCTCCTTTGTGTTAACTACCTTACATAGTTTTGTATCATCTGCAAATACTGATATTTTACTCTGTAAACCATCCACCAGATCATTAATAAATATATTAAATAGTAGGGGGCCCAATACAGACCCCTGTGGCACCCCACTAGTAACCCTGGCCCAATCTGAGTATGCACCATTAATAACCACTCTTTGTTTTCTACCACTAAGCCAGCTACCTACCCATCTACACACATTTTCCCCGAGCCCAAGCTTTCTCATTTTACTTAGCAGTCTTTTATGTGGGACAGTGTCAAATGCTTTACCGAAGTCGAGATAAATGACATCCAATGATTCTCCTCGGTCCATGTGAGAGCTTACATCCTCATAGAAGCTGATCAGGTTAGTTTGACAGGAGCGATCCTTCATAAATCCATGTTGATATGGAGTTAAACAGTTATTAACATTGAGACATTCCATAATAGTATCCCTTAAAAACCCTTCAAACATTTTACCCACAACAGATGTTAAGCTTACCGGCCTATAGTTTCCAGGTTCCCTTTTGCACCCTTTTTTGAATATTGGTACCACATTTGCTAGCCGCCAATCCAGTGGAACAGACCCAGTTTCTATAGAGTCTTTAAATAAAAGGAATAGAGGCCTGTCTATCACATTACTTAACTCCCTTAATACCCGAGGGTGAATGCCATCAGGGCCTGGTGATTTGTCAATTTTAATGTTACTAAGTCGGTTCTGCACTTCTTTCTGGGTTAGGCAGGTCATACTTAATGGGGCATCTACATGATCACTCTGCATTTCCCCTGGCATATGCTTTTCCTGTGTGAACACAGTTGAGAAAAAAGTATTTAAAACATTTGCTTTTCCCACATCGCTTTCTATGATTTTACCCTCATTATTCTTTAAAGGGCCAACACTATCAATTTTAATCTTTTTTCTGTTTATATAATTAAAGAATAGTTTGGGATTTGTTTTGCTTTCCTTAGCAATGAGTCTCTCAGTTTCTACTTTTGCTAAATATATTTGTTTTTTACACATTTTATTTTTTTCTCTATATATTTTTAATGCTTCCTCGCTGCCTTCTTGTTTTAGCTTTTTAAATGCCTTTTTCTTATTATTCATTGCCCCTTTTACATCCTTATTTAGCCACATTGGTTTCCTCCTGTTCCTAGCCCTTTTATTTCCGTATGGTATGGCTCGCTCGCAGTGGGTGTTTAATACCGATTTAAAAATTTCCCACTTATTTTCTGTGCTCCCATTTTTGAGGACATTGTCCCAATCAATTTGGCGAAGGTCTTCTCTAAGTTGATCAAACTTTGCTTTCCTGAAATTCAGCGTTTTTGTAACCCCCCTCCAAGGCACCTTACTAAAGGACAAGTGGAATTGTATTATATTGTGGTCACTATTCCCTAGGTGCCCATCCACTCGTACGTCTGTTATTCTATCTGGCCTGTTGCTTAAAATTAAGTCCTTCTGGATTTTGTACTGCGCCACAATTATTTTCTTTTCGACCGTACGTATTACAGACAGGTTTCCGGCGTGGCGATGGGCGCCCGTTGTGCGCCTTCGTTTGCGAACCTTTTTTTGGGATGGTGGGAGTCCACCATCGTCTTTCCATCACACGATTTTCAAGAACACGTATTCAAATGGTGTCGCTACATTGATGATGTCATGTTTATCTGGACAGGCACAGAGGAAGAGTGCTCTTCATTTATTTCCAAGCTGAACAACAATGTTCTGAATATTTTTCTTTCTCATACCATCTCATCAACAGCAGTCATGTTCCTTGACCTCGAAATTTCAACGAAGGAGGATAAACTTGTAACCAACCTATACAGGAAACCAACGTCCACGAATAGCCTGCTCCACTATACAAGCTTCCATCCGCAGCATACTAAATCAGGTATACCCACTGGCCAATTTCTGCGTGTAAGACGAAATTGTAGCCTGGACAGTGATTTTCATCAACAGGCCTCTAATCTTACACGCAGGTTTGTGAATCGTGGATATCCGAAGAAGGTGATTTCAAGGGCCTATCAGAGAGCTAAATCGGAAACACAGACCTCATTGATCCAGACATCATCTAGATCTAAGGACAACCACGTGAGGTTTATCACCACGTACAACAATGAGTGGGATAAGGTAAGAGGGATTTTACGTAAACATTGGCCTATTCTGACCACTGATCTACAAACGGCCCCGGTTACGGCTCCGTTTCCCTTACTTACCGCCCGACGAGCACCAAGTTTGAAGGACCTTTTGACACGTAGTCATTTTGTCAGACCTACACAGAAGCTCCAGCGGGGTACCATCTTGAGGGGTTCGTTTCCATGCGGGGACTGTAATGTTTGTGGTTACATGAATTCCACCCATAATGTGTTCCATAATCCCCAGGATTCTACGGACCACCATATCCACACCTATATCAACTGCAAAAGTAGGAATGTCATTTACTGCATGGTCTGTCCCTGTAATAAAGTATACGTTGGACAGACAACACAAGAACTGCGTAAAAGGATCCAAAAGCATTTTTCTACAATCAACTTGGCGGCCTCTGATTTAAAGAAAGGTAAATCATTGACTTCGGTGGCTGCACACTTTTTGACCCATCATCGTGGTAACCCTCGTGGTACCTGCGTGTATGGACTTCAAAAGTATACCAGTACTGCCAGGGGTGGTTCTTGTACAAAGTGGCTCCTTCAAAACGAGTCTCGCTGGATCTTCATACTGCATTCGGTTGCCCCGATCGGCCTGAATGAGGAGCTTCTGTTTACTGGTTTTTTGGGTTGATGCTCTCCTCTCCTTTTTTTCATCCTTTATAGGTTCATTAACCCTCTTCACGTCGAATATTGGGTTCCATCCCGGTCTTGGACCATGACTGCTTCACAGCTCACAGTTCATCCAACATCCATTATGGACTCCAATGTCTTCGTTTCCTATTTCTACCACATATGGCGTTCTCTTCTGGAATCTCTAAAGAACTTATTGCAACTGGATACACATGGACTCTTGCGATCTACTCCTTGCCCACATGTGATATTGACTCTACACCTGGTTTTTGGTATTCACGGACTCTTGCGTTCCTGTGTACAGACGCTGCTCCTACACATTAGACGTTTTCTATATGCCCCTGTGTCGGCATCTTCTGGTCATTGCCCATATGCCTATATGAACATCATGGCATTGACGGTTGTCGTATGCCACTCTTGGGCCGGTTCCCCTCCCTTTTTTTGCATGTGGTTCTACACATTGGTTATTTCCTTTGGTGGCCACATGCTGTTGGGTTATACGGGCCTTAAGAGATGCAATGGATATCCTTAAATTTGTGATCAGTGGGTGTTTCTTCTTATATTTGCTATCCTGGGGGTACAGGGTGGCGCCACACCATGTTGATATGAATTGGGTCCCCATATTTTCAGATCTTCACTCGAGCATCATCACACAGATATGTGTTCTGCTCTATGGGTTCGATTATCGCCCGTCTGTGTTTCATCTGAGGGCCTTAGATTGGTTAATTTATGGTATACAACGCCCCAACCATTGATAACCTCGGGGGGCCCTGTACCTATTATAGTGTGTCGGTCCGTCCACACGCTTGTATTTCGCGTATATGGATATGCATATACACATGCGGTCCTACATGTAGACACATATGCGTGTACATATACGCCCATATACGTACATGGGCTCTCGATTTACCCTTGCCCCAGCGGTTGGTTCATGTCCCTATGCATGACTAGTGATAGCTTATCTGCTTTCTTCATTATAAGTACTGGCTGCACCTCTGCCATTTGTGATGTTTTTTAACTTCATAATTTTCTCTCATGTGTGGCAGGAATCTACTTTGCTTTCCCTCTTCCTTTTGTTTTATTATAAAGGCGTTGGACTGGTCTATCCATGCTGCACTATGCTCCTACTATATGCCATCATGGGGGCCTCCCTGTGCACGGCCACGTGCATGGGCGAAAACATGCCTAACAGGATAGTGCATCTATGTGTTTGTTTGTATATGGGCATGCGTGGCTCTATGATACTGCGTGTGTGTGCTTGCGCATACATATGTGCGTATTTTCATGTACACACATACATCTCTTGTTCACCTATGGTGCTGTTGCATGCCGCACAGGTGTTGATAGTGATATTTTATCCCTTACTCTAACGGCTATGACAAAAACTTCCCCTGCTTTATTTATGATCCTCTTTGACTCTTACCCATGTGGTGTATGTATCTTCTTGATGCTACTACTTTTACTTTGTAACTATTGATCAATCGTTCATAAAAAACCTTAAGAGCATCTCCATATTCTATTTCTATGAGTGTCCGCATTCTGAATCTCATCAATGTGTCCTCCTGTTGGTATATATTGCTTGGGGGTGGCTCTACTAACTTGAGGCCTTTCACATACCCTGCGCATGCGTATTACCGCGCTATACACGCTACTCAGCTTGACACTTTGTGTCTCACCTATATGTGAACTGCGCATCGGTTTGCGCGTGCGCACATGTATCTGGCTGTTCAGTCCTTTTTGATCTTCATGTCTTCCCGTCCAATACCACACTGCGCATGCGCAGGCATAGTGCTCGGCGGCGATTACCATCCCTGTGCGTTTGCAAGCACAGGTGAGTGTACTTATGTCTATATTCGTTGTATTATTTATATGCCTCTGTTCAACAGGTTTTTACTTTCCCTGATGAAGCTGCTGCGGCAGCGATACGCGTGGGGCTTCCCACTCTGAGTCAGGGCTCGTCACCCCCTTGGTCTATGGTGTCTCTGTACCCTGTGTGTCATCATCCACGTGTGGGGCTGCTGCTCTTTATGGCTATTTAAGCAGTTAACCATTGGTATTTGTGTCTCTGTGTGGTATGTGGGCACTTGCCAATTTATTATTTGGCCCTTTGTGTCCTTTCTATCTATAGGAACTTATACATTCGTACAAATTTTATATTATCCTTTGGCATTGCTGGGGTTCAGTACCCGGCCTGGTTACCTGTATGGTGTACAGTTCAGTACATATTTGCTTCACAGGCAGGGCATTTCTCTATATTTGCGGATAGATGCTCTTGCTTTCCCCCAGCTCTGCCTAGACCACATCGATATACCTGTACCATTGTATATGTATTATTATATCTTCTTTACAGACGCCGCCCCCCATTTAATGTTGCTCTTTATCTGCAGTGTGTAGCTACTATATATTAATTTTATATGTATTAGTCATTGCTGTACTTTACTGCATTGTTTACATCTTTTGCAACCTCTAGCCACCCACTGTGGTTTCCCACAGGGTCTTTCACTACCTCTTTGTGTTGTATATATCATTATGCATGTTTAATAGGATCACTGTGATCTTGTTTATTGTTCACCATGGCCATGGTTATATTTGGGCTTAGCCCGGCTCCGAGTGTGTTGTTCTTCATGTCCTTTTAGTGCTTTTAAAATTTCACGTGTTGAATAAAGCTTTTTGTACATTAATATTTATACTGTGGTTGGTGTGCCCCTTATGTATATGCGGTGCTCTTTTCTTCTTTTGGTCATTTACTTCATACACCGCATTAGGGTGCACCCACTCGTACGTTTATCGGTGGTGCGCTCCTAAAAGTCTACTACTATTGGCTCCTGCTTTTTGTCCCCCTTTGGGACATTTTTCTTGGTGCAGCACACCGTGGTACTTAAAAACGCATTTGCGGTTATTGTTTTACGTTTTCATATTTACACTCACCCTGCTCTGGCCATATTGTGCCTTTCCTTTTACGGTTTTTTGCATCATGGACTGGGATGCACGTGAGGCTACTTGGCGTGAGCGCTCTGATAATCTATTCTCTCTGGGGGCCCCTGCAGCCGTCCCTGATGAATTTTCTCTTCTCACTTCTGACCTCACATCTGCCCACAAAACGGGCATCCGCCTCTGGTGGAACATACGCAGCCTTGAGGAGTACCTCAGGGCTGGTATTGTTCCACGGGGCTTACGAGTCCATATTTTTCCCGCATGGGAACCATCTGTGGCATTCCAAGATACGTGGGAGCAGGGCCTTTTGAAATGTTCAAATATACTGATCAACATGTTGTTGGAACATGACAGGGTCCTGCTCGCCACTACAAGAACAAATATCAAGGATCTGGAGGCTAAATTGGCAAGGGTTGAGGACCGCCAGTTGGTCACGTCGTTCCAAACCAAACTTAAGGATCAAATGGATCACTACGAGAGGGAAATTGTCAACAGGAAGTGTGGTAAATTTCAGAGAGACAGGAACAACTTTGATAACAAATCAGCCTTTAAATGGAGACACAAGGGCAACTCGCGGGGTACATACCCTAATAGACACCATAAACAGACTTTGGCCAATAATCCTCCCACAGCGCAGCATAGCGGATCGAGTGATTTTTTTATCTACCAGCAGCGACCCCGACACAGGGTCAGAAGAGGCGGGCGCAAGAGGAAAGGCCACCAGAAGAAAAGCGGGCAACAACAATCGGACACTACCTTTCCGACATTCGAGGTACCGGTTCTAGATTCTATCGAGGCTCCCATGGATGGTGATGACCCCCAGGTAAGAGACTCCCTACAAATTATCAATTTGTCATCTTATGCTTTATCTACACTGGAAACCTCGATCCTAGAGAGGGGCCTTACCTTTGCACCCACCCATGGACTCGACAAATTTGTACTCATTAAGGATCTTTACCTTTTCTGTCGGAACCTTGTCTTTCAGGTGATTTATAGGAAACCACAGATCATTGATGAATTGGAACCTGATGAACGCCAGACATTTCAGGATCTCCTGGAGCTACTGGAGGAGGGCTCAGAAGAACCGGGCAGACGTCCATTTCCGTACAAAAACAAATCCGTGGCTACTCCCTCTTTCTCTTTGATACCGGCTATTAAGATCTTCTTTGAACTGGTAAGGAGCGACATCATCAAATTGTCATTAGGCACACCCAGGGCGCCTAATCTGTCCACCCTAGAAACTAGGGCCATTATGCAACTCAAAAACAACAACAGCTTTATCATCAAAGAGGCTGATAAAGGGGGAAATGTGGTCATCTGGCCTACACACATGTATCTTGAGGAGGCCCATCGGCAACTGAGTAATACGGCATTTTATATTAAATTGCCGTCTGATCCAACTCATGTTTTTACATCCAAGCTTCATAATCTTTTAACATCTGCCCATCGTCTGGGCATTATCACCGACAAAGAGAAGCAATACATGTGGGTCAGTGACCCCATTACCCCCACTTTTTACATGTTGCCGAAGGTCCACAAATCCACCGTCAAACCACCCGGTCGACCAATTGTGGCCAGTATAGGGAGTTTATGTGAAAAAGCTAGCACCTATGCGGACTTTTTTCTACAACCACTGGTGAATAAACTTCCATCTTTTATCCAGGATACCCTACATATGGTCAAGATGTGTCAGGATATTATTTTACCTTTAGGTGCCCTGTTGGTCACCTGCGATGTTGAATCGCTTTACACCAACATCCGACACACTGACGGCATGTTAGCCGTTATGCATTTCTTGGACCAACAGGGAAGGTCAGACCGTATGCACGATTCTTTTCTGGTCGACCTTCTGGATTTTGTACTGCGCCACAATTATTTTCTTTTCGACCGTACGTATTACAGACAGGTTTCCGGCGTGGCGATGGGCGCCCGTTGTGCGCCTTCGTTTGCGAACCTTTTTTTGGGATGGTGGGAGTCCACCATCGTCTTTCCATCACACGATTTTCAAGAACACGTATTCAAATGGTGTCGCTACATTGATGATGTCATGTTTATCTGGACAGGCACAGAGGAAGAGTGCTCTTCATTTATTTCCAAGCTGAACAACAATGTTCTGAATATTTTTCTTTCTCATACCATCTCATCAACAGCAGTCATGTTCCTTGACCTCGAAATTTCAACGAAGGAGGATAAACTTGTAACCAACCTATACAGGAAACCAACGGCCACGAATAGCCTGCTCCACTATACAAGCTTCCATCCGCAGCATACTAAATCAGGTATACCCATTGGCCAATTTCTGCGTGTAAGACGAAATTGTAGCCTGGACAGTGATTTTCATCAACAGGCCTCTAATCTTACACGCAGGTTTGTGAATCGTGGATATCCGAAGAAGGTGATTTCAAGGGCCTATCAGAGAGCTAAATCGGAAACACAGACCTCATTGATCCAGACATCATCTAGATCTAAGGACAACCACGTGAGGTTTATCACCACGTACAACAATGAGTGGGATAAGGTAAGAGGGATTTTACGTAAACATTGGCCTATTCTGACCACTGATCTACAAACGGCCCCGGTTACGGCTCCGTTTCCCTTACTTACCGCCCGACGAGCACCAAGTTTGAAGGACCTTTTGACACGTAGTCATTTTGTCAGACCTACACAGAAGCTCCAGCGGGGTACCATCTTGAGGGGTTTGTTTCCATGCGGGGACTGTAATGTTTGTGGTTACATGAATTCCACCCATAATGTGTTCCATAATCCCCAGGATTCTACGGACCACCATATCCACACCTATATCAACTGCAAAAGTAGGAATGTCATTTACTGCATGGTCTGTCCCTGTAATAAAGTATACGTTGGACAGACAACACAAGAACTGCGTAAAAGGATCCAAAAGCATTTTTCTACAATCAACTTGGCGGCCTCTGATTTAAAGAAAGGTAAATCATTGACTTCGGTGGCTGCACACTTTTTGACCCATCATCGTGGTAACCCTCGTGGTACCTGCGTGTATGGACTTCAAAAGTATACCAGTACTGCCAGGGGTGGTTCTTGTACAAAGTGGCTCCTTCAAAACGAGTCTCGCTGGATCTTCAAACTGCATTCGGTTGCCCCGATCGGCCTGAATGAGGAGCTTCTGTTTACTGTTTTTTTGGGTTGATGCTCTCCTCTCCTTTTTTTCATCCTTTATAGGTTCATTAACCCTCTTCACGTCGAATATTGGGTTCCATCCCGGTCTTGGACCATGACTGCTTCACAGCTCACAGTTCATCCAACATCCATTATGGACTCCAATGTCTTCGTTTCCTATTTCTACCACATATGGTGTTCTCTTCTGGAATCTCTAAAGAACTTATTGCAACTGGATACACATGGACTCTTGCGATCTACTCCTTGCCCACATGTGATATTGACTCTACACCTGGTTTTTGGTATTCACGGACTCTTGCGTTCCTGTGTACAGACGCTGCTCCTACACATTAGACGTTTTCTATATGCCCCTGTGTCGGCATCTTCTGGTCATTGCCCATATGCCTATATGAACATCATGGCATTGACGGTTGTCGTATGCCACTCTTGGGCCGGTTCCCCTCCTTTTTTTTGCATGTGGTTCTACACATTGGTTATTTCCTTTGGTGGCCACATGCTGTTGGGTTATACGGGCCTTAAGAGATGCAATGGATATCCTTAAATTTGTGATCAGTGGGTGTTTCTTCTTATATTTGCTATCCTGGGGGTACAGGGTGGCGCCACACCATGTTGATATGAATTGGGTCCCCATATTTTCAGATCTTCACTCGAGCATCATCACACAGATATGTGTTCTGCTCTATGGGTTCGATTATCGCCCGTCTGTGTTTCATCTGAGGGCCTTAGATTGGTTAATTTATGGTATACAACGCCCCAACCATTGATAACCTCGGGGGGCCCTGTACCTATTATAGTGTGTCGGTCCGTCCACACGCTTGTATTTCGCGTATATGGATATGCATATACACATGCGGTCCTACATGTAGACACATATGCGTGTACATATACGCCCATATACGTACATGGGCTCTCGATTTACCCTTGCCCCAGCGGTTGGTTCATGTCCCTATGCATGACTAGTGATAGCTTATCTGCTTTCTTCATTATAAGTACTGGCTGCACCTCTGCCATTTGTGATGTTTTTTAACTTCATAATTTTCTCTCATGTGTGGCAGGAATCTACTTTGCTTTCCCTCTTCCTTTTGTTTTATTATAAAGGCGTTGGACTGGTCTATCCATGCTGAACTATGCTCCTACTATATGCCATCATGGGGGCCTCCCTGTGCACGGCCACGTGCATGGGCGAAAACATGCCTAACAGGATAGTGCATCTATGTGTTTGTTTGTATATGGGCATGCGTGGCTCTATGATACTGCGTGTGTGTGCTTGCGCATACATATGTGCGTATTTTCATGTACACACATACATCTCTTGTTCACCTATGGTGCTGTTGCATGCCGCACAGGTGTTGATAGTGATATTTTATCCCTTACTCTAACGGCTATGACAAAAACTTCCCCTGCTTTATTTATGATCCTCTTTGACTCTTACCCATGTGGTGTATGTATCTTCTTGATGCTACCACTTTTACTTTGTAACTATTGATCAATCGTTCATAAAAAACCTTAAGAGCATCTCCATATTCTATTTCTATGAGTGTCCGCATTCTGAATCTCATCAATGTGTCCTCCTGTTGGTATATATTGCTTGGGGGTGGCTCTACTAACTTGTGGCCTTTCACATACCCTGCGCATGCGTATTACCGCGCTATACACGCTACTCAGCTTGACACTTTGTGTCTCACCTATATGTGAACTGCGCATCGGTTTGCGCGTGCGCACATGCATCTGGCTGTTCAGTCCTTTTTGATCTTCATGTCTTCCCGTCCAATACCACACTGCGCATGCGCAGGCATAGTGCTCGGCGGCGATTACCATCCCTGTGCGTTTGCAAGCACAGGTGAGTGTACTTATGTCTATATTCGTTGTATTATTTATATGCCTCTGTTCAACAGGTTTTTACTTTCCCTGATGAAGCTGCTGCGGCAGCGATACGCGTGGGGCTTCCCACTCTGAGTCAGGGCTCGTCACCCCCTTGGTCTATGGTGTCTCTGTACCCTGTGTGTCATCATCCACGTGTGGGGCTGCTGCTCTTTATGGCTATTTAAGCAGTTAACCATTGGTATTTGTGTCTCTGTGTGGTATGTGGGCACTTGCCAATTTATTATTTGGCCCTTTGTGTCCTTTCTATCTATAGGAACTTATACATTCGTACAAATTTTATATTATCCTTTGGCATTGCTGGGGTTCAGTACCCGGCCTGGTTACCTGTATGGTGTACAGTTCAGTACATATTTGCTTTACAGGCAGGGCATTTCTCTATATTTGCAGATAGATGCTCTTGCTTTCCCCCAGCTCTGCCTAGACCACATCGATATACCTGTACCATTGTATATGTATTATTATATCTTCTTTACAGACGCCGCCCCCCATTTAATGTTGCTCTTTATCTGCAGTGTGTAGCTACTATATATTAATTTTATATGTATTAGTCATTGCTGTACTTTACTGCATTGTTTACATCTTTTGCAACCTCTAGCCACCCACTGTGGTTTCCCACAGGGTCTTTCACTACCTCTTTGTGTTGTATATATCATTATGCATGTTTAATAGGATCACTGTGATCTTGTTTATTGTTCACCATGGCCATGGTTATATTTGGGCTTAGCCCGGCTCCGAGTGTGTTGTTCTTCATGTCCTTTTAGTGCTTTTAAAATTTCACGTGTTGAATAAAGCTTTTTGTACATTAATATTTATACTGTGGTTGGTGTGCCCCTTATGTATATGCGGTGCTCTTTTCTTCTTTTGGTCATTTACTTCATACACCGCATTAGGGTGCACCCACTCGTACGTTTATCGGTGGTGCGCTCCTAAAAGTCTACAGCAATAAATATCGCTCACCTTCACAATTGTGTTCCACTTGTTGTTGACTATTCACCATAAAATTTAAATTTTGTATCTTAATGTTTGATGCCTGAAATGTGGGAAAAGTTTGAAAAAGTCCATGGGGGCCGAATTCTTTCGCAAGGCACTGTAATATATATAGAAAAGAAAGAAAATTTTAAACAAAAAATGTGGTCATGACACACTTATGGGTCGAGGATCTGCTGCTGACACTGTTATGGGGGTAATGTCCCCAAATTCTCTACTAAGGTACCCCATCCTGGTAATGATCCTCCTGCCTTGTATATGATCCCCATCCTTGAATATATGTACCCCATCCTGGTATATATTCCCATCCTGCTATATACCGCCATCATGGTATATATTCCCATCCTGCTATATACCGCCATCATGGTATATATTCCCATCCTGCTATATACTGCCATCATGGTATATATTCCCATCCTGCTACTGTATATACCGCCATCATGGTATAGCCCCCATCCTGCTACATAGCGCCATCCTGGTATATGCCTTATCCTGCTATATACCCCCATCCTGCTATATACCCCATCCATCCTGCTATATACCCCCATCCATCCTGCTATATACCCCCATCCATCCTCATATATACCCCCATCCATCCTGGTATATACCCCCATCCATCCTGGTATATGGCTGCATCCTGCTATATACCCCCATCCTGCTATATGGCCTGTATCCTATGGCACACAAAAAAAAATAAACGTTTATACTCACCTTTCCTCCCTCCATGCAGCATCATTCCTCCTCCTGTCAGTGCCAGCAGCAGCGCCGCTGGAGTGGGGACCCATCACCGTTGTCTGCAGCATCGCTCGTCCTCCTGTCTGCCTGTCAGCTGACCTGTGTGGAGACTAGCGGCGCGCACAGCGATTACATCATCTCTGTGCTCACCGTTCTCTACACAGATCAGCTGGCCGGAGGAGATCGAGTTGCTGCAGGAAACAGTGACGGGTGAGTATACTTATTCACTGTGCCACGCGCTGATGATGATGCACGGGGAGCAGTGAATATAGCCACACATGATCACTCCAGGCTGTAGTTGCCAGGGGTGATCACACGGGTCAGATGTGAATTATGCGCGCACCCCCCACCCGTCATCCCGCCCACCTGTCAGCGCCGGCTTTAGTGCTGAGGGATGATGGGCAGGAGGATGGGCGTGCATATGAAATGAGCGGGCCCACGTGGTCACGGCAGGCTGCTGCAGCCTGCTCATGCCACCGATGACCCGCTCCCCCGCAGCACCCTCATTCCCCGCAGCCACATTCAGACTAATAAGATGCACCCCCCACTTTCCCCCAACATTTGGGGGGGAAAAAGTGCGTCTTATAGTCCGAAAAATACAGTACTGTATATTGAATATATCGATGTCTTTCTTAAATTGGATATAGAAGTGCGGCACTCCTGCTGTGATAAGGTGCCAGAATAGGGTCCAACCCCGTATCAATAATATATTAAATTCGGCACTCAGGTTGAAAATAAATTGATTTTTTATTTTCCAAGATATTTTTCAAGCAATATTTGTGTTATCAAAAATCAACGTTTCGGTCACACGACCTTCATCAAGTATAATAACACAGAGCTTGTAAGATAGAATGAATGAATGTTTGTCAATATGAAGATAAGAAGCTGCCTCTCCGGGTCCGTAATGCATGTCATATTGCTTGAAAAATATCTTGGAAAATAAAAAATCAATTTATTTTCAACCTGAGTGCCGAATTTAATATATTTCTTAAATTGGGGCGCCCAGAACTGTTCACAATATTCCAGGTATGGTCTGACCAGGGCAGAGTATAGGGGAATAATTACCTCTGTTGATCTAAATTCATTGCTTGTCTTGATACATACCAGAATTTTGTTGGCCTTTTTAGCTGCAGCATCACACTGTATATTTCATGCAGCAAACTACTTCTTGGCTGTTAGTGGTCAATCCTATAGTTATTATATTTACTTTACTATGCTCGACTGGTCTAAGAAAAATACATGAGGTGCAATGAAAATGCATATTTTCCATAATATAAACTTTTTACAATGAAAAATGATTGATTGATTGATTGATTCCTTTCCAAAAATCTATAACTATAATGGGTGAACACGGACTGTAAAAGTATGGATCCGCGAGGTTTCAAACTTGCCCGGGATTCTGGGTGTATATCCAGCAACTCAGGAAAAAAGAAGTAAAAGAAAAATAAAGAAAATATGAATAGTTATGCATGGTATTTCTGTTGGTTTGGCCATTGCCGGTTGTGAAGAGGTTAAGATTCTTCCTGAGGATGTTTCTGGGCTTCCTCTTGAGTCTTGTGGCCAGTGCTGGAAGTGAGTCAGGTACCGTGCTTGTCAGTGAGATAGGTGCGGGGCTTGGCTCTAATTTCAGTGGGCCAATCATGTCCAGCCCTCACACTGGAGTTTTGACATGACACAAGTCAGGTATAGAAAATGTTTTTAACTTTAGTTGGTTAGGGGCCATCCCAGATGGGTACACCTTGACGAGGTGGGATGGCTTCTTCCCTTTTTGAAAAAATGTATACACTAAGTACCCTGTTTTTAAGCACTTGCATTTTATTTATTATTCAGGCTATACAGTATTTAATACAATTTTTCTCTTTGTTTTTTTCCTGTCTAGAGGCTGCCATTTTACATGCTTGTAATGCTGCATGGTTACTGATTTTTTTGTTACAGCTCAGTTTTTTGTTTCTTAGTGTTTAAGGCTATGTGCGCACTAGAAACTGACTTTTTCTTAAGGAACATCCGGACCCTCTGAAAGAATCACGCACCTGGGGTAAAAAAACGCACCAAAACCACAACGAAATCTGCATGCGGTTTTGCCGTGGTTTGGTGCAGATTTGCCGCGGATTTTCCGCAGGTTGGTCCCTGCGGGTTTTTACCATTATCTATGGCAAAAGCCGCAGGTACCTGCAGAAAAGAAGTGACATGCACATTAATTTCGCAGAGGAAATTCTGCGGGTAAATCTACAGGTATAAAAAAACGCAGTGTGCGCACAGCATTTTTTTTATACCCATAGGTTTTGCTGGGGAATGACTGCAGAAATGTTAGAAACATTTTCTGCAGCAAATCCACGGCAAATCCGCGGTAAAATCTGTGGTAAATGCGCAGCGTGCACACATAGCCTAAAGGAAGAAATTATGTATCAGTTTTTCTCCTGTGAACATATCTTGAACACCAGGTCCTCCTGTTGTCGGCTTTGTGCCTGTGACCCGCCGGACAGTTCTCCAGTGCGCTCCAGGTTGTCTTTTTTTCTCTTGGAGATCTCCAGTGTGTCTGCTACAGTTTGTCTGCTTCTTTGAATTCAATTTTTGCCTTTTTTCCTAGTCATCTTGATCTCACCTTTGGAGCCTTGGATAAGTACTGTTTTCTACCCTGTGACTGAACAGTTTTCATGCATTTTTCTCTTTATGTGCAATGTTTATTTTGATTCTGTGTCAATTTGTTTTGAAGTGCTATGAAGACTGTTTATTCACAGTGAAAAGATGCATAGTGGAGTTTTTTCTCTGTCTAAATGTGACGCCCCTGGACTAGCCCAGGGTGTCACAGGGAACTGCACTATTCTCTATCCTTGGTGCAGGGCCCACCCTCCTTGGTTCCGGGGTCCGCAACAGTGATTCTGTACTAACAGCACAAATCCTAGTCACCCAAACACTACACTTGTCAGGCACACCAGGGGCGTGGTTCCAGCTGGGAAAGGAACCGCCCACCTATGAGTCAGACAGGCTGGTGGGAGGAGTCAGTTAGACAGTTGGTAGTAACTGAAAAAGAGAGAGGACCTGGGGATTAAGAGCTCCCTGAGGAGAGCCTGGCTGGGTCGCAGACAGTGGCCTGTACTTGACGGCTCAGAGATTAGCGGCGTCAGCACAGCGGAGGGATAGGACTTTCCACACAGAGCAGTCACAGAAAATCCCACGTGCCAGCTGCTAAGAGCAGGTCCCAATTAAAAAGAGGGACGGGACCTGAAGGTTTCAAGCCAACGGGGCCAGGGACACACACAGTATACAGTGTATGGAGGAAGGCTCCAGTCCACCACAGAATCACTGAAAGGGACCACCGCACGTGCAGTCACCGAGTGCAGCAGTACCAAGAGACTTTGTTTACCTCAGAGTCTGTGTCCACTGAATGCGTCATCACACCTGAGTGAGTACCCTGGCTCCCCAGCGCCCTGCCGGCCCTATATCAATATAGGCTGTTCCTACCTATTCCCTACCCTGAGTCCCGGGGCCCCTACCTGCGGAGGGAATCACCACCAGGCTGCCCCAACACCATCAGCCCCGGCACTCCCATACAGCAGCGGCGGTATTCCTTATTACCGCACACCGCAGGTGGCGTCACAAATATTCTCCCCCGTAAAAAACCTTTTTGTTTTTCATCAAAGTGTCTGCCGAGCAGTCCGACTGCTGCTAGGGCGTCACACATTGATTTTTGGCGTCACGAACAGGATTGGACTGGACCCACTAACCTGGGTGACGTGCGCCTTCTCCAAAACTGTTGAGCCCAAAGTGAATAAAAAAAAAAAAAATTCAGTTGCCGCCATCTTGCTGCTGAAAACCAAGGGGGCATAGAAAGATGTCGGCGCCGGGTGAAGCGAGCGCAGCGGCAGTTCCCCCTCAAGATCAAGGTGACATGGACGCACGAGCGACCGCGCAGATAATGCCAATGACTTTACCGTATGTGCCAGGCGCCACCTGGCTACCACAATATGATGGTTCCCCTGACACTCTGCAAGGATTCAAAAGAAAAATCCGCACACTCCTGGATATGTTTGGGATGAATGACCGGCAGCAAGCGTCTGTACTACTCGGCCAGTTATCAGGCGCCGCAGAGCTGGAGGTGGAGACCTGGACAGATCAGGACCGGGCCTCAGTAACTGCCATTTTTGAACGTCTGCGACTTTCCTTTGAAAACCGCACTGAGGCAGAACTCCGGATAAAGTTTTACAACTGCAAGCAGCGCCCACAAGAAAGCATTAGAGACTATGCTCTGAGGCTGCAATCAGCGCTACGGACTCTCAAACTAACCATTCCCATCAGTGAAGCTGAAGGAAACAAGGTGCTTGTTGAACAGTTTCTGCAAGGCCTGGGGTCAGTGGAGGACCGCAAGCAGCTACGGCTGTGGACTCTGGAATATCCTGCAATGGACTTTGCTGTTTTAAAAGACCGAGCCATCAAGGCTTTGCAAACCCCAGAGCCAACTGATTCTCCTGCTACGTCCTGGCAAGCCGGCACTTCTCCTCTACATGTGCCACCTCCTGTTAGAGCACTGCCAGAGCCAAAGACCCCAGCAGCGCCTGCAGGCGATACCAGTGATTTGTCTTTACAGGTGCAGCAGCTGAGCAGTGATGTTGCAAGGATCCTAGAGGCAATGCAGCTCAAGCCCAAGACCAAGCCGGCGGAGAAGATCCAGCTTGCTAACTGCCCAGATGACGTCCCTTGGATGAGAGGGAGGACCTCGACATACAGAGGAAGGAACCGTGACCGGTATGAAAACCTTGTTTGTTATAGGTGCAACAAGACTGGTCACTACGCCCGTTATTGTCCTTTAAACGGGCCACCCCTGGGGCCAAGGGCCACTCCCCAGGACTAAATCAACAAGGCCCAGCAGACTGGCGGGAGCGGTATGTTGGAGGAAGGACCATCGTTTCCATCACCTTGGATGGGATTCCGACTTCAGCACTTCTTGATACCGGCTCCCAGGTAACAACTATACCCCAAGTACTGTATACCAAATTCTGGTCAACTGAGGAACTCGCCCCACCGGACAATGACCTCACCATTTATGCTGTAAATGGTTTACCAGTAACACAACTCGGGTTCAAGGAGGTAACCATCAAGGTGGGCAGGGTGGAGTTAGCACGCCAAGGACTCATAGTAGTGCAGAATGACCCTAGTGACCGGAACCCTAAGATGATTTTGGGGACTAATGTTATTGAGAATTGTATGGGGGAAGTATTGTTTCTTCTCCAACAGCTCTCTGAAACTGCAGGAACGGGACGCCAGAGGGTCCTGCAAAGAGAGATTCGAGACCTCCAGCAGAGGCAACAGGTAAATTTGTCTGGTGGGGAAATTGGCGGTGTACGGGTAATGGATGCAGCTCCTGTGGTAGTGCCCCCACGGAGTGAGATGATGATATGGTGCAGGGCAGCTGTAGGCTCCCGTGGACAGAATTACCAGGCAGTGGTAGAGGCCCTGCCTTCAGAGCACTGGTCTACAGTACTGACAGCCAGAGGGGTAGTCGATGTCCGTAAGGGGAGAGTGCCCGTGCGAGTGTTGAATTGCGGGGAGGAAGAGGTTAGACTGCCCAGGTATGCTACCATAGCCAAATTGTACACTGTGAGTGAGAATTTCATCCAGACAGTAAAGTCCTCAGCCACACCAGATCAGTCAGCCACAGACAGTTCCCAGATTCAGCAAGAACAGTGGTGTCAAGAGTTACATGTAGGTACTGACTCCACTCCACTACATCAAAAACAAGGGGTCTACAGGGTGGTTCAGGAGTATGAGCAAGTGTTTAGTAAACACCCATTAGACTTTGGGAGGGTGAAAGGGGTTCAGCATCATATACCCACAGGCATTCATCCACCTATAAAGGAAAGGTATAGGCCCATACCACCTGCTCACTACCAGTGTGCCAAAGACATGCTGAGAAGTATGAAGGAGGCTGGGGTCATCCGTGATAGTTGCAGCCCCTGGGCAGCCCCGCTAGTCCTAGTGAAGAAGAAAGACGGCACTATGAGGATGTGCGTGGACTATAGGAGAATTAACAACATCACACATAAGGATGCCTATCCACTGCCCAGAATTGAAGAGTCCTTGACTGCATTAAGATCTGCAAATTACTTCTCTACCCTTGACCTCACTAGTGGTTATTGGCAAGTGTCCGTTGCTGAGGAGGATCGCGAGAAGACCGCCTTTGCCACCCCGATGGGATTATGTGAATTTAACAGCATGCCATTCGGGCTGTGCAATGCACCTGGTACGTTTCAACGACTCATGGAGAGATGTTTAGGCCATTGCAACTTCGAGACTGTCCTGCTGTACCTGGACGACGTAATTGTATATTCCAAGACCTATGAGGAGCATCTGGGACATCTGGCAGAAGTATTTGAAGCTCTTTCCAGGTACGGGATGAAACTAAAACCCTCCAAATGTCACCTGCTGAAGCCCAAAGTCCAATACCTGGGGCATGTGGTAAGTGCCGAAGGTGTGGCTCCGGACCCTGAGAAAATCACAGCTATCCAGAACTGGCCCAGGCCTCAGAACATCAAAGAGGTGCGCCAATTCCTGGGATTGATGGGGTACTACCGGAGGTTCGTGAAAGGCTATACCAAGATGGCATCCCCCTTACAAGATCTCCTAGTCGGACAAAGAAAGCACGGCAAGACTTCTGGCTCTCCATTCACATGGGGTGAGGAGCAGGAGAAGTCCTTCAAGTGGATGAAGTCAGCTTTGACAGGAGATGAGATTCTGGCATATCCTGACTATAACCTCCCATTTGTGCTGTACACTGATGCCAGCAACGTGGGGCTGGGAGCTGTTCTATCCCAGGTACAGGATGGCAAGGAAAAGGTGATTGCATACGCCAGCAGGAAACTCCGTCCAACAGAAAGAAATCCTGAGAACTATAGTTCTTTCAAGCTGGAGTTCTTAGCACTTGTTTGGGCAGTGACAGAGAAGTTTAAGCATTACCTGGCTTCTGCAAAATTCACCGTATATACAGACAATAACCCGTTGACACACCTGGACACGGCGAAGCTTGGAGCTTTGGAGCAGCGGTGGGTAGCACGACTGGCAAATTACGATTTCACTATAAAGTACAGGGCTGGTCGCAAGAACGCTAACGCTGATGCGTTGTCCAGGATGCCCCAGTTGTGTGATGATGGGAGGCATGAAGATGACCTGGAGGAGATTGAGATACCTGCTTTCCATCGCCCTACTGATAGAGTGAAACCCCGATATTATAGTGATCAGCAAGAGGCGACCTTCAACCCATTGCCCCACCATGGTTGGCAAGAAGCCCAAGATAATGACCCTGCAATCAGATTGATAAAGGCATTGATATCCGAGGCTGATTCACACCTTGAACCAGATGCTCCAGAAGAAGCTAAGAAATTGTGGAAAGAAAGAAGTCGTCTGTGTTTCCATGGAGGCAAGTTGTGCAGAAGTCTCATTAATCCAAAAACGCATGAGAGAATATGCCAGATAGTAATACCCACAGCATATGCACCAGTGGTGTTGGAGGCCTATCATGATAGAGCTGGGCACTTTGGTTGGAAGAAGTTGGAAATGTTGCTGAGAAGTCGCTTTTATTGGACTGGGATGAGAGATACCATAGAAGCTTGGTGCAGGAACTGTGGTCCATGTACATTAAGGAGAAAAGATAGCACCAGTCAGCGAGCGCCATTGCAACCAATAGTAACTACCCAGCCTCTAGAACTCGTTGCCTTAGACCACGTCAAGCTCGCACCAAGCAGGAATGGGTACACCTATGCACTCACCATAGTAGATCACTATTCAAGATTCCTGGTGGTGGTACCTGTCAAAGATCTAACTGCCAGCACTGCGGCGAAGGCTTTCCAGGCACATTTCTGCAGACCCCACGGTTACCCAGATCACGTCCTAACAGATCAAGGTCCCGCTTTTGAAGCAGAAATCTTCCAGGAATTTTGTAAATTGTATGGGTGTAAGAAGATACGCACTGCCCCCTACCACGCACAAACAAATGGGATGTGTGAGAAGATGAACTATGTAGTCATCAACCTGCTGAAAACTCTACCCCTTGAGGAGCGGAACGAGTGGCCTGAAAAATTGCCAGATCTTGTGGACATGTACAATAGTATTCCTGTGAGTTCCACTAAATGCACACCCGCTTATCTCATGAGGGCTAGACCTGGGAGACTGCCAGTGGATCTGGAGATGGAAGTTGAGATGCCTGAAGTTTATTCCCCAAATGCAGATTGGGATACCAAGCGTAGAGCTCAATACAGGCAAATTCAAGAGTATGTCGAGGAGAATCTGGACCAAAGTAGGGAAAAGCAAGAAAGAAGCTTTAACAAGCAAGCCCAAGCCCCTCCATTTTCACCAGGAGAAGTGGTCTTAAAAAGAAAAAGAAAGATGCATAAACTGGACGACCAGTGGGAAAGAGAGCCATATGTGGTCCAGCCTTCCAATTTCAACAACCAGAAGACCTGTCTTGTCAGCAAGGACCAAGGAAGAACCACAGCTGTAATTTCCCGTGACCACTTGAAAAAGTGCCCTGAACCCCTGAACATCCAGAAGGAAGAACAGCCCCAACCTCAAGTGACTGAGAAAAAGAAGAGAGTGATCCACACCATCCTAGGTGACTTCCCAGAAGATTGGCCTATGTACAATGGAGCAGTGATTGTGCCTGTACTCACATTCCCGCAACCCGCGGAAGAACCAGAACCAAGGAGGCCTGAAATCATTGCACCTAGAGAAGTACCCATACCAGCACCACGAACACGTAGATTACCACCTACAACACCTAGCACCAGTAGTGGGGAACAGGTAGTAGCAAACACCACAGTACAAGGGTTAGAGGGAAGCCAGGAGCTGAGAAGGTCCACCCGTGTGAACTTTGGTCAGCCCCCACATAGGTTCAGAGATGAGGAATGGTAGCGGAACCCGGCTACTCTACCCTAATGTAAATAGTCTAAATATAGAGTAAATTTAAAAATGTTTAGTATTTTCCATGCTTTTAATTCTACTATTTTCCATGCTAAAGATAGTCATGTAAGACATGTTGATAT
The DNA here is from genome assembly GCF_048569485.1 of Anomaloglossus baeobatrachus. NCBI lineage: Eukaryota > Metazoa > Chordata > Amphibia > Anura > Aromobatidae > Anomaloglossus > Anomaloglossus baeobatrachus. Next base: position 364,602,561 of record NC_134353.1, read on the forward strand.
AGAGTGTTGATAAGAAGAATGTTGATTTTATTTTAATTACCTGGATTCATGACCTGATTGACGACCAATGATAAGTTTTATTGAAAATGGACCTTTGGCTACAGGACTGGTGGTAGCCAGCACGAACTGGTGCTATTGTAAATGGTTATTTCCCATTCATAGCCACGGACTGCATCCCCACCTACAGGAGAAGACACAGGTGGAGGAGAGACCTGGGAGACATATGGCCCAGGTCTGGCCACCAACAGGAGCGGTGGCTTGCCTCCTTTTGGAACTTTGGGGGTGGGATGAAGGATTGGGAAAGCGAAACGTTGGGTTCAAGTGCCTCCCCTGCGTGGGATGGATAGATATGTTTTTCTTATTAAAATGTTCACTTTTTGCAGATAAAAATAAACACTCTGGGTGCACTGTAGCTCGGGGACGAGCTACGTTTAACCAAGGGGGAATGTGACGCCCCTGGACTAGCCCAGGGTGTCACAGGGAACTGCACTATTCTCTATCCTTGGTGCAGGGCCCACCCTCCTTGGTTCCGGGGTCCGCAACAGTGATTCTGTACTAACAGAACAAATCCTAGTCACCCAAACACTACACTTGTCAGGCACACCAGGGGCGTGGTTCCAGCTGGGAAAGGAACCGCCCACCTATGAGTCAGACAGGCTGGTGGGAGGAGTCAGTTAGACAGTTGGTAGTAACTGAAAAAGAGAGAGGACCTGGGGATTAAGAGCTCCCTGAGGAGAGCCTGGCTGGGTCGCAGACAGTGGCCTGTACTTGACGGCTCAGAGATTAGCGGCGTCAGCACAGCGGAGGGATAGGACTTTCCACACAGAGCAGTCACAGAAAATCCCACGTGCCAGCTGCTAAGAGCAGGTCCCAATTAAAAAGAGGGACGGGACCTGAAGGTTTCAAGCCAACGGGGCCAGGGACACACACAGTATACAGTGTATGGAGGAAGGCTCCAGTCCACCACAGAATCACTGAAAGGGACCACCGCACGTGCAGTCACCGAGTGCAGCAGTACCAAGAGACTTTGTTTACCTCAGAGTCTGTGTCCACTGAATGTGTCATCACACCTGAGTGAGTACCCTGGCTCCCCAGCGCCCTGCCGGCCCTATATCAATATAGGCTGTTCCTACCTATTCCCTACCCTGAGTCCCGGGGCCCCTACCTGCAGAGGGAATCACCACCAGGCTGCCCCAACACCATCAGCCCCGGCACTCCCATACAGCAGCGGCGGTATTCCTTATTACCGCACACCGCAGGTGGCGTCACAAATATTCTCCCCCGTAAAAAACCTTTTTGTTTTTCATCAAAGTGTCTGCCGAGCAGTCCGACTGCTGCTAGGGCGTCACATAAACATGATCCTGCGTTTTTTGGTCATATATGCTTTTTGTGCTCCATTGTGTTCCCACTGATGAACTTTAACAAAGGGACCTTGCTGAGAATTCAGTGATTCAGTAAATTTTGCATATTTACTTTTGTTGTACTAAGTATACAGTTTATTAGACTAAATCAATGGACTGCTCACTATTAGTCCTGTTGGATATTGAATATTTTTCTGCCTATGCAGTTGCTACTTATCCAATTTTTGAGACGTCTCTTCTATGCTAATCCTGTCTGGTGTCTTGCACAAGAGTTCCCTGATGTAGTGGGTGGAGGATCGTGTGGTCCTAAGCGAATTTTGATCATCAGGAGTTGGCATATATTAGAGATTTGCTGGCTGCACCCAGTGATCTATCCTATCCTTTGGTGTTTTAATTAGCAGGGCCTCTCTTTGCTCAAGTCTATTCCTAACCAACTGTGTATTGTTTATTTCTTATATCATAGTCAATATATGTTGGGGGCTTTAACTATCTCTTTGGGTTGCTCTGAGGTAAGTTAGGATTCCTTTTTTCATCTTTGAGGCTAGCTAGTTTCTTAGGCAGTGATGAGGTGCCTAGGTAGAGTAGGCATGCTCTACTGCTATTTCTAGTTGTGTTTACATAGTCAGGGGGTTGCCGCCTGTGAGTTACCAACCGCTCTTGTGCTCTTTTTTTCTGGGTTTTCCAGGTTTTTCCTCCTGGACTTTTTGGGGTAGTGGATCTTAGTTCTTGGGTTGCCACGATCTCTGGATAAGGGATGGTGTTTTCCCTTGAATGGGATATCTACGGGAATGTCAGCTGTCTCCTGACCATAACAATGAAGGAAGCAAGCGTTTCAAACTTACTCATTCACTTCCAGGGCCACTCATTACCTTCATTACATATGCACTGCTTTCCCCGCACACCGGCCGTGCTGGCGTCTGTGATTGTGTAAAGAAAAACTAATTGTGGTCCCCTCAAATTTTGATACCCAGCCATGATAAAGCCCGACAGCTGAGGGCTGGTATCCTCAGGTTGGGGAGACCCATGCTTATTGGGACACCCCCCAGCCTAAAAATAGCAGCCTGCAGCCGCCCAGAATTGTCACATCCATTAGATGTGACAGTCCCAGAACTTTACCCGGCCGATTGCTCTGGTGCATTTGGCCAAGGGATGCAAATTTGGTGATGAAATGTTTACACCATATTCATGCACCCAACCTCATTGCAAAAAAAAATGCATGAGGTATGATGCGGTAGTGATGCATTTTTTTTTTTGTCAAGAGGTGTAGATTGGTTGCAGGAATATGTAAAATGTTTAGCACTAACTACATCTTTTGGCAAAAAAAATGCGGTTTTCTGCCAGGAGATGAAGGTCTCACCTGTGGTTTGATTATTTCACCCAGCTGCGGCATGGTCATGTCAGGGGTTAACTCCTCCTTGCTTCACTTTGGTTTCCGGGACACTATATCTTGGTGCTGCACCTCCGGTTCAGTGCCAGTAAAAGTTTATGCTCTGCAGCGTGTGTTACTGGCTCTGGTAAGTTACCTGATCTGTCTTGCCTCCAGCTACCTTGTTTTGACCCGTACTCTCCTTCTTCGTCCGTCTCTCACGGTCCCTGCTCCTGTCTACTGTGTACCCTTCCCTGTCTGTCTGATCCCCGTCCAAACCTGTTTGTCCTCCTCCCTTGTTTGTACTTGAACTTACCAGCATCTGACCTGTATCCTCGTTCCTAAAGGCCACGTCTCACTAAGCGGCATCGCTAGCGACATCGCTGCTGAGTCACGGTTTTTGTGACGCAACAGCGATCTTGCTAGTGATGTCGCTGTGTGTGACATCCAGCAACGACCTGGCCCCTGCTGTGAGGTCGCCAGTCGTTGCTGAATGTCCTGGACCATTTTTTGGTCATTGCTCTGCCGCTGTGAAGCACACATCGCTATGTTTGGCAGCGAGAGAGCAACGATCTGAATGTGCAGGGAGCAGGCTTCTGCGGACGCTGGTAACCAAGGTACACATCTGGTAACCAAGCAAAGCGCTTTGCTTGGTTACCCAATGTTTACCTTGGTTACCAGTGTCCGCAGCTTCTAGAATCCGGCTCCCTTCACACGTAGCCAAGGTACACATCGGGTAACTATAAGCAAAGCGCTTTGCTTAGTAACCCAATGTGTACTATGGTTACCAAGCACAGCGTCGCTGGTGGCTGATCTCTGTGGAGATCTGCCTGATTGACAGCTCACCAGAGACCATGTAGCAACGCTCCTATGATCCCTGCCAGGTCAGATCGACGCTAAGTGTGATGGTACCTTAATTTTGGCTCCGTCTCTCTCCTCTGTTGCATAGATGACTTCCAGGCTTCCGACTCTCGGTTATCACCTGAGCATGATTTGATTATCCCTGTGCTAGTGACGAGACCTCCTGCTGCTGACCTGGATTACTGACTACTTTACTGTCTTTTGCTGGTTTGCCTGCTAACTGCACTCTGAAGCTACACTGTTTGTAGCTTCAGCGTCTCCCTTAGTACAGTGTGACATCACCTGAGGTAAGATCACTGACTTTACTGAGGTCAACTGAAGTCAGGTTACCTACGGTCGCAGGTGGTGGACCGCGGGAACCTCCAGCTGTGACCGCAAATAATCTGAGTGATGTCACCACTGATCGCACGGCTCAGTCTCTGCCTGAACCTCACAGCGAGAGGTCATGTTCCATGATCACGCTCTGTGACTTCATATATGAGAGCCGCAGAATTCTGGCGGAAAAACTGACCTTGTGAGAGAAGGTCTGGACGGTCTGGGAGATGCCACTGCACCTCTACGGACAGATGGAGCAGGTCTGGGTACCAAGCTCGCCTGGGCCAGTCTGGAGCAATGAGGATGACCCGACGGCCCTCCATTCTGATCTTGCGCAGGACTCTGGGCAAGAGAGCTAGAGGGGGAAACACGTAAGACAGACGAAACTGGGACCAATCTTGGACCAGCGCATCCGCTGCAAAGGCCTGAGGATCGTGGGAGCGAAGATCCACTTCCGGAGTGCCCCACTTGCGGCAGATTGACCAAAACACTGCCGGATGCAGCCAGGCGGCTGCGTGTCCCGCCCTGGTGGTTGATGTAGGCAACCGCTGTCGCGTTGTCTGACTGGACTCGAATGTGCTTGCCCGCCAACAGGTGGTGAAAGGCTAAGAGAGCTAGAAGCACAGCTCCGATTTCCAGCACATTGATCGAGAGGGCTGATTCGGACGGAGTCCAAGTGCCCTGCACTCTGTGGTGGAGATATACTGCTCCCCAGCCGGATAGACTGGAATCCGTGGTGAGGATCACCCAGGACGGGGCCAGGAAGAAGCGTCCCTGAGACAGAGAGAGGGGCCGAAGCCACCACTGAAGGGAGCCCCTGGTCTGTGGCGACAGAGCCACTAGCCTGTGCAAGGAGGAAGTCCGCTTGTCCCAACAGCGGAGAATGTCCAGCTGCAGAGGACGCAGATGGAACTGGGCAAAGGGAACCGCTTCTATTGACGCCACCATCTGACCCAGCACCTGCATTAGGTGCCTGATGGAATGACGGCGGGGCCTCAGCAAAGAGCGCACCGCCAGTGGAGGGACTGCTGTTTGACTAAGGGCAGCTTCACAAGTGCCGGCAGAGTCTCGAATTGCATCCCTAGGTACGTGAGCTTCTGGGTCGGAGTCAGACTGGACTTGGGCAGAATGACAAGCCACCCGAATTGAACTAGAGTGGCGAGAGTGAGCGAGACACTCCGCTGACAGTCTGCACTGGATGAAGCCTTGACTAAAAGGTCGTCCAGGAAAAGGGATCTGCCAACCCCTGGGGGTGCAGAACCGCAACCACTGCTGCCATGTCCTTGGTGAATACTCGAGGGGCCGTGGCTAACCCGAAGGGGAGAGCCACGAATTGGAAATGTTCCTCTCCGATTGCAAAACGTAGCCAACACTGGTGTGAAACTGCAATTGGCACATGCAGATAGGCATCTTTGATGTCGATGGATGCTAGGAAATCTCCTTGGGTCATTGAGGCAATGACTGATCGCAGAGACTCCATGTGAAAATGCCGCACCTGAACATGCTTGATAAGAAGCTTGAGATCCAGGATGGGCCGGAAGGAACCGTCCTTTTTGGGGACTAGGAAGAGATTTGAGTAGAAACCTCTGAACCGTTCCCGGGCGGGAACCGGTACAATTACTCCGTTGGCCTGCAAGGATGCCACGGCCTGTGAGAAGGCGGCGGCCTTGGAGCAGGGGGGAGTTGACAGAAAAAATCTGTTTGGCGGGCTGGAAGAGAATTCTATCCTGTAGCCGTGGGAGATGATATCCCGCACCCACTGATCGGAGACGTGTTGAAACCACACGTCGCCAAAGTGGGAGAGCCTGCCACCGACCAAGGACGTTGCTGGCGCGGCCAGATAGTCAAGAGGAGGCTGCCTTAGAGGCAGCAGCTCCTGCAGTCTTCTGAGGACGCGCTTTGTGCGCCAGTTTGGACAAGGCCGAGGGCTTAGAGGAACGAAAAGAACGAAACCTCGACTGGTTCCTGCCCTGGACAGGTTTCCTGGTTTTAGTTTGTGGCATGGAAGTACTCTTCCCGCCAGTAGCTTCCTTAATAATTTCATCCAGTTGTTCACCGAACAGCCTGGACCCAGCAAATGGGAGCCCAGCAAGTTACTTCTTTGAAGAAGCGTCTGCCTTCCACTCTCGAAGCCACAAGATCCTGCGGATAGCGAGAGAATTAGCCGAAGCCACCGCAGTGCGGTGAGAAGCCTCCAGCATGGCAGACATGGCATAGGATGAAAAGGCTGAAGCCTGGAAGTTAAGGCAACCATTTCGGGCATAGAGTCCCTGGTGAGGGAATGCATCTCCTCTAGAGAAGCAGAGATGGCTTTGAGAGCCCACACTGCTGCAAAAGATGGGGAAAATGAGGCCCCTGCCGCCTCATATACAGATTTGGCCAGACGGTCAACCTGGCGGTCAGTGGAATCCTTAAGTGAGGTGCCATCACTACTGATACAACTGTCCGGGCTGAGAGTCTAGACACCGGAGGGTCTACCTTTGGTGAATGAGCCCACTCCTTGACCACCTCTGGTGGAAACGGAAAACGGTCATCAGAACCACGCTTTGGGAAGCGTCTGTCAGGACAGGCCCTAGGCTTGGTCACAGTGGCCTGAAAACTGGAGTGGTTAAAGAACACACTCCTTGTTCTCTTAGGCAAGGTAAACGGGTGCTTTTCTGCCAGAGAGGGATGCTCCTCTGATACAGGCGGATTGAGGTCCAGTACAGAATTAATGGACGCAATCAAAGCACTAACATCTGCGTCACTTTCGGACAGATCAATGGGGCACATGGAGGTAGCGTCCGAGCCCCCAGTAAAGGCATCCTCTTCGTCCTGCGAGTCAGCTTGTGAATCAGAGCCGCGGGACGAGGAAGGAGAAGGGACCCTGCGTCTCCTTTTAGGAGGACGGGGTCTGAGACCAGATGAAGAATCCTCTGTGAGCTCTGCTGAGCGAGCCGTAGCAGCAGAGGCGCCCTGAGAAGGGGGCTGATGCATGCTCAGCAGAGTCTGGGACAGCTGTCCCATGGAGTCGGCAAAAGACTGGGAGATAGACTTAGAGAAGGATTCTACCCAAGCCGGGGGTTCAGCCAACGGAGCCGGAGCTGCCGGAGGGACCACTGGGGATGAGACTCCAGGCTGAGGCACCACCATGTTAGAGCAGGCATCACAATGTGGATATGTGCTCGGTACAGGCAGTACGAGCCTACATGCAGTGCATATTGAGTACAGCCTTGCAGCCTTGCTCTCGTGTGAGACATGCTGCTGAAGTGGGGGCTCTGAGCCAGAATAACCCCCAAAGAGTATATAAGCAGGTCCACAACCGGAGGTTGTGGCTAACCAGACCGTTTGACATTGGGACGTCTCTGTGCCCTCCACCAGATCCCACAGCCCGGACCCCCAGAGAGATGCTGCAGCCAGCGCCGATCGCTGTGCAGACATGGCATAAGAACGCTGATAAAATGGCGCCGGAGCGAGGAGAGGGGGCGGGGCCTACTCTAAGAGCGGGATCCGGAGGGCCAAGGAGATGTACAGGGGAGGGAATATTTCCTCAGAGAGGAGTGTCCCTCCCCTGTGCCGAACGGCCGCTGGGCGGAGCCGCACTGTCCCTCTGCATGATTGACATGCAGGGGCAGTAAAATCGAAACTAGGCCTCAGGCGAAGCCGGGGCCTAAATTTAACTATGCGGCCGGCGAGCAGGCACCATCGGCGCAGTTCTCAGGTGAAAAAACAGAGAACCGGCCGGAAATGTCAGAATAGATACACAGCCCACTCTCCCCAACAATAAAGTACAAGGGACCCCCCGAAAATAACGTCTCAGATACTTAGCTTGTGAGACGCAGGGTTTCAAGTCCCTGGGGATGAGTGCTCCATCCGGCAGGATCCTGAAGGGCTGCGGATGGAGACCGGTCTCCTGCAAGGCAGGGAGAACCGTGCTGGCTCCCACTTCAAGCCAGAGCCCGAGGGATGGTGAAGGAGCGCAGCATGTAAGGCTCCAGCCCTGAAATCAACCTTAACAACACCGCCGACACAGTGGGGTGAGAAGGGACATGCCGGGAGTCCAGGCTTGGACCCGCTTTTCTTCAAACTCTTTCCAAAAATCAGAATCAGATGAGAATGCATGTGTGGATGTGTGCCTCCTGAACACAAAGCATTGAACTGGCTATATTTGGTTATCCAGGGGGTGTATATGCTCAGAGGGAGGAGCTACACTTTTTAGTGTAGTACTTTGTGTGTCCTCCGGAGGCAGAAGCTATACACCCAATGTCTGGGTCTCCCATAGGAACGATAAAGAAAAAGGATTTTTCGGTGTTCATGTTTATTTACTTTCACTGACAGATTAGTGATGAGGGGTTTCTAATAGACGGCTGCCATGACTAATCTAGGACTTAGTGGCAACTATGGGCTGCCATTAACTCCTTATTAGGCTGGAGTCACACTTGCGATTAACTCGCATGAGTGCAATGCGAGAAAATCTCGCATTGCACTCGGACCAATGTTAATCAATGAGACATCTACGATCTGCTATTTTATTCTCAGCTCAAATCGGACTGAGAAAAAAATCACAGCATGCTGCGATTTGTAGAGTTTCTCGCGAGAGTCTCTCCAATGCAAGTCTATGGGTGCATGAAAAAAAAACGGATGCCACTTGGACGGCACACACCATCCTAGTGACATGCGTTTTTCTAAATACATTTATCGCATGTTGCAGAGAACACTGGAAATGAGTGAGGTCTGTCAATGTCGTTCAATCTCTATCTCTGTCAGTCGGTCTCTCCCTCTCGGTCTCTATTCTCTCTCTGTTGGTCTCTCCCACCCCCTCTCTCATACTCACCGATCACCAGTGCGGCGCTGCACGGCTGTCACAAAGCTCCAGCGGCTTTTCCTCATTTGAAAAAGCCGACCGCTCATTATTCCATCACATATTCACTGCTTTCCCTGCCCACCGGCGCCTATGATTGGTTGCAGTCAGACACACCCCCACGATGAGTGACAGCTGTCTCACTGCAACCAATCACAGCTGCCAGTGGGCGTGTCTATATCGTGCAGTAAAAACAAATTTTTTTTTAAAAAAAAAAAAACAGCGTGCGGTCCCAATTTTGACACCAGCCAGGGTAAAGCCATACGGCTGGAGGCTGGTATTGTCAGGATGGGGAGCCCCACCTTATGGGGAGCCCCCCACCCTAAAAATATCAGCCAGCAGCCGCCCGGAATTGTCGCATCCATTAGATGCGACTTTCTCAGGACTGTACCCGGCTCATCCTGAATTGCCCTGGTGCGGTGGCAATCGAGGTAATAAGGAGTTAATGGCAGCAGCCCATAGCTGCTACTAAGTCCTAGGTTAATCATGGCAGACGTCTCCCCGAGATACCTTCCATTATTAACCTGTATGTAAAAGAAAATAAACACATACACCCAAAAATCCTTTATTTGAAATAAATGACAAAAAAACCAGCCTCTTTCACCACTTTATTTAAGTCCCCAAATACCCCTCCAGGTCCGACATAATACACAGAGGTCCCACAATGCTTTCAGCTCTGCTAGATCGGAAGCTGACAGAGAGCGGACACAGAACACGACCGGTCTCTGTGAGGTCCCCGCAGCAACTGAAGTGAGTCGCGCTATCAACAATGACGTCACTCAGGTTACCCGCGGCCACAGATCTCAGGTGGAGGACTTCAGCTGTGGCCGCGGGTAACCCCAGTGATCACGCAGATCACTTCTGTCACTCAAGGGAAAATCAGGCCACGACACACAGACAGAGCCGCAGGATGACAATGAAGTCGGGTGAAGTTCATCCGAGTTCCTTCTGATCGCGCGGGTCTGTCTGTGTCTGCTGTCAGCGGGCATGTAGCAGAGCTGAATGGCAGATGACATAGCTGCTGAGAATAAAAACGGATCACATATGGATCGCACACGGACTACAATCTAGAGAAAAATCACAGAATCGCATTTCAGTTGCATTGCACATGGATCAACACTTGGACAGAGCTCATGCTACTTTCTAGCATGAGAATCGGTCCGATTTTCCAATCGCAAGTGTGACTCCAGCCTTACCCCGATTGCCACCACACCAGCGCAATTGGGATGAGCCGGGTAAAGTCCCGGGACTGTCTCATCTAATGCATGCGGCAATTCCGGGCGGCTGCTGGCTGATATTTTTAGGCTGGGGGGCTCCCAATAACATGGGTCTCACCATCCTGAGAATACCAGCCCACAGCTGTATGGCTTTAAATTGGCTGGGTAGCAAAATTGAGGGGGACCGCACGGTGTTTTTTTTTTAAATTATTTATTTAACTGTACGATATAGACCCGCTCATTGGCAGCTATGATTGGTTGCAGTCAGACAGCTGTCACTCAGCGTGGGAGCAAGTCTGACTCCAACCAATCATAGGGGCCGGTGGGCAGGGGAAGCAGTGAATATGAAATGAGCCTAATAAGCAGCCAGCACTTTCAGAAGCAGGAGAGGCCACAGGAGCAGTGTGACAGCAGCGCCGGTGATCGGTGAGTATGAAGCGAAAAGAAACAGAAAGAGAGAGAGGGAGAAAAGTTGGTGACCTGCGTTTTTGTTGACAAGAATGGATCCAAAACGCAACAAAAACGTGGTGCAAACGCACAGCTAGCATTTTGATTGCGTTTTGGAGACACCTCATTCATTTCAATGGTTGACAAAACATGACCAAAACACAACATGAACATGCTGCTTTTTTTGATAAATTTTTGACAAAGAAAAAAAAAAAATGCAACGTGTGCATGGAAATTCTGATTTCTCATAGACTTTGCTGGGGATGCAAAAGCATGCAGTTTGTCAATGACACAGTGCAGTTTAAAACGCGACCAAAATGCAAGAATAAACGCAACGTGCGCCTATAGCATAAATTTATGGGTTGCATGTCTCCAGAAGCTCAAGCTGGGCACAATGTATGGGCACTACAATGGCATATTTGCAAATTTCACTCTGCAATGTCAACTGCATGTATGTTTCTGAAAACCACTTATGGAGTCAAAATCATCACTTCACTTATAGATGAATTCCCAGAAAGGTGTAATTTGCAAATTGGACTCATTTGAGTGGGTTTCTGCTGTTTTGGCACTTAGGGGTTCTGAAAATGGAGACTGCAAACTCTTCTAAAAAAGAAATATGCTTTCCAAAAGTCAAATAGCGCTCCTTCCCTCCCAAGTTACAGCCACATATGGGGTATTGCTACGCTGAGGAAAAAAAATGTGTAACACATTTTGGGGCCATTTTACCTCTCTCACCTTGTGAAAATGTAAAATCGGGGTTTATAACATGATTTTAGTGGTAAAAGTGTAATTATTTTTTTATTTTGTGAAACACATGGTGTAAATATGCTCACTGCACCCCTAGATGATTTCAATAAGGGGTGTAGTTTGTAAAAGGCGTGATTTATGTGGGTGTTCTACTTTCCATGCTTCTCAAGGGCTTTGCCAATGTTACATGGCACCTGCAACCAATTCCAGCAAAATCCACACTCCACTATGGCGCTCCTTCCCTTCTCAGCTTTCCACTGTGCCTAAAAAGTAGTTTCTGACCACATATGAGGTACTAGTGTACAAAGGGAAAATGAACAAATGTAGTACATTTTCTCCTATTAGCCTTTTTAACAATTAAATCTTGGGGTTAAGGCAACATTTTAGTGGGAAAAATGTATTTTTTTACACTATAGCCCATTAAGAAAGTCAGTAAAAGTAGTGGACAAACGCTTTAAAGAGACAACCCCCCCTTTTTTTTTACTTTATCCCATTAAGAGAGTGGATAAAAGTAGTGGACTAAGGGTGGCTTTACATGCTACGATATCAGTACCGATATCGCTAGCATGCGACCCGCCCCCATCTTTTGTGCGAAACGGGCATATCGCTGCCCCTCGCGCACAAAATCGCGCACCCGCGTCACACATACTTACCTGCATAGCGACGTCGCTGTGATCGGTGTACCGTCTCCTTTCTAAGGGGGCGGTCCGTTCGGCGTCACAGCGACGTCACTAAGCGTCCGCCCAATGAAAGCGGAGGGGCGGAGATGAGCGGGACGTAACATCCCGCCCACCTCCTTCCTTCTGCATTGTGCCCGGCAGCAGGTAAGGAGGTGCTCCTCGTTCCTACGGGGGTTACACACAGCGATGTGCACTGCCGCAGGAATGACGAACAACAACGGCAAAGCGATAGTATCGATAATTGGGAGCAGACCCCCATGTCAACGAGGAGCGATTTTGGACGTTTTTGCAACGATCCAAAATCGCTCCTTGGAGTCAAACACTACGAGATCGCTACAGGGGCCAGATGTGCATCACAAATTCCGTGACCCCAACGAGATCGCTGTAGCGAAATCGTAGCATGTAATGTATGGCCCGCTTAACCCTTTAAAGAAACCAAGCATTTTGGAAATCAAGAAAATTAAACACTTAGTCAGAAGGCAAATGTTTTATTAAGGCTAACAATACTAATAAAAATACTACACACAATACAATATATTCACTCACTGAGTCATCAGCCCTACATATGAAAGATGATCTGCTAATTGTTATCAAATGTAACTGCCTTTAACAGTGTAACAGCAGCAATTGAATGCAGTCCTTATATTTGTTTTTTATCTACGTTGATACACTATAGAGAAAAGTTTACATTTCAGTCTGTCATAAAATATTGTGCACAAGGCTCCAACTACAAACCTGAATTAAAACTACATGCATGCAAAAGGTATCAATGTAGAAAGTAATGCATATACATGGAACAAATAACGTCATGTCAAATAAATAGTGTAGTGCTTCTGTCAGGCCTTCTGTCTTAAGATCTGAAAAGCAAGATTCAGGTAGAGCATTGAATTTTAGGAGTATACTTTTTTCTGTCTTTTGATCAGAATCCACAAAAGGACCATTGACTTTACTGAGGCAAAGTCACTGTGCTTGGTCTGGCCTCTGTTTTGACAATGTCCACCTTCTTCAGGTGGGCACAAAAATGTGGTCTCCTGAGCTTTTGTTCTCACTTCAAGAAGGTAGGCTTAGCTGAAATGAAGGCCACATAACGCAAAAAAAATTGTCTGCCTTATTAAAGTCAATGGCTCTGTCGGGGGTTCCGCCCAAATCAGTATTTGCGGGCTTCAGACAGAAGCACCAATGGAGCCACTGATGTGTAGCAAAAACACATGGTGAATATATCCTTAGTCTGCCTTTAGTGTCTGGGAACTAATTACTTTGTTGGGTGGGGTAGTAAAAGACAACATACCTTTCTGACTGCAAACAGATTTTCCACCACTGATTCTTTATGTAAAAGGGTTGAAAGTGCCAGAGAAAGGGCTATTAATGATTGCATTATTGCCCACCTAGTCCCACCCTCAGGTACTGGATTACTGTCTGTTTGAAAGTGCAGGAGAGATATAAATCAAGCACATGGTGATTGCAATACCAAGATATAAAACAGACAAAGTCTTGAATTGTACTTCTGGTGCGTTCTAGCCTAATTTACATAAAGATTTAGAACACTTTTCTCAGTGAAGCAAAATCTAACTGCAGCTAGAAAGGTAAGTTTCAGACTGTCTTGTTCTACCCTTCCTAACAATGTACTTAGTTTGTTGACTCGAAAGTTCTTTATAGCTTCCTTTAAAATTCTGAGATATTCAATTAACATAAAAGGACATTGTGTTCCATAGTGATGTAGTGTGGGTTTATGCATAACTCAATACATACTATAACGTAAAGTGTAAACTATGCGTGCTTATTTTCATATGTGATTTTATTGATTTATGGAATAAAAATTATTACTCTTTAAACATTTTTGAGACCGCTCACCTGTCAAAATAAGAACTTGCAGGAAATAAAATCATGAATTCAGTCAGTCACTAAAAGCTACAGATGGTCTGTATTTACACCTAATGTTTCTAATAACAGGGCCTTTGTATGCTGTTTACATGTAGCTTGCTTGAATGACATATGCCTACAAAAAAAGTGCTGAATGACTGACTACTGTCCAAAAGATCTAATGATACATATGTTGCTAATTACAATCAGTAACTTCTAAGAAATTATACTTGGCTTTAAAACGTAAAGATGTTAAGTAACAATGAAGGACATGTTTAAGCAGGAAAGATGGACATGCTTCTTAGACTAGCTAATTTTCCTGACAGAGTATCCAAAAAAGGGAAAATTGCCAACAAAATCCAGTGTATAAATAAAAACTATCCTTTTATTTAATATCCATTGAAATTCAAAGGGCATTGTAGAAAGACATATTTGTTGACATGTTTTGACTGCAAGATCTTAATCATAAGAGAACTCAATGATGTTACGATTAAGACCCTACAGTTGAAAAGCGTCAACAAATATGTCTTACCACAATGACCTTTGAATTTTAACAGATGATGAATAAAAGGATATTTTATTTATACACTGGATTTTGAGGCCAATTTTCACTTTTTTGGATACTCAGCCTGGACAAGCTGATGGGCCGGGCGACATCCCAGTACTAGGTGTTTGTGAAAAGGAGTGAAGTGTTGCGCTAATTTCCCCCTTTTTTCTATTGCTAATTTATCTGACCTTTCAGTTTACAGACCTGCCCATTAGACTGAAAAGAGTGGCCCAACCAACAATAAGATTGTGGAACTTAACATATCATCTGAAAAGAGCTGACAAATGTTCATTCATTTTTAATACAAGACAGTAAAGACATAACAATCATTTTAAAACTGCAAAATCTTTCAGATCTATTAGAGCAATAGTTAAAAAAACACAATGCGATTCATAACAAATCGAAGTGCCCTGAGGAAAACTCTGGTATAAAACATTTAAAAAATATATAAAAATAAGTATTTTGTTTATAAAAAAGAAATACTGGAGAGACATTTCAACTTCAAATGCAAACACATACAAAAAAAGTTTTAGAACAGTAGAGAAACGTGCCACAAACTACAAAAACATACTACTAAACAGTTAACTGAAACAATTTTTCAACTGAAAATGCAGATATGACATCCACGGATAATTGTTCTGTACCGTCTTCTTTATCTTATTACCAAGAACCTGCAAAACAATGAAAATATTAAAATAATTATTAAATAAATAAGTCAAGACCATGTGGTGAATTCATTGTGAAAGGTCAGTTTGTGGCCAAGTTGCCTTTATTTGCCCCAAAACTATCAAAGCGTCACATGATTTTTGGTAAATCTGAAGCATCTTTGTAAGAATTCTGTTTAGAACTAATGTAATAATACTGTATTACCCTGCCTGTTTTATCGAGTGTTTCAGCCACCTACCCAGTCCCGAACTCATGATAAATCAAGTCAGTGAGGAATAAGCTCTTACTGCCGCCGAGCTGATGTTACTGACTTGATTTGTGATGAGGTCAGAGTGCTGGAGATGCAATAGAAACATTGATGTAATAAAACAGGCAGGGAAATGTTTTACCTCACAGAAAGAATCAGCTATTAACTCATGCTGGAATGTCTTTATACTCTTTTACATCTTCCCATGCGAAGATGTGGTATATGCTGACAAGGTTCCTGCATCTTGACACAACCCGCCCAGGTGAGTGTATCCTCTGCTTGTCTCTCTACCCTCATATTGGGTAAGACCCTATTGCGCTTTTTCCCCTCTACACAAATTCTTATATATTATAAACTGTTTCCGGGGCTGCTGCTAAACCACAAAAAGACACTCACAAGCGATCACATGTGGTTGTGACTGACACAACCCGACCAGGTAAGTGTATCCTCTGCTTGTCTCTCTACCCTCATATCGGGTAAGACCCTATTGCGCTTTTTTCCCTCTACAGATTTACATGTTCCTGCATGGTCAGACATGGCCATTACAAAGAACATATCACACTTTTAGGCCTCTGCCACACTCACGTGAAAATCACGCACGTGCCGAGAGACACGTATTTTCCCTGCGTGTTGCGTGCAGGTAAGTACGTGTCTCTGGTACGTGCGGGACACGTGTGTTCTACGTGTGCTATCCGCGATAGCACACGTAGAACCGGTAATTAACATACTCACCTGGTCCTTCCTGATGTCTGCGCTGCTGTCCATGGTGCTGATCCTCAGTCTCCAGCCCTCCAGTCTCCCCGCTGCTGCTTCTACCAGGCAGTGAAGTGAATATTTATTGAAAATAATGAGCGGCGGTCGGCAGCAAGAGGCAGCAGCGGCCTAGACAGGAGGGCTGGAGAAGGTGAGTAAATGTTTGGGGGTTTTTTTCACTGACACGTGTTTTCGCCGGCGCGTGTCACACGGGACCGCATCCACACTACACCCGTGTGGTACGGGTGCGGACCGTGTGACACCCGTGCTGCGGGAGAAAACACTGACATGTCAGCGCTTTGAAAAATGCACACACGTACAAATGCACACGGACACACGTTCCGTGTGGTTTTACGTGTGTGTGCCTGCTACAATAGTGTAGCATTGGTTAACGTGTCTCCGTGCCGCTGGTACGTGTAAAAAATGACAAACACGTACCGGCGGCACGGATGTGTGTCACAGGCCTTAACCACAGCAACTTTTTTTTAACACATCCAAATTTGGAACTTATTATTATTCCAAAATCTATTGATTAAAATGTACCCCTTACCCTTGTACCTTCTGCTGGAGTTTGCCTATTTTTTATCAATTCACAGTTCATAAGGCTGGGACTACAAGGGGACCAAAAGCTATTCTCAGACAAGTCATGGAATCAAAAACGTCTGTGCGACTTGTCTGAAATTTGCTTACACTAAACTATTTTAGAGCTGTAAAGTCACATTAAGCAACTCACAGTCACATCCACTTTGCATTGAAGTTTAGGTTAAGATCTCATGATGAGTTTTTGAAGCTGCATAAAAGAAGGAGCATCTTATAATTCCAGCAAAGTGGTTGATATTTATAAAAATGTCAAGTCCACTGTGGGGTTTTTTTAGGCAGTGTAAACTGACCTGCTGTGCGTTTCAAATCCGCCACATGATCATTTCTTTTGTGGGTACGCAGAGTTCTAGATGCAGATTTTCTCCATACATATGCCTTAGTTGTGGAAAATCCACAGATCAAAAACAATGCATTTTTAGTGTGTTTGTGCTGCGGACACACACTAGAAATGTCTGCTCCTCTGTTTCCTTACCTGTGTACCAGATTCTACTTCGCAAAGAAAGCAATGATGATAGCCCTGGCCGCAGTTGAGCAATTTGGTTTGCGTTGTCCAGCCAGATTTCACTTCTGAGATGTTGTAAGGTCTAATAAAAATGCCCTAAATGCTGGGCTGAGAATGACAAGCTCAGAAATGAAGACTGGATGCCATGAGGACCAGAATGGATACCATTCCAGTACATCGCAAGTCTGCTCATCTCTAGTCCTGGCCTAATGTCTTTACTGTCTACAACAGGGGTCTCAAACTCGGCTGGGTGTATGGGCCGCACAGAGGAAAAAAAATAATAGTAATGTTTCCCATTCTTGTCCCCTTGTAGTAATGTCCCTATCCTACAGTAATGTGCCCACCTTGTCCCCATCCTGTAGTAATGCCCCCATCCTATAGTACTGTGCCCACCTTGTCCCCATCCTATAGTACTGTGCCCACCTTGTCCCCATCCTGTAGTAATGCCCCCATCCTATAGTACTGTGCCCACCTTGTCCCCATCCTATAGTACTGTGCCCACCTTGTCCCCATCCCATAGTAATGTCCCCAGCCTTGTCCGCATTCTATAGTCATGTGCCCATCCTAGTCCCCATCCTATAGTACTGTGCCCACCTTGTCCCCATCCTACAGTAATCTCCCCAGCCTTGTCCCCATCCTATAGTAATGTGCCCATCCTAGTCCCTATCCTACAGTAATGTCCCCATCTTATAGTCATGTCCCCAGCCTTGTCCCCATCCTATAGTAATGTGCCCATCCTAGTCCCTATCCTATAGTAATGTCCCCATACTATAGTAATAATGTCCCCATCCAATAGTATTGTGCCCATCCTTGTAATGTCCCAATCCTATAGTAATGTCCCCATCCTTATCCCCATCTCATAGTAATGTGCGCACTTTGTCCCCATCCTGTAGTAATGGGTCAGCAGCTCCCCTCACCTTCCACAGATGCCGGAGTGAAGCTGAGGAGGCGGTCTCCGGCCCTAGATCCGCAGTGATTGGACAGATCGGTCACAAGGCCGGTCTCTCCAATCAGAGCTGGGGGCGGGTGAAACACAGGTCACCCAGCTCCAGTCAATGATCAGTGCTATAGCTGCACTGATCTTGGCTGGATTTCAATGTTTCAGCGATTTTCAATGGCTGAAACATTAGTGGCTGTGATTGGCTGACGAATGCCGCTCAGCCAATCACAGCCTTCGTAGGTCCGGGGAGGAGACACCACCCCTCCTGAGGTCCCCTCCTCCCCGAATCTAAGGTATTTGCAGCGATCGCAGCCACCGGGGCTGCGATTTCGCCATGACATACTGGGTAAGTCATGGGTCCTTAAGTACCAGGGAGCCATGACGTACCCAGTACGTCATAGGTCGCTAAGGGGTTAACGTCCAACACACACACACGTGTGTATATATATATATATATATATATATATATATACACACACACACACACACAAACCAATCTTCTCACCTGTCTCGCGCTCCCTCCGCTGCCTCATCTCTGCTTCGTGCGGCCCCCAGACCCGTGCCCCTGGTCACTATCGCGGCAGGTGCAGGGGCCAGTATCCACTGTCAGTGATTTATGTGAGATGATTGTATTGGCGGCGCGAGAGCACAGTGCCTGCAAAACATTCATCTGACATAAAGTGCAGACAGTGGCTGCGGCCCCTGCACCTGCCACGATAGTGAAGAGGGGCACGGGCCTGGGAGCCGCACGAACTTCCCTGAGGGGCCGAATGCGGCCTGCGGGCCGCGTGTTTGAGACCCCTGGTCTACAACATGCTATGGACAAGTTTGAATATCGTATTATCCTCTTTTACTTTTGTGTGAAGGTTTAAAGTATTATAACTATTTACAGTATATCTCAAAAAGTGAGTACACCCTTACACCTTTTTAAATCTTTTCATGAGACAACTCTGATGATCTGAAACAATGTAGAGTAGTCAGTGTCCAGCTTGTATAACTTTGGTGTGCCCTCTCAATACAAATCCATTAATGTAAAAACGGCTGGCAACAAATGTGAGTACACCCCTAAGTGAAAATGCTCAAACTGTGCCCAAAGTGTCACTATTTTGTGTTGCCACTGTTATTGTCAAGCACTGCCTTAACTCTCTTGGGCATGGAGTTCATTAGAGCTTCATAGGAGCCACTGGAATCCTCTTTCATCCTCCATGGCTACATGACGGAGCTGATGGAAGTTAAAGACCTTGTGGTCCTTCACCTTCCGTTTGAGGATGACCCACAAATGCTCAATATAGTTTAGGTCTGGAGACATGCTTGGCCAGTCCAACACCTTTTCCTTAAGTTTCTTTAGCAACTATTGGTAGTTTTGGCGATACAGTATGTTTGGGATCATTATCATGTTGGAATACAAAGGGAGGGGATTATGCTCTGCTTCAGTAAGTCACAATACATGTGGGCATTCATGGTTCGCTCAATGAACTATAGCTCCCCACAGCTGGCAGCACTTAGGCAGCCCCAAACCATAACACTTCCACCACCATGCTAGGCTGAAGGTAAGACACACTTGTCTTTGTACTCCTCACCTGGTTGCTGTAACACATTCTTGACACCTTCTGAACCAAATAAGTTTACCTCTCATCAAACCACAGGACATGGTTCCAGTAATCCTGGTAGTCTGCTTGTCTTCAGCAAACTGTTTACGGGCTTTCTTGTGTATCTTCTTGGACGACAGCCATGCAGATCAATGTGATGCAGTGTGCGGCATATAGTCTGAGGACTGACAGGCTTACCCCCACATCTGTAACCTCTGCAGCAATCGTACCTCTATTTTAAAAAAATGACCTCTGGATATGATGCTGAGCATTCAACTTATTTAGTCGGCCACGGCGAGGTCTGTTCTTCTGTTCTGAGTGGACCCGGTCTTGTTAGATGTTAGTTGTATGGTGTTGGCCACCGTGCTGTGGCTCAGTTTCAGGGTGTTGTCAATCTTCTAGTAGCCTAGCTTAGGCTATCTTTATGTAGAGCTACTATTTATTTCTTCTGATCTCCAGAGAATTCTTTGCCATGAGGAGCCATGTTGAACTTCCACTGACCAGCATGAGAGAGTGTGTGAACGATAACACCAAATCTAACACCCCTGCTCCCTATTTACACCTGAGACCTTGTAACACTAATTAGTTAGATGACACCGAGGAGGGAAAATGGCTAATTGGGCATATTTTCACTTATGGGTGTACTCACTTTTGTTGCCAGCGGTTCTGATATTAATTTCTGTGTGTTGAATGGCTGTGTTGAGTTATTTAGAGGACACACCAAATTTCCACTGTTATACAAGCTGTACACTGACTACTTTACATTGTACCAAAGTGTCATATCTTTTGTTTTGTCCCATTAAAATATATAATAAAATATTTACATATTTACAAAATGTCATGGGGTGTACTTCCTTTTCTGGTATACTGTAACTAAAGAAATAAAACAATACTTGTATTGAGTATATTCTTCTTTACTTTTTTTTTTGCATAAACAGCTGTAAGGCTGTGTACCCACGTGTGCATATTGCATTCAGTTACACTGCGTTCTGCACTGCAGATTATGAAGATTATGAAGATTGTGCATAATCCATGCCCACGTTGCATTTTAGAACGCAGCGATTTGCATGCTGCCAAATCGCTGCGTTCTAAAAAGCAACATGTCACTTCTTTCGTGCACTTTGCATGCTGTCTCCATTCGGTCTATAAGGAGAGGCAGCATCCAGAGCGCACGAATTCTGCAATCACCAAAGTTTCAAAACGGAGCTTTTCAGCTGCGCTCTGAAGCGGACATGCAGTGACTTTACGCTGCGGTGCAGAGCGCACACACAAGGGCACATAGCCTAATAGTAACAGACCATGCTCTCCAGGGCCTTCTATCTTTCATATGAGCAGTTCTGCTGTGTACTGTAGGTCCTAATGGATTCTAAGGCCTTGTGCGTACACTGCGCTTTTTGATATATTTTTTTTGTGTAGTTTTGGTGCAATTTATTTCTCAAATCTGCATGTCTATCCTAATGCTAGCAAAGTCAAATGAGAATTCTGAAGTGCTGTGCGCACGTAGCTTTTTCCACTTTTTGGGCAGCTCTATGATGAAAAGAATATTTTTGCTACTTTTTATTTCTTAGGGTAAGTTCACACAGTGCGTTTTTCGCGGCGTTTTTGCGCGTTTTTCGGGTGCGTTTTTGGCCTCAAAACTGCATGATATTGCTTCCCCAGCAAAGTCTATGAGTTTTCATTTTTGCTGTCCGCACACAACTTTTTTTTTAAGCTGCGTTTTTGAGCTTAATAAAAAGAATGGACATGTCAATTCTTTCCTGCGTTTTTCTGCGTTTTCCCACCCATGCAATGCATTGGAAAATTGCAGAAAAACGCAGAGATCAAAAACGCAGCCAAAAATGCACCAAATCGCAGTAAAAACGCATGCGTTTTTGCCGCGTGTGCGTTTTTAGCGGCCAAAAACGCATAAAAACGCAGCGTAAAAAACCGCAGCGTGTGCACATAGCCTTACGGTGTTCACTAGTGTGACAGTTTTATAGATTGGGTTATTCCGGACAGGCAATACCCAATATGTGTAGTTTTTTTTGTTTATTTTTGTTGTTACATAAAAATATATATTTATTGGTATATTTTTTAATATATATATATATTTTTTTTTTTACTTAGTCCCTATATAGAAATTTAAGTTTTGTTACTCTGATGGCTGATAAAATCCATTGCAATACACCAGCATTGCAAAGCATTATACCTGTCAGTGCTGCACTGTCAGAATGCTTGTTAGACAATGCAACGATCAGGACCCCATGATTACATCGTGACCCCGTGGCTCCCTCTCCCAGCCTCCTAAATGCTGCAATCACTACTGATCGTGGCATTTAGGGGTTTGAATAGGCAAGGGCGGTGCTATAGCTTACAGCTAGCTCCAGACGATGATCACACATGCAAACCTTCTGTGCCCACGCGATCATCACGACGTAAACTTACATCAAAGGTTGTGAAGGGGTCAAATGTAAGTCACCTGCCCCCTGTATTGTTTTCACATACCACAGTCTTCATCTGTTGGCAGTGTTGCTCCGGGTGGTCTCTGGAGATTTGTGACCTGCCGGCAACTCCAGTGTTTCATGGAACATGCCGTAGGTCAGCAATTAATGCAACTCTTGTAGAGTTGCATTGAGTGCCTGTAATCTAATTTCTGACCACTCAGAAGTTAAAAGCACAAGATTGCGCCGTGGGCCCGGAGCCGCAACGAAAAACTATACAGCCACCTAAGGTACGTATAACACAGGGGGAAGGGGGCTTACATTTAAAGCACCACTCTAGAGCTAACATACGGAAAAAAAAGTTCAGTGGTTCTTTAAAAAAAAAACCACATATATGGTCAATTGCAGTGATTCCCGAGGATATATCACAGGAGCTGAGCGCTCTCCACAACTGGCAGATGTCAGCTATATTACAATAGTAACTAAGCTCTGAGAGCGTCTGTTAACCACTTAAATGTCATTGTGAATCTCTGACCAGGGCGTTTATGCTCCTATTGGCTCTTTGCAACATGATCATGGGGCATGGATGGCTTGTCATAGCAGCCATAGGCCTGGCCTGATGAAAGCTCCTATCGATGCCACCTTGGTCCAAAGGCTAAGTTCAATAGGAGACCGAGATTTACACTATAATGAAAAACTGTGCTAGCATAAGCATTCAGACAATTACAGATTCAAGTCCCCTAAGAAGACTAACAATAAACTAAAAAAATATAAACAAATTAAATAAAACATATGAATATTCGAATCACCCCCTTTAAAACTAAAGAAAAAGTCCAATCTAATCAATGTATACAATGTAACTAATGAGAAACAGAACGGTGTTATTTTTAGTCACCACGTCTCCCTAAGAAATGTAATATAAACAGATCAAAACATTAAATTTACCCTAAATTGGTAATAATACAACCAACAAGCCCTCACACACAGCTCAATCACAAAAAAAAATAAAAAATTACGGATTATGGCAAGACAACCTCAAACTAATTTTTTTTTAACTTTCAAAATTCTTTGTTTTTCATTTACGTGGTAAAAAAAAAAATCGATGCAAGTTTGGTATTGCCGTAGTAGTACAAATCTAGAGAATCATTATTCAAAGTCTTTTTTACCACAGAATGAATGCCGTAAAAAACCAGAACCCAAAAACCTATGGCAGAAGTGCATTTCTTTCACATTTTCTCTCTACATCAAATTATTTTAACATTGAATGTTATAATGAATGGTGTTATCAAAACTAGAACTCATGCTTCAAAAACAAGCTCTCACATGGATACCGTAAAATAAGCCCTAGTAGGGATTTTAAGCATTTTCGGAGAAAGGCTTAAATATAAGCCCTCCCCCGAAAATAAGCCCTAGTCGCGGATCAATAATGAAGTGTCCGCGCAGCTAAAAAAGTTACAGATACTACAGGACACTTCATTATACACAGCGGCACCCGGCAATTACTTACCCGACACTGAGCAGCAGGACCTGAAGTGATCACACACCCGCACACATCAGCTCACACACACACACACACACACACACCACAATCAGATCTCACACACACACACAAGATCTCACACACAAACATCGGATCGCACACACAGTCAGATCGCACACATAATCAGATCGCACACACAAACATCGGATCACACGCAAACATCAAATCACACACAAACATCGGATCGCACACACATCGGATCGCATACACACTCACCTCATCCAGCGACACCGATCTATTCTCGCCGGCAGAATCCTGAGAGGCAGTGCGGTGCAGCGCAACGAACAGGACCTGCGGCCGGACACGTGACTTGCTTCATTCCCTGCGGCCGTAAGTGCTGGATGTGATGTGATGTGTGTGTGTATAGTGTGTGTGTGTGTGTGTATCTGTGATCGGCTGTGTGTGTGTGGTTTGCTGTGTGTATCTGCAATCGGCTGTGTGTGTGTCTGCGATCGGCTGTGTGTATCTGTGATCGGCTGTGTGTGCCTGCGATCGGATGTGTGTATCTGTGATCGGCTGTGTGTGCCTGCGATCGGATGTGTGTATATGTGATCGGCTGTGTGTGCCTGCGATTGGATGTGTGTGCCTGCGATCTGCTGTGTGTGATCTGCTGTGTATATCTGCGATCTGCTGTGTGTGTGATCTGCTGTGTGTTTGTGATCTGCTGTGTGTGTTTGTGTGTGTGATCTGCTGTTGTGCCTGCGATCTGCTGTGTGTGTGTCAGCCAGCAGCAGGGTAGGACGGCGTGCAGCACCCACCGGAGATCACAGGAGGACCTGGGAGCCACGCAGACGTCCTGGTCTGGTGAGTATGAGTCTCCTGGGAAGTGAGGGGAGATCTGCTTTTTTGGGGGCTAAACTTACCCCCAACCGTGTTTCTCCAAGAATAAGACCTCCTCCAAAAATAAGCCCTAGTGCTTTTTTGGGGGGCAAAAAAAATAGCGTCTTATTTTTGGAAAAACATGGTATGTCAAAAAAAGTTACGGCACTTGGAAGAAAAGGAGGGGAAAAACCAAAGCACAATAATGAAAAACTGCAGTGTGTTAAGGGTGTTTTACACGCTGCGACATCGCTAGCGATATCTAGCGATGTCGTGCGCGATAGCACCCGCCCCCGTCGTACGTGCGAAATTTGCTGATCACTGCCGAAGAGAACATTATCGCTGCGGCAGCGTCATACGCACATACCTTTTCAGCAACGTCGCTGTAACCGCCGCACAATCCCTCCCTCAAGGGGGAGGTGCATTCGGCGTCATAGTGACGTAACTGCGGCGTCACTAAGCAGCTGCCCAATAGCAGAGGAGGGGCGGAGATGAGTGGCCGGAACATACCGCCCACCTCCTTCCTTCCTCATTGCCGGTGGACGTAGGTAAGGAGATGTTCCTCGTTCCTGCGGCGTCACACATAGCGATGTGTGATGCCGCAGGAATGACGAACAACCAGCGGCATGTACCACCAACGATATTATGAAAAGGAGCGACGTGTAAACAATCAACGATTTTTCACGTTTTTGCGATCGTTGATCGTCGCTCCTTGGTGTCACACGCTGCGATGTTGCTAACGACGCTGGATGTGCGTCACTAACGACGTGACCCCGACGATAGATCGTTAGCGATGTCGCAACGTGTAAAGCACCCTTAAGGCTACTTTACACACTGCGATATCGGTCCCGATATCGCTAGTGTGGGTACCCGCCCCCATCTGTTGCGCGACACGGGCAAATCGCTGCCCGTGCCGCACAACAGCCGTCACACATACATACCTGTCCGGCGACGTCGCTGTGACGGGCGAACCGCCTCCTTTCTAAGGGGGCGGTCCGTGCGGTGTCACAGCGACATCACTGAACCGCCGCCCAATAGCAGCGGAGGGGCGGAGCTGAGCGGGACGTAACATCCCGCCCACCTCCTTCCTTCTGCATAGCAGCCGGGAGGCAGGTAAGGAGAGCTTCCTCGTTCCTGCGGCGTCACACGCAGCGATGTGTGCTGCCGCAGGAACGAGGAACAACCTCGTTACTGCTGCAGTAACGAGATTTGAGAATGGACCCCCATGTCGCCGATTAGCGATTTTGCACGTTTTTGCAACGATGCAAAATCGCTTATCGGTGTCACACGCAACGGCATCGCTAATGCGGCCGGATGTGCGTCACGAATTCCGTGACCCCAACGACTCCGCATTAGCGATGTCGCAGCGTGTAAAGCCCGCTTTAAAAGGTCCTTCATTGCTGGGCAATTTCCGTTTTTTCTCCCCTTCTTCCAATAGCCATAATTTATTTCTTTTTCCATCAATATCTCAATCTGAGGGCTTGTTTCTTGTGGGACAAGTTGGATTTTTGAATGACCCAATTCACTCTAACCCATATTGTACCGAAAAAAAAAAAGGCAAATCCACAATGCTCTTTTGGGTTTTTTTTATTTACCATGGAAACTATATTATAAAATTGATGCAATATGATTCTCCACGTCAGTACAGCTACCGTATTTTTTGGACTATAAGACGCACTTTATTTCCCCCAAATGTTGGGGGAAAATGGGGGGGGTGCGTCTTATAGTCTGAATGTAGAGCTGCGGGGAATGAGGGTGCTGCGGTGGAGCAGGTCATCGGCGGCACGAGCAGGCTGTAGCAGCTCCTGCCGTGACCACGTGCGCCCACTCATTTCATATGCATCCTCCCGCCTATCATCTCTCAGCGCTGAAGTCGGCGTTGACAGGTGGACAGGGTGATGGGCGGGGGGGTGTGCGCATAGTAAAGAGCCGACCCGCATGATCATTCCTGGCAAATACAGCCTGGAGTGATTATGTGCGTCTGTATTCACTGCCGTGAATAAGTATGGTATACTCACCCGTCACCATTCCCCTGTAGCATCGCGATGTCCTCCTGTCTGCCGGCCAGCTGATCTGTGTAGAGAACGGTGAGCACAGGGATGACGTCATCGCTGTGCGCACCGCTAGTCTCCACACACAGCAGCCGGCAGACAGGAGGACATCGCGGTGCTGCAGGGGAATGGCTCCACACAGGTCAGCGGCGCTGCTGCTGGCACTGACAGGAAGATGAGCGACGCTGCAGGGAGTGAGGAAAGGGGAGTATAAACGTTTATTTTTTTCTGTGCCACAGGATGCAGGCCATATAGCAGGATGGGGGCATATACCAGGATGGGGGTATATTATGAGCAGGATGGGGGTATATTATGAGCAGGATGGGGGTATATAGCAGGATGGGGGTATATTATAAGAAGGATGGGGGTATATATTAGGATGGGGGTATATTATGAGCATGATGGGGGTATATAGTAGGATGAGGTATATTATAAGCAGGATGGGGGTATATAGCAGGATGGGGGTATATTATGTGCAGGATGGGGCTATATAGCAGGATGGGGGTATATAGCAGGTTGCGGGTATATAGCAGGATGGGGGTATATAGCAGGATGGGGGTATATAACAGGATGGGAAGAAAAATCCAGCGCTGGACATAAAATTTAAAAGTCCATCTTTTATTTGGGAATATTATTAAAATCCAGCATGGGGGTATATAGCAGGATGGGGGTATATTATAAGCAGGATGTGGGTATATAGCAGGATGGGGGTATATTATGAGCAGGATGGGGCTTTATAGCAGGATGGGGCTATATAGCAGGATGGGGGTATATAGCAGGTTGCGGGTATATAGCACGATGGGGGTACAGTTAGGTCCAGAAATATTTGGACAGTGACACAAGTTTTGTTATTTTAGCTGTTTACAAAAACATGTTCAGAAATACAATTGTATATATAATATGGGCTGAAAGTGCACACTCCCAGCTGCAATATGAGAGTTTTCACATCCAAATCGGAGAAAGGGTTTAGGAATCATAGCTCTGTAATGCATAGCCTCCTCTTTTTCAAGGGACGAAAAGTAATTGGACAAGGGACTCTAAGGGCTGCAATTAACTCTGAAGGCGTCTCCCTCGTTAACCTGTAATCAATGAAGTAGTTAAAAGGTCTGGGGTTGATTACAGGTTTGTGGTTTTGCATTTGGAAGCTGTTGCTGTGACCAGACAACATGCGGTCTAAGGAACTCTCAATTGAATTGAAGCAGAACATCCTGAGGCTGAAAAAAAAGAAAAAATCCATCAGAGAGATAGCAGACATGCTTGGAGTAGCAAAATCAACAGTCGGGTACATTCTGAGAAAAAAGGAATTGACTGGTGAGCTTGGGAACTCAAAAAGGCCTAGGCGTCCACGGATGACAACAGTGGTGGATGATCGCCGCATACTTTCTTTGGTGAAGAAGAACCTGTTCACAACATCAACTGAAGTCCAGAACACTCTCAGTGAAGTAGGTGTATCTGTCTCTAAGTCAACAGTAAAGAGAAGACTCCATGAAAGTAAATACAAAGGGTTCACATCTAGATGCAAACCATTCATCAATTCCAAAAATAGACAGGCCAGAGTTAAATTTGCTGAAAAACACCTCATGAAGCCAGCTCAGTTCTGGAAAAGTATTCTATGGACAGATGAGACCAAGATCAACCTGTACCAGAATGATGGGAAGAAAAAAGTTTGGAGAAGAAAGTGAACGGCACATGATCCAAGGCACACCACATCCTCTGTAAAACATGGTGGAGGCAACGTGATGGCATGGGCATGCATGGCTTTCAATGGCACGGGGTCACTTGTGTTTATTGATGACATAACAGCAGACAAGAGTAGCCGGATGAATTCTGAAGTGTACCGGGATATACTTTCAGCCCAGATTCAGCCAAATGCCGCAAAGTTGATCGGACGGCGCTTCATAGTACAGATGGACAATGACCCCAAGCATACAGCCAGAGCTACCCAGGAGTTCATGAGTGCAAAAAAGTGGAACATTCTGCAATGGCCAAGTCAATCACCAGATCTTAACCCAATTGAGCATGCATTTCACTTGCTCAAATCCAGACTTAAGACGGAAAGACCCACAAACAAGCAAGACCTGAAGGCTGCGGCTGTAAAGGCCTGGCAAAGCATTAAGAAGGAGGAAACCCAGCGTTTGGTGATGTCCATGGGTTCCAGACTTAAGGCAGTGATTGCCTCCAAAGGATTCGCAACAAAATATTGAAAATAAAAATTTTTTTTGGGGGGTTTGGTTTATTTGTCCAATTACTTTTGACCTCCTAAAATGTGGAGTGTTTGTAAAGAAATGTGTACAATTCCTACAATTTCTATCAGATATTTTTGTTCAAACCTTCAAATTAAACGTTACAATCTGCACTTGAATTCTGTTGTAGAGGTTTCATTTCAAATCCAATGTGGTGGCATGCAGAGCCCAACTCGCGAAAATTGTGTCACTGTCCAAATATTTCTGGACCTAACTGTATATAGCAGGATGGGGGTATTTATCAGGATGGGGGTATATAACAGGATGGGGGTATTTATCAGGATGAGGGACATCTAAACAAGGATGGGGATCATATACAAGGCAGGAGGATCATTACCAGGATGGGATACCTTAGTAGAGAATTTGGGGACATTACCCCCATAACAGTGTCAGCAGCAGATCCTCGCCCCATAACAGTGTGTCATGACCACATTTTTTGCTTAAAATTTTATTTTCCTATTTTCCTCCTCTAAAACCAGAATGCGTCTTATGGTCCGCTGCGTCTTATAGTCCAAAAAATACGGTACATAGACATCAACCATGGATACTTTTCTTTTCAATGGTGAAAAAATATCCAAAATTTGTCAAGAAAACAAATTTGTTTTTGTTGCCATCTTCCAAAGCCTGTAACATTCTCATTTTTCAGGATCTGTGGCTGTATGAGGACTTATTTTTTGCGTCCAGAGCTGACATTTTTACTTATACCACATTTGGGTACATACAATGTTTTGATAGCCTTTTATTGCAATGTTGCAGCGATCAACAAAGCGTAGTTCTGGAGTTTTGATTTTTTTTTTCTCGTTATGCCATTTACCAATCAGATTAAAGGGGTGTGACGAGCGGTGAAACGTCGCCCACAGCCCAGTCACTCAGGAAGACTGGGAAAGGTCATGGTGATGTCAGGTCAACAGAAAGTTGACATGACATCACTAGATCCCAGAGGTCATAGAGACCGGGGGTCACGCTATGGGGAAGAGCGGACCGCGGTAGCGCCGCTCAAAGGCTGAATTGGCAACACAAAGTATTTAGAAAAATCCTCCCTTATCTGTTTTACAGAGATGTCGTCACTACTGCAGAGTAGCCAGCTCTTTAATTTATTTTATAGTTTGATAGATTTCTGTTTACTGTGATACCAAATATGTGTGTTTTTTTTTTATTATTGTTTTATTTTTATTGGGGCTAAAGGGAGATGATTTGAACTTTTGGTTTTATTTTACGTTTTTATAGTATTTACTGGTCCCCTTAATGGACTTAAAGCTGAGATTGTCTGATTGATTGTGCTATACCGAACAGTATATCAGCACTGCTCTGTATAGCCGATGGGCGATACCAGTGACACACTTCCTGTCAGCATGTGTTAAATGCCGCTGTTAATGATTGACAGCAGTATGAAACTGGTTAACAGAAGCTGGTGGTTCTCTGATCCACCAGCGGCTGTTAGAGGCACTTGGTGGCTGATTAAATCAGCTATCAAGTGCAGGGAAAGATACAGGTTCAGTGGGTGAGCGTAGATCAAAGGCACGGACACAGCCGATGACATAAATATAAGTCATCAGGCATGAAGGGATTAAAGGTGAAAATCATAGTAAAATTAGACAGTAGGTATTTTAATTGCCCCTAATTATATACACATTAGAGAGAGCTTTAGAATCAAGAACTCATTTTACTTAATGGGGTTGTCCGGCCTCGGAGTACACATCTGCAGTAACTCTATGTGAAAAAAATATCCACACTATTCGTACCTGTCTGTGGTGGCATCCTAATGCTACTGTTTTTAAGGTCAGTAAATGAACCTAATCCCCAATTTGATACCACATTCTGTTCCTGCAAAAGGCCTAATAAATCTCTGAAACTTTCAACATCGCTATCAGCGAGTCCTAGTCTCCTGCATTGTTCCTTATCGTTATTGAGAAGAAATTTTGTCCATTTTATTTTCGTTCAAATAAGTTCAGATCTTTGACCCATGCGAAGCAGTTGTACTGATTGGTCGGAACGAATGATAGACCCTTTCTCAAAACATTGTAATGGGTTTGACTAAGTTGTTGCCCTCATAAATTAATGATTTGATTTCGATTTAGTTGGCTATATGACTTCTCTGAATATTGCCTCTTCTCTAAAAAAGAGGGCCCATCCTGTACAGAGGTAGATGAGGACGATGGTATACAATTTCTCATTTCCTGTCCTCTCGTCCTTGAAAATTCCTTCCAAACCCTTTCCTTCCTGGCCATTTTCTGCCCCTCCTACTTTTCTTTCCACCCCTGCTTCCTAATCCACGTTCAGATCTTTCAGCATCTGAAGTCTCAGGTTCAGACGATTAAATATCTGTAGATCTACTACAGGACCCGTAGACTTGGTTGGTTGTAAATTCTTTAAGATCCCTTACTGTGTACCAAAGGCCTGATTCGCATCCTCTACCCATGTTTCTAGATGCACTGGACCCAGTAAAAAACTGTCCATATTAAACAAACAACTTTTGACCTGTTTTTTTTTTCTCTCCAGGAGGAAGTGCAGTACATAAATGTGTCATAAATCAAATTACCCTTTAAAAACAATCTTTATTAAATTATTCTAAAATCTCAACCAAGTGTAGCATTCAGTGAATACCTATCTATAAGTGCACAGAAACGTGAGATGTTACTGACCCTGAACTGGTCACTCCCTCCTGTGCCCTACCTGTCAGCGGAGGTCGGCACCCAAGATAACGTAATGGCGCCCCTGCTCACCATAGGCGCACCCTGCCTATCCCTGTATGTCCCTGCCGAATAAAGTGCAGTGCCTTATAACGTGTCCAGTGATATATTAAAGTGCACAGTGCTTAAATAAATTTAACCAAATTGGCAGATACAGGGTAGGTAAAAATATAGGGTACTTATCACTTTCCAATCAGACCGATGCCACGAGCGTCACTAGAAAGACAGCGGGAGCTTAGAGAGATAAATACGTGGCTTAGAAATTGGTGCAGGAAGGAAGGGTTCGGATTCATGGAGAACTGGGCCGACTTCTCAGTCGGCTACAGGCTCTACGGTAGGGACGGGCTGCACCTCAATGGGGAGGGTGCAGCTGTGCTGGGGGAGAAAATGGTCAAACGGATGGAGGAGCTTTTAAAGTAGGATCTGGGGGAGGGAGAGTAGTGGAGCAAATAAGGGGATAGATAAGGCAGATAGAGACAGTAAGACGGTAGGGGTCAATGAAGGATTGGGGGGGATGGGACATGCAAGGAACGTAGGGAGGCTAGGAGTAATAAATGTGTTAATATTATTAAATGTCTACTGGCAAATGCATGAATAAAAAAGAAGAAAGCGCAAATGAGAGGCTCCCGTGGATAAAATTAGTGGAATTAAAATATAGAACCGCTCACCTTGATAGGTTGTGCACCCCCGTCCAACCCCAGTGATGTGTGTATAGAGAGGGAATCCTCCTCTGTTTCTATTGCCGAAAGCGCGCTTGCTGAATCCAGGTTTGGTGTCACTCCTGACTCCTAGTATCCACCGGCATCATGGATCTCAGAGTTCCTGTGCGAACATCCGTCCTCCAGCTGGATTCTCTAATTAAACTTGGCAGGTCCTTAGCAGAATCTACCGAATTTCCCATTAGGGAGTGAGCATAAATGAAAGGTACTTCGGTCTGTTTTAGCGCTTATTGAACCATTTGCAACTGGTTTAAATGAATAAACTTTTATTGCTGAGCTCCTGTTAAACACTCGCGTTTCAGCAATCCACTGAAAATTGCATCAGGTATCATATACCTGATGATAGCTGATGAAAGCAATAGTGTATTGCTGAAACGCGTAGTGTTTAACAGGAGCTCAGCAATAAAAGTTTATTCATTTAAACCACTGGCAAATGGTTCAATAAGCGCTAAAACAGACCGAAGTACCTTTCATTTATACTGGCAAATGCAAAATGTCTTGCAAACAAAATGAATGAATTAGAGACTGTTATGTTGACCATGGATTATGATGTGGTGGGCATTACGGAAACCTGGCTGGATGAAAGCCATGACTGGGTGACAAACATACAGGGTTATACTACATTCAGGAAGGACAGGAAAGACAAAAAAGGTGGTGGGGTGTGTATATTTATCAAATCTAACCTAAAACCTGTGTAGAATGATGACATCGGGGGGAACTGTAACAATGTAGAGTCAACATGGGTAAATGTACATGGGAAGGGGAATAATGGAAAAATGCTAATTGGAGTTTGCTATAAGCCTCCTAACATACCTGAACAGGTAGAGGGTGAAATGCTGCAACAAATTGAAAAGGCAGCTAATAATAATAATCGGGTTCTTATTATAGGGGATTTCAACTATCCAGACATTCAGTGGGACATGGAATTTTCTTTTTTTAAATCAGATACTTTTTTATTAAAACAGAATACATACAACAGAATAACAAATCGGCATCCAAATTAAATTTATCACATCTATTACCCCTTTAACTCCCCCTCCCGCCCCCCTCCCCCACCCCGGCAGCAACACTTCTCCCCGATACTACATCCCATTTAGTACACACTTAGGATACCCTTCAACTGTAGTATAGCAACCATCCCGTTGTGCAGGAGGAACAACTAATAACACAAATAAAACAAAACCCACACATCAGAGGTCTCAGACGACTATCCCCGTCCCATATCAGTTTACTGGTCCATCACTCGTCCTATCCGCATTGCAGCCAAGGAGACCATAGCTTCTCAAACATTTTAACATTCCCCCTTCTTTCATACACTCCCTGTTCCAGCTGAAGAATACATTTCACCCTTTTAATGTACTCTCCCCTGGTCGGGGGGTCTTTTTTAATCCAGGACCTGGCGATTAGCTTTGACATGGAATTTTCTGGTTGTGCTAAAAGCTGTAAGTTCTTATCCCCAATTCAAGACAATTATCTCTCTCAGATGGTAGATGAACCGACCAGGGGAGATAATTTGCTTGATCTGGTCCTGTCAAATAGACCGGATACAATTTCAGATCTACAGATCCGGGAGCACTTGGGCACCAGCGATCATAATATGGTAAGCTTCAATGTAATATTCAATAGAACATTTCAAAGGGGAAATGCTAAAATCTGAAATTTTAGGAAAGCTGATTTCAACAAATTAAGGGAAGAGCTTAAATGTGTAAATTGGGATAATGTGATAATGTCAAGGTAACTGGGGATACTGAACATAAATGGGGTACGTTTAAGGATATACTGCTAGAGTCCTGTAAAAAACTTAAACCCTCTGGTAATAAAATGTCTAGGAATAAAAAGAAACCACTATGGATAAATAAGACTGTACAAAGTATAATAAAACAAAAACAAAGGGTGTTTAAAATCTTGAAGACTGAGAATACAGAAATAACATTTCAGAAGTATAAAGATATCAATAGGAAATGCAAAAAAGAAATCAAGCAAGCAAAATTAGCTACTGAAACAAAAATCACCAATGACATTAAAATAAATCCCAAAATCTTTTATAAATACATTAATGCCAAAAGGAAAATAAAGGATAGTATCGGCCCCTTAAAATATAATAAGTTAGTTATAGAGGACAAACAAAAGACTGAGATATTAAATAAGCACTTCTCATCCGTGTTCACCAAGGAACAGACTGTTCCAGGGATCATTCAACAAGTAAAAAAATCAACGTTCACCACCCGATATAATTAATTTAACACAAGATGAAGTACGCCTGCGTCTCAGTAAATTAAACATTGACAAATCCCCCAGGCCAGATGGCATTCATCCACGAATATTGAGGGAATTCAGGTCCGTAATCGACAGACCGCTATATCTCCTCTTTTTAGACTCACTTGTAACAGGGTTGGTGCCACAGGATTGGAGGATTGCTGATGTTGTACCGATATTTAAGAAAGGTAAGATGGTAGATCCAGGCAACTACCGTCCAGTAAGCCTGACATCCGTAGTATGCAAAGTTTTTGAGGACATTTTAAGGGATGACATGCAAAAATATATTGTAGAAAATAATGTAATAACTGACAGACAGCATGGATTCATGAAAGATAAGTCGTGTCTAACCAACATGTTGGGGTTCTATGAGGGGGTAAGTGCAATGCAAACCTGGATATTGGTAATGCAGCTGATGTGATTTATTTGGATTTTGCAAAAGCATTTGATACTGTACCACATAATAGCCTTATACTAAAGCTCCAGAAGCAAGGACTAGGGTTAACTATATGCAACTGGGTAAGGAATTGGCTAAAAGATAGTAAACAAAGAGTAGTCATAAATGGTACATTCTCTAAATGGGCTATAGTCAGCAGTGGGGTTCCGCAGGGATCTGTGCTAGGACCGATTCTTTTTAATCTCTTTATTAATGACCTTATTAAAAACTGGCCTTGATTGTACAATATTACAAAAAGATCTGGATAAGATGTCAGAATGGGCAGATACTTGGCAAATGAGATTTAATGTTGATAAATGTAAAGTAATGCACCTAGGACGGAGTAATCCTATAGCTACGTATACATAAAATGGAAGTAAACCCTGGACTACAGAACAGAAGGACTTGGGTATTCTTATTACAAATAAGCTGAGCAGCAGCTCTCAATGTCAAGCAGCAGCTGCTAAAGCAAACAAGATTTTAGGGTGTATAAAAAGAGAGATTAGATCCCGTGATCCCAACGTATTGTTACCCCTCTATAAATCACTTGTAAGGCCACATTTGGAATATGGGATCCAGTTTTGTGCTCCACATTTTTAAAAGGACATTCAGAAATTAGATAATCAAAATGACTGCTGGAACTCCATTGTAAATGTGAACAGGGTGCTAGCCAAAAAATACATAATCTATATGAAGTGAAAGCTGCACACCAAATTCAGAGTAATATGAACAAGCATAACTGATTGATGATACATAAAGAATGAAAAATACAACTAGCCATATGAAAAATTGAAAAAAAATTTTTTGGTGATATTGCATAACT
This sequence comes from Anomaloglossus baeobatrachus, assembly GCF_048569485.1. Taxonomy (NCBI): domain Eukaryota; kingdom Metazoa; phylum Chordata; class Amphibia; order Anura; family Aromobatidae; genus Anomaloglossus; species Anomaloglossus baeobatrachus. Next base: position 364,638,096 of record NC_134353.1, read on the forward strand.
GCTGAGGATTATTTTGAAAAAAAGAGATATTTAGCTAATGTATTGATCAATTCATTACTGCCCCATAACCACTTCACGGTAATCTCTTATTTATGGGGTTCCTAACAAAATGTTACCTCTATATGCGGTTAAAACCTGCTTGTGTGCATGGGTACCTAACCAAATGTTACCTCTATGTGCGGCTGAAACCTGCTGTGTATGGGAAGCAAGGGACCTGGCTATAAAGGAAGTTGAATAATCATGGCTAAAGGGCGGGACTGGGTTCTCAGACAGAAAAAAAAAAACTGCATAACAAAAAACTTTTTTTTTCCATTTTTCATATGGCTAGTTGTATTTTTCATTCTTTATGTATCATCAAGCAGTTACAGTTAGGTCCAGAAATATTTGGACAGTGACACAAGTTTTGTTATTTTAGCTGTTTACAATAACATGTTCAGAAATACAATTATATATAATATGGGCTGAAAGTGCACACTCCCAGCTGCAAAATGAGAGTTTTCACATCCAAATCGGAGAAAGGGTTTAGGAATCATAGCTCTGTAATGCATAGCCTCCTCTTTTTCAAGGGACCAAAAGTAATTGGACAAGGGACTCTAAGGGCTGCAATTAACTCTGAAGGCGTCTCCCTCGTTAACATGTAATCAATGAAGTAGTTAAAAGGTCTGGGGTTGATTACAGGTGTGTGGTTTTGCATTTGGAAGCTGTTGCTGTGACCAGACAACATGCGGTCTACGGAACTCTCAATTGAGGTGAAGCAGAACATCCTGAGGCTGAAAAAAAAGAAAAAATCCATCAGAGAGATAGCAGACATGCTTGGAGTAGCAAAATCAACAGTCGGGTACATTCTGAGAATAAAGGAATTGACTGGTGAGCTTGGGAACTCAAAAAGGCCTGGGCGTCCACGGATGACAACAGTGGTGGATGATCGCCGCATACTTTCTTTGGTGAAGAAGAACCCGTTCACAACATCAACTGAAGTCCAGAACACTCTCAGTGAAGTAGGTGTATCTGTCTCTAAGTCAACAGTAAAGAGAAGACTCCATGAAAGTAAATACAAAGGGTTCACATCTAGATGCAAACCATTCATCAATTGCAAAAATAGACAGGCCAGAGTTAAATTTGCTGAAAAACACCTCATGAAGCCAGCTAAGTTCTGGAAAAGTATTCTATGAACAGATGAGACAAAGATCAACCTGTACCAGAATGATGGGAAGAAGAAAGTTTGGAGAAGAAAGTGAACGGCACATGATCCAAGGCACACCACATCCTCTGTAAAACATGGTGGAGGCAACGTGATGGCATGGGCATGCATGGCTTTCAATGGCACTGGGTCACTTGTGTTTATTGATGACATAACAGCAGACAAGAGTAGCCGGATGAATTGTGAAGTGTACCGGGATATACTTTCAGCCCAGATTCAGCCAAATGCCGCAAAGTTGATCGGACGGCGCTTCATAGTACAGATGGACAATGACCCCAAGCATACAGCCAAAGCTACCCAGGAGTTCATGAGTGCAAAAAAGTGGAACATTCTGCAATGGCCAAGTCAATCACCAGATCTTAACCCAATTGAGCATGCATTTCACTTGCTCAAATCCAGACTTAAGACGGAAAAACCCACAAACAAGCAAGACCTGAAGGCTGCGGCTGCGTTTGGTGATGTCCATGGGTTCCAGACTTAAGGCAGTGATTGCCTCCAAAGGATTCGCAACAAAATATTGAAAATAAAAATATTTTGTTTGGGTTTGGTTTATTTGTCCAATTACTTTTGACCTCCTAAAATGTGTAGTGTTTGTAAAGAAATGTGTACAATTCCTACAATTTCTATCAGATATTTTTGTTCAAACCTTCAAATTAAACGTTACAATCTGCACTTGAATTCTGTTGTAGAGATTTCATTTCAAATCCAATGTGGTGGCATGCAGAGCCCAACTCGCGAAAATTGTGTCACTGTCCAAATATTTCTGGACCTAACTGTATGCTTGTTCATATTACTCTGAATTTGGTGTGCAGCTTTCACTTCATTCAGAAATTAGAGTCAGTTCAAAGGCGGCTAACTACAGTAGACTACTACAAGGAATGGAAGGCCTCCCATATGATGAGAGGTTAAAAAAGTTAGCTATGTTCAGCTTAGAAAAAAGACATCTCAGAGGAGATCTCATTTATATGTATAAATACATGTGTGGTCAATATAAAGGACTGGCACATGTTATTTCTTCCAAAAACAATACTAAGGACCAGGGGGCATACACTGCGTGAGGAAGAAAAGCGATTCCAGCAGCTAAATAGGAAAGGGTTTTTTACAGTTAGAGCAGTCAGACTGTGGAATGCCCTACCACAAGAGGTAGTAATGGAGGATAGTATAACAGCTTTTAAAAAAGGGCTGGATGATTTCCTCAGTACACACAATATTGTTGGTTATAAGTGACTTAGGGACAAAATGTAGAATTGGTGGAGGAAGATTGAACTAGATGGACCTAGGTCTTTTTTCAACCTAAGTAACTATGTAACTATATGGACAAGAACCTCAACACGTTTCCCCTTCTTTTTTGATTCATCATAAGGTTGATGAAATTGCCCTATTCTGTCAGCTAATCGCCATGAAATACTCAGTAGTTTTCACTTTTAACTAGTTTAAACTGTTGAGGAACCAGCTTCCAATATGGTAACCAGAGATGGGCCTAGCTCCCAGCACAATGGCTAATGTCAGATGTATGTGCTATCACCAGCTATATTTTTACAATTTACAACCAACCAAGCCTACGGGTTGCGTAGTAGATTTAAAGATATTTCATCATCTGAACCTGAGACTTCAGATACTGAAAGATCTGAACGTGGATTAGGAAGCAGGGTTGGAAAGAAAAATAGGAGTGGCAGAAAATGGAAAGGAAGGGAAGGGTTTGGAAGGAATTTTCAAGGACAGGGGAAAGGGAAATGAGAAATTGCATACCATCATCCTCCTCTACCTCTGTACAGGATGGGCCCTCTTTTTTTAGAGAAGAGGCAATATTCACTGAGAAGTCATGTAGCCAACTAAATCGAAATCAAAATCATTAATTTATGACGGCAACAACTTAGTCAAACCCATTACAATGTTTTGAGAAAGGGTCTATCATTTGTTCCGACTAATCAGTACAACTGCTTCACATGGGTCATAGATCTGAACTTATTTGGACAAAAATTAAAATGGAGAAAGTTTCTTCTCAATAACGATAAGGAACAATGCAGGAGACTAGGACTCGCTGATAGCGATGTTGAAAGTTTAAGAGATTTATTAATAGGCCTTTTGCAGGAACAAAATGCAGTATCAAATAGGGGATTAGGTCCATTTAGAGACCTCAAAAACAGTAGCACCAGGACACCACAACAGATAGGTACTAATAGTGTGGATATATTTGACATTGGTAGAAAGATCTGCGCAGAATTACAAGCAGTGGCAGATCTGAAAATAATCTATCTGAGGGAGAGAATAAGGCTCTCCAAGAATTGCAACAGTCCTTTCATGTGTTAGCAGACACATGAACCCTCACAGCGCATAGTGCGCGCGTAGTCAGGATTCTCCAGTCCTGGCATCTAGAGAGCACATGATCACAAGTATGCGATTTGTACACAGGTGGTCATGTGCTGACTAGACATGCATGGCCTCTCTCAGTACAAGTCAATTGAGTGAGGCCAGATACATCTAGTCGAAATGTGGCCAGAAGTATGCAAATTGCATACTTGTGGTAACTTGGTGCCAGAGAATCCTGACAACACACATGATTCACAAGTTTGCAGTTACATAGAGTGACTGCAGACCTGTAACCTAAAGCTTGACAACTAGTGCTGGGCGGACTCGTAGATACCCAAGATTGGCGGGTCCAACCAGGTTTAAAAAAAAACAAAAACACAAAAAAACCCGGTTCGGGCCAGGAATGAATCCTAGCTATTTGTCCAGATTACAGTCCCCATATAAGTCTATGGGGACACAAATCATGCGCTTTAAAATGGTGGTAGAAGGGACAGGGGGATTAGAGCAGGTGCGTTATACTTGCCATTCTCCCGTGGGGATGTAAAGCTACTTCCGGAGATACTCATTAACCTAATGCATATGCACTGCTTCCCCCGTACACTGGCAGATCGGATGTCTGTGATTGCTTACAGTCAGACCGTGCCCCCTCCCTGTGTGAAAGCATGTCTGAAAGCAACCAATCACAGACGCTGTCAATGTCAATTTTGTGGTGTAAAAATAAATAAAAAACTTGGCGTAGGGTCCCTCCATATTTTCATACCCAGCACAGATAAAGCATACAGCTACAGGCTGCAGCCCCAAGCTATGTGCATATCGTGGTTGTGTAGCAAAATAAGAGGGACCGCAGGCAGCTTTTTTTTTAAAACAAATAAATATTTAAATAAATAATTTTTAAAAATGGTGTGCGGTCTCCCCCAATTTTGATACTCAGCCATGTTAAAGCTGACAACTGGTATTCTCAGGCTGGGGAGGCCCATGATTATTGCCCTCCTCTCTAGTCTTGAGCCTAAAAATAGGAGCCTGCAGCTGCTCAAAATTGTCACATACAATAGAATAGATGTGACAATCCCAGAACTTTACCCAGCTCATCCTAATTGCCCTGGTGGAAATCTGGGTAATGACAGCTCACAGGTGCCACTAAGCCCTAGATTACTAATGGGCATGGTCTAGGAGACCCCTCATTACCAATCTGTAGGTGAAAATAAATAAACACAAATACCGAAAAAATTGTTTATTTGAAATAAAATCCAAAAAAAACCCACCCTCTTTCACCCTTTTATTGCATTATAATGCAGTTTTGATGCATTTTGTTTTTGTCAGGAGATGCAGATTTGGGGGAGGACTATGGTATATAAATTTCAGCCCCAAATCTGCATCTCTTGGCAAAAGAAAACACACAAATATGGTCCTGACGCTGTTTCGGTGCGATTTTCTATCAGGAGATGCAAATTTGGTGCAGAAATCTGGTGCAGACCTTTCAGCACCAAATTTGCATCTGCTAGCAGAAAACTGTACCGAAACGGCATCAAAACCATTTTCTGTATTTGTTGGCCAAGAGATGCAGCTTTGGTACTGGAATTTTTACACCATATTCCTGCACCAAATCTACATCTCCTGGCAAAAAAATCACATCACTATCGCATCAAAACTGCATTGTGTTTTGATGCATTTGTTTGCCAGAAGATGCAGATTTGGTGCAGGACTATGGTGTATATATTGAAGCACCAAATCTGCATTCTTTGGCAAAACCCCCCCACAGTTTTCTGCTAGGAGATGCAGGTCTATGAACTGAGTGACCTCACCTGAGGTGAGGTCACTAAGGTTAACCTCTACTGACTTTAGAAGTACTGGGTACGTCATGGCTTATGTTGGTATAAGCACCGCTGGCTGCTGCGGTGAGTCCCGCACATGTCTGCTTTTTTGAACAGCAGACATGTGCTGCTATTAGGTGCAGGTGGATCCGTGATACCCCCACGCCTGTTAACCCCTTAGATCACGCTGTCAAAATGTGATGGCATGATGTAAATGGCCACGGCATGGAACGAGCTTTTCACCATTGCCATTGGAGGCCCCATGACGTGATCATGGGGAGCCAACGATTGCCATGGTAGCACAGGGTCATATGATGACTCCTGTCACTTTCATGACACAGTTCCTGTTACAGCAGGCAGAGTGACGATTTTCACAGGAACACTGCATTTCTGCTAATCAGAGATGTGCTGCTCTGATCAGGAGAAATGAACAAGCAATCAAACTGCTGATCCTTATAGCCCCTTATGAAGACTAGTAAAATAATTAAAAAAAAGTTTTAAAAATATTTAAAAAAAAATAAAAAAACCTAAAAAGTTCAAATCACCCCCCATTTGCCCCATTTCTAAAACATATACACATATTTCTTATCGCTAAGTTCAGAAATGCCAGATCTATCAAAATATAAAATTAATTAATCTAATTAGTAAACGGCATATCGGCCAAAAAATTCCAGATGCCAAAGCTACGTTTTTTTGGTTGTCGCAAATTTTGCGCAAAATGCAATAACAGGTGATCAAAATGTAGCATCTGCGCAAAAATGGTACTGTTAAAAACAGCAGCTCAAGATGTAAAAAAATAAGCTATAACTGAGCCCCATATCTTAAAAAATGAAAACGCTACGGGTCGCGGAAAATGGCACAAAAAGTGCGCCACTTGTTTTGGACAAGCTTCTGATTTTATTTTTTCTAAACCCTTAGATAAAAGTAAACCTATACATGTTTGGGGTCAATGAACTCGTACCGACCTGAGACATCACACCTACACATCAGTTTTAAAATACACTGATCATGGTGAATAATATACCCCAAAAACAATCATGCAACCACATTTTTGCGCACTTGGAATTTTTTTGTTGTTTTCCAGTACACTATATGTTAAAACTCATGGTTTCATTTAAAAGTACAACTCGTCCTGCAAAAACCAAGCTCTCATTTGGCAAGATTTACGTAAAAATAAAAAAGTTACGGCTCTCGGACGAAGAGGAGCAAAAAAACAAAAACGAAAAAAAAAACGGAAAATCGCTCATGGGTAAATGAGGTCAATTTACCTGCATAGGTGGGTTACTGTGGGAACATCCAGCTTTGACCGCAAATAAACTGAGTGACGTCACCACTCATCGCTACCACTCAGTCATTCTCTACCTGAAGCACACAGCGGGCGGACATGTTCTGTGCCCAAGCACTGTGACCCTCAGTTTGTATGTAGCAGAGCCGGAATCATCGTGGGATCTCTTGTGGATTACATTGGACCTGGGTGTTTGGGGTTACTAAAGGGGTGAAAGAGAGTGGGTTTTTTGTATTTTATTTAAAATAAAGGACTTTTTTAGTGTTTGTGTTTATTTTAGACACCTCCCATTACTAGTCTAGGGCTTAGTGGCAGCTGTGAGCTGTGACTAACCCCTTATTAACCCAAGTTCCAGGATTGTCACATCTAATGGATGCAACAATTTTGGGTGTCTGTAGGGTACTATTTTTAGGCTGTGGGACCACCAGCCTGAGAATATCAGCCCCTAGCTGTCGGCTTTATGGCTGGTTATCAAAATTGGGGGGGAGGAAGCACACCATTTTTTTTTTACTTATTTATTTAATTAATAAGAATGTAAAAAAGCTGCATGGGATCCCTCTTATTTTGATACACAGCCAAGATAAGCACACGGCTGGGGGCTGCAGCCTGTAGCCATATGCTTTATCTGTGCTGGGTATCGTAATATGGGAGGACCCTACGCCAATTTATTTATTTTTACACCAGAGATAAGCAGTCAGACACGTCACACAGGGTGGAGGCACAGTCCGACTGCAACCAATGACAGACGCCGAGGCTGCTGGTGGACGGGCGAAGCAGTGCATGTGTATGAAGAATAATGAGCAGCCAAGGAAGTAGTCTGAGCAGCCCCGGAAGTATTGTTACTGCCATGCTTGGCAAGTATCACATGCCTGCTTTTCCCTGTTTTATTTCTTTTCCTTTATTTTTTTTTATTTATCTGAGTTGCCAAATCCAAATAGGTACCCAGAGTTCCCTCAGAACTCCAGACCCAGGGTCGGTCCACGGGTACTTGTGAAAAAAGTGGATCCGGACTTTTACAGTCCGGGTCCGCCCATCACTACTAGCTGTAAGAGTATGGTGTTTGCACTGGATTCTGATTTGAAGACGAGGATACATCTGTGTAATGGAAGGCATATTGGTACCAAAAGGATGAGCAATTGAATAAATTTGTTTGTTCCTGTCCACTAAAACCAAAGTCTGAAAAAACCCTTTCATTAAGTTTTCCAGAATATGATACGTCCTTGTTATGTCCAAATTTACTTACTCCATGGCCAGCCTTTATCTGCAGGAGAGCTGTAAGGGTATGGAGTTTGCACTGGATTCTGACTTGAAGACGAGGATGCATCTGTGTAATGGTAAGGCATATTTGTACCAAAAGGACCAGCAATTGAATACATCTGCGTCTGTACTTGTCCACTAAAACCAGAGTAAGGCTGGTTTGTAATGTAGGAATTTGCCACTGGAAATGCAGATGGCTGATTATGTAGATTAGTTGACTGTGTATTGTAAGAAACATTTGCGTATCCTTGAATATTACTTCCATATTGGTACCAGTTATATAAGGAATACTGCCAAGGATTTGCTGAAACAGGCAACCCAGTGTACTGGCCAGTGTCTCTTGAGATTGACTGACTATTCCAGGGTGTAGATGTATCCTTTTGAAGTGTTTTAATCCCAGTAGCTGAGTCTTTCTGTTCTTCTTCTCCAACAGCAGGAATTTGTTGTTTGATGCTTTCCTGTTCATCTGACGTGCTAATTTCCATAGTACACACAGTAAAGGTACTCATATTGTCATCTAATGAAGAATCATTCTCTTCAGAAATCTCAGCCCTTGCTTTCTTATCTTGAATATCAGATTGCTTGCTAGCTTTTCCTGATCCAATAGAGTCTGGGGAGCTTTCAACACAATGACTATCTGTTTGATTCTGAACCTTTGAATCCAAAGTGAAGTTACATGAGTTTGTCATAGATGAGGCTTGTGGACATTTGCCAGCAAAAGAATTGCCCCTCTTTGTTTTACCTTCATCTAATGAACTGATTTTGCTGCCCTTCCCATTAGATCTTCCTTTTACTGAAGTAGCGTGTACATAATTTTTTATATCTTTTGGACTTGAAAGTAAAAAACACTTCTTTTTCTTCTGTGGTGAACCCTTCACAGAGATCATTTTCATAGATTTCGGTTCTTTTTGTTGTTGTTCAGTGATATGTTTGCTTGCTCTGAGAAAATATATAATAATAATAATCATAATAATAATCATAATAAAGATCACGCATCAGCCCTCTAGTACGACTATGCTGTAAACCCAAAACTCATCATTAGATATGACCCTGAAATATTTCACACATCTTTTGCCTGACCCCCACTGGACTTTTACCCTGTCTATCTTTCTGACTACGTCTCTGCTTAAAGGGAACCTGTCAGCAGGTTTTTGCTACCTCATCTGAGAGTACAATGTAGACAAAGAGACTGTGAATCTAACAATGTATCACTTAGATTACTGGATGCAGCCGTTCTGACACAATCAGAATTTTTAGATCTAGCCATCTAGCAGAGCTGAGAGAGCTTCGTCGCCCACGCCAGTCTCTGTATAGAGATTGTACAGTGACAATGAGGTGTCAGAGGAGGGGGCACGTCGTACTGCCCTGCACAAGACAGTCCAGCAATCAATATCACTAGGTGATAAAGCTTTTAGTCTAAATAAACTACAGCACACAGCCTGATCAGAGAGGCATAGATGATTTATGTTTTTAAACACTAAAGCATGCTGTCCCAGATTACATTGGAAAAACCTGCTGACAGATTCCCTTTAAGGATTCTGTTAAGCGGGCTTTATACGCAGCGATATCGCTAGCAATATCGCTAGCGAGCGTACCCGCCCCCATCGGTTGTGCGTTACGGGCAAATCGCTGCCCGTGGCGCACAACGTCGCTAACACCCGTCACACTATACTTACCTGCCTAGCGACGTAGCTGTGGCCGGTGAACCGCCTACTTTCTAAAGGGGCGGTTCGTTCGGCATCACTAAGCAGCCATCCAATAGAAGCGGAGGGGTGGAGATGAGCGGGACGAACATCCCGCCCACCTCCTTCCTTCCTCATTGCGTGCGGCCGCAGGTACGAGGTTGTTCCTCGTTCCTGCGGTGTCACACATAGCGATTTGTGCTGCCGCAGGAATGACGAACAACATCGTACCTGCTGCAGCAACGATAATCGGGATAGGAACGACTGGACAACGATCAACGATATGGTGAGTATTTTTGATCATTACCGGTCGTTCCTGCGGTGTCACACGCAACGACGTCGCTAACGAGGCCGGATGTGTGTCACGAATTCCGTGACCCCAACGACATATCGTTAGCGATGTCGCTGAGTGTAAAACCCGCTTTATTGTCAGTCTCTCTAGCACTGATGTGTTTTGCTAACCATTCTACTGTTAACTCCAATTTAAAGCAGTTTACTCCATGGATGCAAGCCAGTAGCCTATGCAGTTAAGCCTAAATTTCTGTAAAGGGATGAAATGATAAAAACCTAGGACCTGTTAAAGAAATGTTGTCACCAGATATTTACCTCTGCCCTATGCTGCTTTCAAATGTGATAGCAGAGACCCTGATTCCAGTGGTGTCACTTACAAAGCTACTTGCTGTATTACTGCTCATAAGGGATTTTATCAGCAGGAGGTTATAACACAAAGGACTAGCAAACTTGCAGCAATATAATCCTTGACATTCATAAACTATGTCTATTTACACCCCATCACTAACTGGAAGCCTTCTGCCTATGCACAGTGTACACAGAAAGCTAACAATTAATTATGTGGGTGGGGTTATACAGAACTCAGCATTCAGAGAACTGGCACAGCTGCAGCAGCTAAGACAGTGATTTTATCAAAGCACCCCAGTAAATGACACACTGCTGGAATTACACATTTGTTACGTAGCTCTCAAAAGGAGCAGAAAATACCTGGTACCAGAATACCTTAGAGTGGCCATTGAAGCTCTGGTAAGGCCGGAGTCACACTTGTGTATGACTCGCACGAGTACAATCTCAGAAATCTCCCATTGCACTCAGCCACATGTAAGAGAATGCTGCAGCTCAGATCTGAGTGTTTTTCCTCAACCCTAATTTGACTGAGGAAAAAATCGCAGCATGTTGCGATTGTCTGCCAGAGCCGTAGCACTTGCACCCATTCAAGAGTATGGGTACAAGAGAAGCATCGGACTGCATACGTGCAGGCTGACAATGGAGGAGATTAACCCCTCCCTCTCCTCTGCAGCTCCCACCCTCTACTTTGCAGCTGTGACCCAATTGCAAGATCGGGTCACAGTCGCATGACACTTGGCTCACACTCGCAGCAAAGCCTGAGCCAGGGGTCATTAGCATATCGCATTGGATGTGATACGCTAATGTGACTCCAGCCTAAAGCTGGTGTCACACACAGCGACAACGACGTCGCTGCTACGTCCCCATTTTCTGTGACGTTGCAGCGACGTCCCGTCGCTGTCGCTGTGTGTGACATCCAGCAACGACCTGGCCCCTGCTGTGAGGTCGCCGGTCGTTGCTGAATGTCCAGCTTCATTTTTTGGTCGTCACTCTCCCGCTGTGACACACACATCGCTGTGTGTGACAGCGAGAGAGCGACGAAATTAAGCGAGCAGGGAGCAGGGGCCGGCGTCTGGCAGCTGCGGTAAGCTGTAACCAGTGTAAACATCGGGTAACCAAGGGAAGACCTTTCCCTGGTTACCCGATATTTACCTTCGTTACCAGCCTCAGCCCTTGCTGCCAGTGCCGGCTCCTGCTCTGTGCACATGTGGCTGCAGTACACATCGGGTAATTAACCCGATGTATACTGTAGCAAGGAGAGCAAGGAGCCAGCGCTAAGCAGTGTGCGCGGCTCCCTGCTCTCTGCACTGTGACATGTAGCTGCAGTACACATCGGGTTAATTAACCCGATGTGTACTGTACCTAGGAGAGCAAGGAGCCAGCGCTAAGCGCGGCTCCCTGCTCTCTGCACATGTAGCACAGCGACGTTATGATCACTGCTGCGTCGCTGTGTTTGACAGCTAAGCAGCGATCATAACAGCGACTTACAAGGTCGCTGTTACGTCTCAGAAAATGGTGACGTAACAGCGACGTCGTTGTCGCTGTCGCTTAGTGTGAACCCAGCTTAAGAATTAATGATCTTCTCACAGATTTGCTATCCCTTTCAGTCGAATAAACAATGAATGGAGCAAAAGCACACATGCAGAGAACATTGAACAAATATTCTCGTGATCTGTGGGGAGCCCAGCAATAAGTCCTTATCCCCTATCCAATGGAATTGATAAACTGTAATTGTAGGACAACACACTTAAATAGGTTATTATTATCACATCTTTCTTCAGGAATGCATTGCTCCTCTGCCCCCCCACTTTGTGCTTGCCGAGGCACACACCATTCCTGAAGTTTGATGGTTAGGGCCAATGGCTTGATTAAGCTGCTGGTCCACACTGGGTACCACTGCAGTATCACAGAGGTACAGAAAGTACAGTGGAACCAAGAGTAAATGGGTGTGCGAGTATTTTGCTATGCGAGCAAAGCTTGCTGTAAATTTACGAGAAAGGTTTGCTGTACGAGCAAATACTCACTGCACACACTTCCGGTTCTGTACTTTCACCGCGTTCTGACCCGCTCTTGCAGTCCACATAAACAAGCACAAACACACACAAACACGCACGCACACACACATATTATGCTCACCTTACCTTCCGTTCCATGGCCGGCCTCCTGGTTCTTGAAATCCGCCGGTACATGATGTGTATCGGGTAACCATCGCAACGATGGAAGAACTTACGCTGTCAGCCGCTACTCAAAGGCAGCGCACTGGCCAATCAGAGGTAAGCGGCTCCTGCCTTTGACGTCAGTGCTCTGGCAGCGGAAGCTCCGGCATCGCTCGCGATGGTTACACGATACACATCCTGTACCAGCGAACTACAAGAACCAGGAGTCTGGCGATGGAACGGAAGGCAAGATGAGCATAATATGTGTCTGCGTGTGTTTGTGCATGTGTAGAATGGAACAATAGGGGACCAGGATGGGACATTGAACAAGTTGTGTAACGAATTGTCTGAGCTTGCATTATTTCCTATGGGAAATTTTGCTTTGCTAGACAAGTAACTTGATTAACAAGTACACTCCCAGAACGGATTGTTCTCGTAAACCAAGGTTCCCCTGCAGTTGAATCTACCCAGTTTAAGAGCTGTGCTTCCAAGATCTAGAGCAAATCATTTGCAAACAAGCCATCCTTTTCTAGGAAAGCTCCCACCTTTGATGGATTGTAGAGGTGGCCAGTAACCTAGGCAATAAGTAGTGAATATTAGAATTCAAACTCCTTCTTGAGAAAAAGAAGGCATTTTAAAGGACTACTGCAGTGTTTTTCTTTTTCAATTTTATTCCCTCTGTTAGAAATTAATAGTGTTTACAATATGTGCATTAAAATACTTACCTATTGCTTTCTTCTGCCGTTTCCAGAGCTGCTATGATACTGTCCTGCATAATGTGACCGACATTGTGACCAGCTGACTAAAGTAGCATCTTCTCTTGTGGAATTGAAGTCACTTTCATAATATATGTTTTGAGACTCAGAATGAGGCTCTTAAAAGCTTACATTAAGTAAAGAGCTAACGGTCCCGCTGTGAGAGGCGGCAAGCCAGAGCTGCAGTCACATGAGACAGGTGAGGACCAGAGCAGTGCTGGAAACGGCAGAAGACTGCAATGGCTAAATATTTTAATGCCCACATACTACACACACACAGCATAAGTTGCTAACAGTGGCAGCAATAAAAACAAAACAAAAAGAACAACACTTAATATTTAATAGGTAAATTGCAACGTTTACACTTTGCAATTTTACCATTTTAAGAATTCAAAATGACCTTTTTAACAAGCAATATAACCCTGAACATATAAGAACTTAACCATGTATAATAACAATACCTTAAATGAGAATTCCCTTGATTTTCTTCTTTTTCCTTTGCTGTGGCCTTTTCAGGTGATGTTATAACCTAGAAAAGAAAAGTTAAAACACCTTACAAATCCATTTTTTTTATTTTTAAAAACAAAGTTCAATGCAGGGTATGAAACCGGTTATGTGGAGGATCGGCCAGAAACCTCGATGGGACCTCTGAATGAGGAGAGGAACACAGTGTGAAAGCGGCCTTAGTAGCAACTCAGATGAGAGGTGATTCCACTGTAAATTTGTAGGAAAAATTCTAATCTCATACAAAAGGATTTTGCTGTAGACTTTCAATTTCAGTACATAACATAATTAGGAGAATGGCGTCATTCAAAACTATAACTCATCCTTCGAGAAAAAAAACCCCAAAACCTCATACTGCTAAATCAACCGAGAATTAAAAAGGATGGCTCCTGGAAGAAGAGGAGGAAATAAAAAAAACTACGAAAATTAAAAATTTCCCGGTCCTGAAGGGGTTAATGCCACTGAAACGACAACTTTTCTTTTTTTTTTTTCTGTCTTTAAGAACAATTTTTCACCATAACCTTATGACACAATTCCTTTTATCGATCACAGTCTTGGTTTTATAATGCATTAATCAGATACATTGATAGTTATAAACACAAACCTTTTGCCTTCTGGAGTTGGAAGAAACAGGGACCTCTGCAGTCATTTCAATGCACAATCTTTTCCTGGGCAATTCACAATTTTGATTTTCTTCCTCCATTTGTCTTCTTAAGGCTTGGCGGTGCTTCTTTCTATTATGATGAAGATTGCAGGTAATAAAATGAAATGCTGATATTCCTGGTTTGAATTGTAAATTTTTTGCAAACTCAATTGTTTTCATTATTTTCATTGTATGGGCCAATTTCCCTAAATCTTTCTTTGGGGCAGACAATAAAACTCCTAGATAGTCAGATAACTGGTTGTAATTGTGGTCTAGTTCTGTTAGTGAGTTTCCATAATGTAAAGAGGCAACAAATGGAGAAAAATTGATGTACGTGGTGATTGCAGGCTTAGACTTCATGAAGTTTTTTAGTTCCGAAAGTTCTGAGAGTTCTCTTGTCATTATCTGAAAGGCATAGGAGTAGTTAACAGATTCTGAGCATTCGGAAATGATTTCCAGTTCTGACTTTATTTCTGAAATTGTACTGTCTATTATTTCTGCAGCATTAGGCATGGTGTATCCTTGCAAATAAGATTCTACTCTATTTTGGCTGTGGATCAAATCAGAGAAAAGAGATGTATCGTACCAGAGTAACCCCCTTGTTCTCAATTGGTTCTTTTTTGAAGCCATTAGACAATTGAGGAAGTTTAATGTTTCATATGTCATGGCTAAGTCAATATATGCTTCAACAGCTTCAGGTTTTAAAAGAGTTGTATATTTGTCCTGCCTTTCAGTTTTATGTAGAACATTGCTCTCTTGGATTAGAACTTCATCCATAATGCACTCCTGTAAGATCTGGAAGAATTTACTCTGACATTCGAGATGTTGATTGCAGTCCTGAATCATCACCTTCAAAACATTGGGTTCTGCACACCGAGCTTGGTCAATGATTTTTCCAAAGAACACAGTCTGGTTACCAAAGAATTCAGAACCTTTGTGTGCAAGAAAGACCTCACTTGAAGAGCTCTTTTTGATATTGGCTGGTTGGTCACATCGGACACAATAAACTTCATATAACTTTGACAAAGCAATACAGTTAATTTGGCTCAGTAACTCATCAGAAATAGTTATTTTTGGGTCACTATATTTTTTTCTTTCATTGAAAGCCATAACTTTGGCTGCATCAAAGATTAAGTGTTCAATACCAAAAAGTGAAAGCTCTATACTTGTCGATGCAGAAGTCTTAATATAATCAATTTTTGCAGAGATAAATTCTAGGAGGGAGAGTGCATGTTCCTTTATTCCTGGATTACAAGTAGGAAGATTAATAAAGGCTCTTATGATCTTTAAAGTACTTTTCTGCAAGGTTGTCAGGTCATCTATTGTGTCTCCAATATTTACTCCACAGCTGAAAGGAACAGACAGGGAAAATAATGCATGGTCACAGCTATGTTTTAGAACAGCTTCACATTCTTGTAGTTCTCTTTTGTATTTCAGGAATACATAGTAGCAACTATTGTTTTCATTAATTGCCTGTAGATAATGGGAAATATGATTGCAATGATTCTTCAAGGTAGTTAATGGGTGAAGCTTCAGTTTTTCTTGAAAGGTTGAATAAAGATATGATTGCTGTTGATAGCCAGACTCTCCTGAAAGTAGTTCTGCATAGAGGGACCCATCATACCATAAAAGACTGCGAAATGTCGGCCGTCCTTCAAAATAATGCATTCTGCTTTCAACAAATTGTCTAGATTCTATTGCCATTTGCAATTCAAGAAAGGCCTCCACAGCTTGGGGTTTCAGGGTACACTTGAAACATGTTTTTAAATTTTTTTTAACAAACAATCTCCTGTCCGCTATGACATCATTTAAAGCACAGTGTTGCTTCTTCTCAAAAGCTTTAATGAAAGCAGGAATCATTTTCTGGCACATCACTTTACATTGCTGCAATGACTTTAAAGAATCTGTCTCGCTTGCTTTTTGCAAAATGCTTGACATTTTTTGCAGTAACCATCCTGAAGTGTTAGCCCCTTTTGTTGTAACAGATGCAAATTCTTTGCTTCTTTTTCCTTTCGGGTAGTTCTTCTCATTAACTCTATGTGACTTTTTGTTTGAACATTTAGATACAGATATAGTAAGGGATGAACTCACTTTCCTGACTTGAGAAAATATTCTTTTGGAGGCATGCTTTCTTTTTCGTCCACCCTTGTGCAATGTACGATCTTTACCATCTGTTTCACAGGGCACTGAATCCTTTTCCTTGATGTCAGAAGATGATTTTAGAGGAGGAACAGTGTTTTCTTTATCTGATGCAATAACACAGGAGAAAGTAGAGGGATCTTTAAGAGTTTCTGTGGAGCAAATGGAAACTTTGCAAGAAGGTGCAAGTGACATTTTTGTTGGGGAACTGCCATGTACTTTAGTATGTTGGGAATCTTGCGCCGAAGCTCCATTTACCATCTCTTGGGTAGATTCTATTAGACATTTACTGTCTATAGTTGGAGACTTCTGGATGTCAGCAGCTTTCATATTTGGAGAGGATTCTTTGGTCTGTAAGATTTGACTGATTGTACTTTCAACTGGTTTTGTATTTCCTTCTTTCCCATTAACACTTAGATTTTTGTGTACACTGGAAGATTTGGCCAAATTTCGTCTCCCCCCAGTTTTTGACACAAGCTGCAGAGATTTTTTAACCCTTTTATGTGCTTTTCTTAAGTGCAAAATAGCTCTATCTAATTTTTTGGATATGCGCTTGTTCTTACATAGGGGAATTTCATCAGACAGCATGCCTAAAACAACTTTAATATTTTCTTCTGACTGAGAAAACTTGCAAATTCTTGTAGATCTTTTAACAAGTACTGAAGGTATTATTTTCTTCTTATTCAGTCTTTTCTTTACTGTTGGCCGATCCAATTTGTGCACAGTTTTACCTCTATTTATATTAGCAGCCACTGCCTTAGATGGAACTGGGCTACTGGTGACTGCATTCTTGGGCAATTGAACACTGTTAACCACTTTGGCAAAAAATGGATCAAGGTTGTCTTTAAATGAATTATTACTATCTTGTATATTTGGAAATCCAGTTGCTAACTGGTTTCCAGGTATAGAATCTGTTCTTTGATTATCTGGTGGCATATCATTTTCCCTAAATGTTTTAGTCATTGGTTCTTTGGCTTCTATCGATGGTGGCATATCTCCAACTATGCTGTTGTTAAAACCACTTGTTATAATTGCAATATCACTCGATGGAACACTGTCAACGTCTTTGGCAGAAAGTGGATCGAGGATGTCCTTCAAACAGTTTTTACTATCAAGTAAATTTGTAGATCCTTTGGCTAACTGGTTTCCAGGTATATAAACTGTTATTTGGTTATCCTGTGGCATATTGTTAACATTTCTAAATGTTTTGTTTATTGGTTCTTTGTCTTTCATGGATGGTTGCATATCTCCAAATATGCTGTTGTTATAACCACCTGTAAATGAAAAATGATTGTTTGGTATAATAATTTCCATATCAGGAAAAATTCTCAAGCCACTTGGCTCTTTCTCTTTTCTTAAGGAGCTGCTTTGTAGTGTGATTAGCGTTGCATTAACTTTTTCAAGTTCCATTCCAAAAAGAGTATTCCAGTCTATACGGTTTTCTAAATCCGTTACAATACAAAGATCCCCATTTGACACATCTTCACATGTATTTTTTGGAAATGACAAAGATTGGTTTCTGATTTTCTCTGACTGTGGAGCTTGTATTGACTTGTCAGTACTAGGCAAGCCTGATTTTGTGGGACTGATAACTATTGGACTAGATTGGCTTGAGTGTATATTTTCCTCCCACCTGCTGGTTCCGTAGCTAATTTTGTTTGATGAATGTAAAACATCTTCATTTGTAGATTGTGTATCTAAACCATCACTTAAGCTTTTAGGAGTATAATTATCATCATGAGTATCTAATGTTATATCTTTCAGTGTAGATTCGTCTGCTTTTTCTGAAATCCCACTAGGTACATAGTGTTCATGTTTTGCTTTTTCAAGAGATGTCTTCAAAGTGCAATTCTCTTTGGCTTTCTGATATTTTATTGTTTCATGAGATGTTGCAGTTGAAACAAACTTATCAGGACTACCACCACAAATTGTGGGTGTTTTAGCATTAATTGCTATATTTTTATCAGCTGGTTTGTGGTGACTTTTAACTGGTTCAACTTGACTTTTATATTTACCTGTACCACATGATCTTTGCTTTATACTAGTAACACATTCTTCAGTTTTATTCATTGGTTTTGTTTTGCATGACAATGAATTACTTTTCGTAGGATGTTTTTCAGAAAGCATACAATGTTTTTTCCAATAATCAATTAATCTTGTTGTTTTTGCTACAGCTTTGTTTCTCAGCATTGTGTCTTGAGAGATGCACTTACTACCTTTAGACTTTCTTCCATTTTCCTTTGTTTCTTTATTGTTTGATCTTTTAGGAGACACAGAATCCAAGACTTGAATTTTTCCATTTTCAACCATTTCACTTGTGTGATGTGATGTATTAAGAGACATAGATACAGATGCTTGAGTTTCTTGCTTTTTCTCAGTGCTTACATTGTTTGAATGTTTTCTGTAGAACGTATCATCTTTGTTCAGTTTTATGGAAAGCGATTTCTTCTTTTCACTTGAAATATTTGGTAATGACTTGATCTCCTTAGCTTTTTCTTTATCTGACAAAAATAATGTCTTTACAGTGGCTTTGTTTTTTACATTTGGAGAAGTTTGAAATTTTCCTCCATATTCATTGGTTTCCTTAGAGCAGTCTGATAACATTACATCTGATAAAGGAGTTTGGTGATTTCTTTCAGTCACCAACTGACCTCTACATATTTTGTACAGTTTATCATTTTCACACAGTTGTTTAGCAATCTCTGGTTTCTCTTCACGGGACGTATTTGGCAAAGACTCAATGCTTGTATCTCTTTCCTTTCCATTTGCTGATTGTGGATTTGCAATATCTCTGTCTTTTAGGTTTGGATTTTCAAACATGCATGGGTTGTGTCCATATTTTTCTCCATTTTCACTGGTTTTGTTAATGCAGTTTGAGGTACTATGTGACATGGAAACTGTGTATTCAGTTTTTGAATTCTTTTCAGTTCCCAATTGATTTGAATTTGCTCCAAATAATTTGTCAGAATTGGTCACTTTTGAAGAATGCTCTGTTTTCTCCTCACTAATTACGCTGGGTAACGATTCAATACCTGAATCTCTATCTTGTTCAATGTATGTAAAAAATGACGAATATTTATTTAAATTGTTCAGAAACTGTTCTTCAGATAAAATACAGCTATCATGAACACGCCTCTCTTCGAAACTTAAATACAAAGAGTCTTTATTTATATCTTCCAAGCTACAAATATTCATTTTAGTAGAAATGTTTGGAAACTGAGTCATCTTGTTAGATTCTAAAGGCACACTGCATGGCTTTGATTGGCCATCTGGTTTTAAGGTCTCCTGCTCACTTCGTTTTAAAAGTCTTGGGTCTTTCATAGATTTTGATGTATATACCTTGCAAGATTTTATTAGATTCTCTATACAAATATTGTACTGTTGAAGGGATATGCTCAGGTCAGGTAGAGTAATACTATTCTGGAACAAAGGTGATTTCTCAAGAGCAGTGCAACTTTGTTTTGTCTCTACTGGAACAGAAGGGGATTCTTTATCTGAGACATTGTTCAAGGCGGTTTCTATTCCAGAAGCTTGTTCAGATGGTGGACAAACACTTTTAAATACAACCATGGCATCCATGCCTTTTCCAATTCGTTTCACGACTGTGCAGTTCACAGGTGCAGTGTTACCTATTCAGTAATAAAATATAAAACAATTAACATTAAAAAGACTGATCTGTATCTTGTGCAAATACACTGATGAACTTTAACATTTCAGACTTAATATCTTACCATCCACTACAGCTTTGGGCGTGAGACGACCTTCACTTTATAGACAATCAGCTATCTCATACATAAATTTGACTTGCAACTATTTAGCATATGATTAGTTATGCACATTTTTGTCATGTCACTGCATTACCACTATTTTGCTACTAAAAGTTTAAATTTTAACTTCGATTAGTATTTTGTAAATCCACCTTTTGGCTTTCAACACTGCCTGAATCCTCTGGACATGACCTTGATCAGACTTAATCATATCTCAATCGAATTCTGATTCCAGGTCTCTTTTTCAAGTTCCCAATGTTGGTGTACACTGGTCGACTCACTTAGGTATGTAGACATCTTTTTCTTCAACTCTACCCACAACTATTCGATTGGGTTCAGGTCTTGGGGGGACAATCCAGCACCACTACTTCATTGGCATTGAACCATTTATTCGCCAATCTCGACGTATGCTTTAGGTCGTTCTCCTGCTGGAATACAATATCATCCTTTTCATACCCATAGTATTCGAAAGTACGAAGTAACTCGTCTTGTGGGATACTCACATATAACTCAGCATTGAGTTATTGAGCTACCATCGATCCTGGTCATGTATCCAAAGCATTTTGCTGTGAAAAACCCAAAAATATCATACTTCCTCCACCAAACTTAACAGTTCCTTCAATTTCTTGATCCATTAACCCCTTTTCCCTTGTTTCTTCCAGACTCATTTGTACCAATCAGACTAGTCTATTGACTTTCATCTCATTGCTGTAAATCACCCATTTCTTATGTTCTACTGTCCACTTTTGTACTCTTTTGCAAACTCAAGCTGAAACTTCTAACGACGTTCTTGAAGTCAAGGCATCTTTACCTTTTTTCAGGCAATCATTCCAGACTTGTCTAAAGTGCGTCGCACGGCGCTTGAATGGACATCTGTGGTCTCACTATTACGAAGTATACGAGCCACTTCTACTGTCGTGTTTGTTGGGCCAGAACTGGTAGACCTTGTGATGAGCTGACTTGTTGACTCCAGATAAAGAGAAAAAAATTTAAACCAGCACTCACCATATTATGCTGTGCAACACTCTGTTTTTTATTTCAAAAAACGTGGATACATGCTGCGGCGTTACAGGGAGGGAAAACAGAAGGTCAGCACATAAAGACGACAGCTGTTTCGCCCCTAGGGGTGGGGCTTCTACAGGTCTACAGAAGACCTGTAGAAGCCCCACCCCTAGGGGCGAAACAGCTGTCGTCTTTATGTGCTGACCTTCTGTTTTCCCTCCCTGTAATGCCGCAGCATGTATCCACGGTTTTTGAAATAAAAAACAGAGTGTTGCACAGCATAATATGGTGAGTGCTGGTTTCAATTTTTTTCTCTTTATCTAAAGTCTTATGTGTTGAACTTTAGAAATAAGCACCCTAAAGCTGCAACTCTGTCTTTATCCTTCCTGAGGTTCCCACATAGTCGCAGATATTGAAAGCGTATGTAACGCTGATTGCGACCGACTGCTGTGAGCTACTTGGCAGGTTATCTTGTTGCAGTAGTGCCCTGTTGTTTCCTTCTAACATTTACTACTGGACTTGTTGACTCCGATATCAACCTCTTGGCTTTTAAATGGATGGAGTACATTTCGTAATCTTCCAACTGTCATGGCATTCACATGAAGACGTTTGGCAATTATCTTGGCCAAGAGACTGCATTTGATGACCTGGTGATGCTGTTTCTCTGTTCTTTGGAAATCTTCTTCATGGCTGCTCTCAATTCAAACCAGAGACTTTTCACTTGAGAATCAACCTGATAATATACTGAGCTATTAGGGAATGTGAGAACAGGTTGTAATTTGTAGTATACAGGAAGAATTTTTTTTTTTTCTTCAAACGCTAGGCGCAAAACCGTAACAATGCAGTAATAGGACAGGAATCTGCATAATTAATCATATGCTTAAAATACTGCTAGTTTACTTATGTTAGGATATAACCACATAGCACTACACAATGACCTTAACATTTAGGAAATTGTGTGTTGTTCTCTAATTTTGTTCTCCAGTGCAATATGACAGCTCACAACCTCACAAAACAGTATGAAAGTCCCACAGTCTCAAAATGCAGTATGACAGCCCCCACAATATCAAAACACAGTATTATTGTCCCCACACAACATAGCCCCACATAGCCCTCAATACAGTATAATGGCTCTCACGTAGCACAAGACCCCCACAGCTCTCTACACTGCATGAGACTCCCTCAGCCCTCCACACAGTATGAGGCTCCCTTAGCCCTGCACATAAAATAATGGCCCTCAAAGGAAAAATGTCCCACCCCACAGTATAATGCCCCTACAGGCCTCCAATGCTTCTAGACACTATAATCACACACACACACACACACACACACACACACACAAACTATGATGGTCACCATCACAAACACTCACACAATAGAATGTTGAAAATAGCCAACATTTGGGAAGAATCAATTAAGAAGTGACCAGGAATCCATTATTCTCTAGTGTTGCCATATTCCAAAACTTCAACATCTCTGCAGTGTCCAGAAGTACAAGGTGTTCAGTGCTCAGTGACACAGCCAAGATAGGTAAGACTTAAATCTGACCATCACTGAACAAGACACATAAACTGAGACATCAAGACTGGGAAATATCTATAAACAGAATATCAAAGGTTTTATAGCCTAACGAGATGAGAGTGACTATTGATGGACAAGAGATGGACCTGTGAATGGAAAGGGCACAGACCTGCACTTTGATTCAGATGACAGCAGATGTGGAAGTGCGGTACTAATATCGGATGATGTTATTAAAGACTAGAAGGTGGCCCGATTCTACGTATCGGGTATTCTAGAATTTACGTATTGTGTAGTTCATGTATGATTTTTGTTATATATATACATATATAGATGTTGTTGTCTGTAGTTACCAAGTGTTTGTGTAGGGCGCTGTACATGTTCTGGGTGTTGTCTGGGTGTGGCGGGGGGTGAGAGCGGTGTTGTATGTGTGTTGCGTTGTTTGTGGAGCGCTGTGTGTCTGTCGCGTTGTGTGTGTGTGTGTTGTGCGGTTTGTGTGGGTGTGGTGTGTTTTGGGGGGAGGTATGTTTTGTGCAATGTGTGTGTTGTGCGGTATGTGCGTATATTTATGTATGCCGCGGTGTTTGTGTGTTGGGTGTTGTGTGTGTGCGGCGTTGTCTGTGTGTGTGGGTGTCTGTGTAGGGCGGTGTTTGAGGTTCCCAGTGTGTGTGTGGTGTGTTGGGGGGAGGTGTGCACCTCCCATCGTGCTCCATCCCCCATGCTGCGCACCCCCCATCGTGCCCCATCCCCCATGCTGCGCACCCCCCATCGTGCTCCATCCCCCATGCTGCCCAACCCCCATCGTGCTCCATCCCCTATGCTGCGCATTCCCCATCGTGCTCCATCCCCGATGCTGCGCACCCCCCATCGTGCTCCATCCCCCATGCTGCGCACTCCCCATCGTGCTCCATCCCCGATGCTGCGCACCCCCCATCGTGCTCCATCCCCCATGCTGCGCACTCCCCATCGTGCTCCATCCCCCATGCTGCGCACTCCCCATCGTGCTCCATCCTCCATGCTGCGCACTCCCCTTCGTGCTCCATCCCCCATGCTGCACACCCCCCATCGTGCTCCATCCCCCATGCTGCGCACCCCCCATCGTGCTCCATCCCCCATGCTGCGCACCCCCCATCGTGCTCCATCCCCCATGCTGCGCACTCCCCATCGTGCTCCATCCCCCATGCTGCGCACCCCTCATCATGCTCCATCCCCCATGCTGCACACTCCCCATCGTGCTCCATCCCCCATGCTGCGCACTCCCCATCGTGCTCCATCCCCCATGCTGCGCACCCCCCCATCGTGTTCCATCCCCCATGCTGCGCACCCCCCATCGTGCTCCATCCCCCATGCTGCGCACTCCCCATCGTGCTCCATCCCCCATGCTGTGCACTCCCCATCGTGCTCCATCCCCCATGCTGCGCACTCCCTATCGTGCTCCATTCCCCATGTTGCGCACCCCCCATCGTGCTCCATCCCCCATGCTGCGCACCCATCGTGCTCCATCCCCCATGCTGCGCACCCCCCATCGTGCTCCATCCCCCATGCTGCGCACCCCCCATCGTGCTCCATCCCCCATGCTGCACACTCCCCACCGTGCTCCATCCCCCATGCTGCGCACTCCCCATCGTGCTACATCCCCCATGCTGCGCACCCCCCATCGTGCTACATCCCCCATGCTGTGCACCCCATCGTGCTCCATCCCCCATGCTATAATAGTTCTCCTATTATACTCAGAGAGGAGTATAATAGGAGGACTATAATAGGAGGAGTAGTCCTGGGGGGAGAGGAGTATAATGCCGGCTCCCTGCACATGTGTACCGGGATCCGGTGTACGCTGGTAACTATGATATACATCGGGTAAAGGACCTTAGTTACCCGATGTGTATAATGGTTACCAGCGTTCACCGGCTCCGTCACGATCCCAGCATCGCAAGGTTATGTCTGGCGATGCTGGGATCGTGACGGAGCCGGTGTACACTGGTAACTATGATACACATCGGGTAACCAAGGGACATTAGTTACCCGATGTGTATAATGGTTACCAGCGTTCACCGGCTCCGTCACGATCCCAGCAGCGCAAGGTTATGTCTGGCGATGCGTGCGGAGGGCCGAGGCGAGCGGGCAATCCATGCGGAGGGCGGGGCCAGGCCGAGGCGAGCGACCAATCCGTGGGGGGGCGGAGCCGAGGCTAAGCGAGCGGCCAATCCGTGCGGGGGGCGGGGCCATGACGAGCCCAGCGGCCAATCAGCTTTGTGTCACCGTAAGGACACAATTTTGGAGCAAGACAGACAGACAGACAGAATAAGGCAATTATATATATAGATGAGCTAGGTAGATCTTTTTGGTTTGAAGATGGACTCAAAATTAACATCCAAACCTCATGCTAGATTTTAGAAGACATTTTTTCTCCAAGTAGAGATTCATGAAAAAGTCTGCATATTTCAGAACAACCATGATTTTTAAGCAGGACAATGCTCCATCTCATGCACTTAAGTACTGGACTGCTCGGCCAGCCAGTCTTAGGCCTTAAGGGTGCTTTACATGCTGCGACATCGCTAGCGATTGCTAGCGATGTCGAGCGCGATAGCACCCGCCCCCGTCGCTTGTGCGACATTTGGTGATCGCTGCCGTAGGGAACATTATCGCTGCGGCAGCGTCACACGCACATACCTGGTCTGCGACGTCGCTCTGACCGCCGAACAATCCCTCCTTCAAGGGGGAGGTGCGTTCGGCGTCATAGCGACGTCACTGCGGCGTCACTAAGCGGCGGCCAATAGCAGCGGAGGGGTGGAGATGAGCGGCTGGAAGATGCCGCCCACCTCCTTCCTTCCTCATTGCTGGTGGACGCAGGTAAGGAGATGTTCGTCGTTCCTGCGGTGTCATACATAGTGATGTGTGATGCCACAGGAACGACGAACAACATCGTACCTGTGGCAGCAACAATATTAAGGAAATGAACGACGTGTCAACGAGCAACAATTTTTCACGTTTTTGTGCTCGTTGATCGTCGCTCATTTGTGTCACACGCTGCGATGTTGCTACTGGCGCCGGATGTGCGTCACTAACGACGTGACCCCGACGATATATTGGTAGCGATGTCGCAGCGTTTAAAGCACCATTTAGGGTATGTCCACACGCTGCGTTCTTGATTTGACAAAAAAAATGCACCCTCTGGCAGACTTGACAACTGTAAACACTGCGTTTGACCAAAAAAAAAAGCATTAAAAACGCATGTGTTTTTTAAAGGACAAATTAAATATGATAGGAAAGGATAATTGATAGATAGCTAGAATAGATAGAAAGAACATATAGAATAGATAATAAGAAAGAACATATAGAATAGATAGAAAGAAATAACAGAATAGCTTGATAGAGGGATAACTAGCTTGGACAGCTGTTTTCTTTATTTTTTTGGTTCAATAAATGACTTGGTGTTCCCCATTTTTCATATGCAGCACAGGAACAGCAGCTGCAGGCTGCAACCCTCAGCTGTCTGCTGTACCTTGGCAGGTTATGAAAAAGAGAGGGGATCCTAGACTTTTTTTTTAATTTGCTTTATTAAAAAAAAAAAATGATGTGGGAGTCCCCTCATTTTTCTAAAGCCAGTCACGGTGCAGCAGACAACTGGGAGCTCATATTATTAGGGTGGGAAGGCCCATCGTTATTTGGCGCTGGACCCCGCTCTTCCCGTTGCCCTGGTGCGATGGCAAACGGGGTAATAAGGAGTTAATGGCAGCCCAGAACAGCTACTAAATCCTAGATTAATGATGGCAGTCGTCTATGAGACCCTGCCCCCATCACTAATCTGTAAGTGAAAGTAAATAAACACATACACCCCCAAAATCCTTTATTTTTAATAAAATACAAAAAACGCCCTCTTCCACCACTTTACTAACCCCTAAACACCCCTGCAAGTCCCACGGCAATTCAGCTCGGCTACATGCCTGTCCTGTCAAAGCAGCACTATAGAGCATGACTGCCCTCTGACAACAGACAGCCGCGCAATGAGAATGAACTCGGGTGAACCTCGGGTGACGTCAGTGCCGCGACACAGGCAGTAGAGCGGGGCCTGCAGCTGTGACATCAGAGGTTCACCAGAGTTCTCATTGCGAGGCTCTGTCTCTGTGTTGCGGCCTGATTTGCGGTCACAGGTGAAAGACTCCAGCTGTGACCAGAAATCACCTGACGGCACCGCTGATCACGCTGCTCACTTCAGTCACTCGGTAATTTGCTGTCACAGGTGGAAGACTCCAGCTGTGGCAGCGGCTTGCCTGAGTTACGTCACCGCTGATAGCGCGACTCACTTCAGTTGCTGCGTGGAGCTCACAGTGAGCACTCTTGTTCTATGGCGCTCGCTGTGGGTGTCAGATGTAGCAGTGCTGAAAGCGTCATGGGACCTCGTGTGGATTACGTCGGGCCTGGAGGGGTTTTTGAGGGGGTTAATAAAGTGGTGAAAGAGAGTGGCTTTTTGTCTTTTATTTCAAATAAAGGATTTTTCAGTGTTCGGGTTTATTTACTCTCACTTGCAGATTAGTGATGAGGGGGTGTCTCATAGATGCCTGCCATCACTAAGCTAGGACTTAGTGGCTGCTGTGGGCTGCCATTAACTCCTTATTACCCCAATTGCCACCACACCAGGGCAATCGAGACTGTCGCATTTAATGGATGCGGCAATTCCGGCCAGCTGCTGATTGATATTTTTAGGCTGGGGGCGCCCAATAACGTGGGTTTCCCCAGTCTGAGAATACCAGCCCCCAGCTGTGAGGCTTTATCTTGGCTGGGTAACAAAATTAGGGGGGACTACACGCCGTTTTTTTAAATTATTTATTGTACTGTACAATATAGACCCGCCTACTGGCGGCTACGATTGGTTACAGTCTGACAGCTGTCACTCAGCGTGGGGGTAGTCTGACTGCAAACAATCATAGGCGTCAGTGGGCGGGGAAAGAAGTAAATATGAGATGAGCTTAATGAGCGGATGCAGTGAATATGAGATGAGCCTAATGAGCAGCTGGCACCTGCAGAAGCAGGGGAGGCCGCGGGAGCAGTGTGACAGCCGCATAGCGCCGGTGATCGGTGAGTATGAAGCGGAGAGAGACAGAAAGCGAGTGAGAGAGGGAGAATGGAGAAAAGTTGGTGACTTGCATATTTGTTGACAAAAAATGCATCCAAAATGCAACCAAAAGCAGTGCAAACGCACAGCTAAACATTTTGGTTGTGTTTTGACACTCATTCACGTCAATGGGAGGAAAATGTTCACAAAACGCAATGAAGAAGTGAAATAGAGCTTTTTTTAGGCAACGCTGCCGAAA
The DNA here is from genome assembly GCF_048569485.1 of Anomaloglossus baeobatrachus. NCBI lineage: Eukaryota > Metazoa > Chordata > Amphibia > Anura > Aromobatidae > Anomaloglossus > Anomaloglossus baeobatrachus. The sequence continues at coordinate 364,666,077 of NC_134353.1, forward strand.
AAAAAGCAATGTGCTCATCGGTGACATGGGGGTCCATTCTCAAATATCGTTACTGCAGCAGTAACGAGGTTGTTCCTCGTTCCTGCGGCAGCACACATCGCTCCGTGTGACACTGCAGGAACGAGGAACCTCTCCTTACCTGCCTCCCGGCCACAATGCGGAAGGAAGGAGGTGGGCGTGATGTTACGTCCCGCTCATCTTCGACAATCCGCTTCTATTGGGGGGCGGTTCAGTGACGCAGCTGTGACATCGTTGTGACGCCGCACGGACCGCCCCCTTAGAAAGGAGGCGGTTCGCCGGTCAGGTAAGTATGTGTGACGGGTCTGGGCGATATTGTGCGGCACGGGCAGCGATTTGCCCGTGTCGCGCAACAGATGGGGGCGGGTACCCACACTAGCGATATCGGGACCGATATCGCAGTGTGTAAAGCCCGCTTAAGGCTTATTATTTTAAGCATACTCAGAAAAGTCCCAAAAATCTGACTAGGGCTTAGTTTCGGGATACGTCTTATTTTAGCGGAAACAGGTAGTAGTCAAGCATAAAAAAAACCCACCTATTTAAATCTGTTATAGTTGTGATCACACCGACCCAAGGAATAAAGCTGTCTAATCACTTATTTTGCAAGATGGACATCGTAAAAAATATATAAAACCAATTCTTGATCTGCTGTTGATTTGTTCATTCTGCCTCCTAAAGATCGCAGTATGTCTTGGCTCTAATTTATCCTATGCTCTATGCTGAAAGCTTACACCCGGGTTTCCATGTAATCTCTGAAATATGAGATTAAGACACAACTCCTGATGAAAGATTCCCTATAATAAGGCAGATGGAGACACAGTAGACGCTGTCTGGCCAATGATCCAGCGGTATCCCTCTTTTTAGGTATGCACAAAAGAGCGGTTAGCCACAGGTTTGTGCACCTCTGAAAAGCTGGACACCACCAAACGAAGACTGGAATAAATCTGCCTGCCTCATTAGTGAACGGATCCATCAGGGGCTTCATCTGAATCGCATATTTAGTCAGATACCCCAATATAAGTGTTCAGCATAGAGCACTAGATACATGTGAACTAATCCAAAATGTTCTGTACCCCAAAATGCCATCAATAAAAGCTTCAAATCAACCCTCAAAAAACAAGTCTCCACTCTGGTCTGTCATCTGTTAACAGAAATATAGGGGTGTACAAATTACTAGTCGCACAAAGGCTCTTGAAAAGCAACATGGCCCCAACCAAAAGAAATTTAGCAAAATATCTATGGTCCTCCCTTCTGAGCCCCACAATGTGCCTGAACCGCAGCTAGCATCCACGTTTGATATGAACGTAATGAAGAGAGCCCATTTATTTTACAGGTGTGTGGTTTCAGAAGCACAAGCTGGGCACAATGTATTTGGGTACTACAATGGCATATTTGTAATTTTTCATTCTGCAACTTCAACTGTGTGTTTGTTTCTGGAAAACACCCATAGGATAAAAATATTCATTACACCCATAGAAGAATTGCCAGAGAGGTGTAAATTTGAATAAAGGATCTCAGTGGGTGTTTCCACTGTTTAGGCACATCAGGAGCTCTGAAAATGAAGTCCGCAAACTAGTCTAGAAAAATCTGCAAAAGTCAAATAGCCATCCTTCCCTCTCTAGCCCTGCAGTGTGGCCAAACAGTACTGTACAGCCTTATATAGGGTATTGCCATGGTCAGCAGAAATTGTATAACAAACTATGGGGCCTTTTTAGCCATTTCTCGTTGTGAAAATGAAAAATCTTGGGTTGATCTTCTGGCATGTAAGGGGCTCTGCCAGTCTGACCATTGAAGCAAAATCTGCATTTCAACATATCGTTCCTTCCCCTCTGTGCCTGAAAAGTAGTTTCTAACCACATTTAGGATATTTGCGAACTAGGAAAAAATTATATAACAAATTGTGTGGTCCATTTCCTCCTAATAGTTCTTTTCAAAATTAAAACTTGGGGGAAAAAAACGAAGTGAAAACACGCTGCGTCCAAAACGCTGCAAAGCCTTATCGTGGGCACGCAGCCTAAAATGATCGATGGATGGATGGAGGGGTTGATAGATATGTGATACAAGTGATACACATATAATGTCCCAACCCCTGTAGCGGGGTGGTGGTCCCCCAGGGCGACAAAGAGGCAGTGACCCAAAAAGTCCGATCAACACAGGTTTATTGCCATCGCTGAACAGGTAAACGTCCTCCGGGATACACCCAGGCTATACACAGTCCATAGGATACCACGTCACACAGGTACCGGTTGCCGTAGAAGACGGTCTTACTATACTTCGCCCTACTATTTCAGGTGGGCCCACAGACCTGTGTTATCGCTCCACACAGGTCTGAACCCCTCTCAGCTTCCTGCTCTGCAGCTTACAAAAGCCGACTCTGCCCTGCCCAGGCCCTTACAGAGACCTTTTAATTGAACTATGGTCATGAGCCACCTGCATAACCCGGCCTGGAGATAGTGGACTGACCGCTAAGCAGGGCTCTAATATGTTTCTGTACGCATTCTGGGAGATACATACCGTCCGTCACATATGAATGGCCCCACTATCTCACACCCCCTACATATTCTAAGTTGGCACCCATTAGTGCCTTTTATGTGGCACGAAAGGATGTTGAGACTTGTATTTAGCAAATAAAAACTATAAAAAATGAAAACAACAACGTAGGGACCCCCCTATTTTTGATAACCAGCTAAGGTAAAGAAAACAGCAGCAGAATTATATAAAGAATTTTTTTCGTTGTATGTTTAGGTGTCATGCATGTGGGACCTGTCAGATTCCCTTTAAATAATAAAGATTACAGTCAGATTCCAATAAATAGATAACAAAAGATGTACTACTATGACAAAAGTGGTTTATCTGAAAAATCTCTGTTCTGACCACTGACTGCTAGGTAGAACATCCAGGTTTAATAATAGGAAAACAATTACATTTAGTATTACCAAAGTGGTAACAGCCCCTGAGATTAGGAAAAATAATGGTTTACTACTTCTATTTATTGTCTTTGATTTTTCAATACAACTAGAGGCAAAATAGTTATTTAAATTCATATTTAGTCTGAATATGATATTAGGTGCTCAGGAAGGAACTTAAAGGGAACCTGTCAGGTACAATATGCACCCAGGACCACAAGCAGTTCTGGGTGCATATTGCTAATCCCTGCCCAACCGTCCCTGTATACACTAGCATAGATAAAGAGATCTTTAGAAAAAGTATTTCTAAAGATTATTTCGTATGCTAATGAGCACGGGGACTAGTACCAAGGGTGATACTTCCCCTGACTAGTCCGCCCTCTTAGCATGGTAGCACGCCCAAAAGGGCTCACTAACATGCTATTCAATGCAGCATCACCAGCAGTGACATGCGTACCTGCATCTGCTGTCCAGATGTCCCTGGCATTTCAGGCCATGCACACTAAACCTCACTGACATATGGGACGCGTACACCCAGCTTCATACTTGCGCATGACTGGAAGTGGAGTGTATTCAGATCAGCAGTCACAGTGGACACAGGTATGTACATCACAGCTGGTCATGCTGCATTGAATAGCATGTTAGTGCACCCCTGTGGGCATGCTACCATGCTAAGAGGGCAGATAGTCGGGGGAAGTAACGTCCTTGCGACTAGTCCCTGGCCTCATTAGCATATTATAAAGAATCTTTAGAAATACTATTTTTAAAGATTTCTTTATCTATGCTAGTGTATACAGGGCCAGTTAGGCAGGGATTAGCAATATGCAGCCAGAACTGCTCGTGGCTCTGGGTGCATATTAGACCTGACAGGTTCCCTTTAATATTGGGTCACTTTCAGGGTGGATAAAAATCAATGTTTTTTTTTAAAAAATCAAAACAATCGGATTTTTTTTATTTAAATCGGATTTTTTTGATTTAAATCGGATTTTTTTCAATAAACTGCTTTTTGAGGAAAATATTTTACCATCCAAAGGTTCTTCCATCATGAGATAAAGCTGAGTTGTTTAACTCAGTAGAATAAAGGCTGTATATGTGTAACATTCACAATGCCATGCTCTTCCAGAGGTTTCTGTAGGATTAGTGGGCAGTTTCTCTCCTATATTATCACAGACACTCGCTTTACTTACGCAGTTCTCAAAACTGAATTTGACTCCGCAGAGGTCCCAGCCTCTTCTTCACGGCAAAAATATTACAACATGAACAGAGTTGAGAAAAAGACCTTAATCCTATTGTTCTACAAACCTATGAATACAGAATCAACCCCTTCAGTGCCAAGTCCAAGAAGTTAGACAATATGTTTCTGATTGTTTGGAGTGGAATAGATCTGCACAACACAAGAAGAATGTGAATCTAAGTGTGAGGAGGAGGAAGGGCAAGCAGACAAGAAAATGAAAGTGAAACTTTGAGCACAATACTGCAGCATAGCCACAGACAGACAAGTCTGGATCTGTTTGTGTGTACGATCTGAGGTTTATTACATTCTTTCCTTATAATGGCAGCAGGCCGTAAAAGAGACCCAGTTTGGGAATATTTTAATGAAGCTCCTTCGCCTATCGGTAAGGCAGGCATGCGTGCAAAATGCAAACGATGCAACAAAGAGATGCAAGGCCTGGTGGCGCGAATGAGGCAACATCATGAGAAGTGCGGTGATGAAGATGACCAAAGAAACACTTCTGAACAGGCAGGATCTTCAGGTTGGTAAACATTTTTATTGAATCTTATTTCTAAAGATTGAACTGTCATGTGTGAGAAAAATTATATTTCTTATTATTACTGCATGTTACTGTCATTTGGTATAGTTATGAAGAAAAACAAATATTCCTTTTGGGGCAGGGGCAGTGATGTGTTGTGTACAATAAGCAGAAATTGTATAATAAACAATAAAATAACAGCATTGACTTTTTTTGTTTAGGGGAAGTCATGGATTCTGGAAACTATCCACCTCCAAGATCACCATCATCCTGTTCTACAGTTTCAGAGTTATCCATCCAGGATAGTGCTTCATTAGCAGCAGCAGCATCATCAGACACCCACAGCCACATATCACCATCACCCAAAAGGAAGAAAAAACCTTTACCTCCTGGAACCACCATAGATAGGTTTGTGATAAGAACTAGCAGATTAGAAAAAGAGTTGATTGATGAAAAAATTGCCCAGTTTATTTATGCAACGAACTCTTCTTTCCGTCTGACTGAGAACCCACATTTCATTAATATGGTTCAGTCACTGAGACCAGGATACAGTCCACCCAGCAGAGCTGATGTTGCAGGGAAACTGCTGGATCAAGTGTATGACAGAGAAGTGGAGCAATGTGCAACAGCTCTGGAGGGTAAAATTGTTAACCTAAGTATTGATGGGTGGAGTAATGTCCACAATGATCCTATTGGATGTGCTTTTATAACAACAGAAGAAGGTAAAGTCTTCCTTGCACAAACAACTGATACGTCAGGAAATGCACACACAGCAGAATACTTACAAGAAGTGGCAGTAAAAGCTATAACGACATGTGAACAAAAATTCAAATGTCTAGTATGCAGTTTGGTCACTGACAATGCTACAAACGTATCCAAGATGAGAAGAGATTTAGAAGAGCAGGGAGGGAATACAAAGCTGCTAATAACATATGGATGCAGTGCTCATTTGCTGCACCTCTTAGCCAAAGACTTAAGTGTTCCAGAAATAAAGGCTAATGTTGAAATTGCTAAATACTTCCGTAATAATCATTTTGCTGCAGCAGCTCTGAAAAGGATGGGTGAAACCAAGCTAACGCTCCCACAAGATGTTAGATGGAACTCTGTGGTGGACTGTTTTGAGCAGTATATCAAAAACTGGCCTATTCTGATGACACTTTGTGAAGAAAATCGAGGTAAAATAGATGGCACTGTCACGGCCAAAATCCTCAACATTGGGCTTAAGAGAAATGTTGAACATATGCTGAGCTTCCTGAAACCCATCTCTCAAGCTTTAAACAAAATACAGAAAAATAGCTGTTTTATTGCGGATGCTGTTGAAATTTGGAAGGAACTGAGTGAACACTTAAAAACAGACACATGGACAAAATTAAATTACAAGCAGTAAACAAACGAATGGGACAAGCACTGACTCCAGCTCATTTTTTGGCAAATTTTGTCAATATCCAATGTCAGGGTCAAAACCTAAGTGCTGAGGAAGAGGAGTTAGCTATGACATGGGTATCCAGCAATCATCCATCTTTAATGCCAACTATAATAAACTTCAGAGCTAAGGGGGAACCATTCAAGAAATATATGTTTGCTGAAGATATTTTAAGGAAGGTCACACCAGTAAACTGGTGGAAGTCACTTAAGCCAGGGGTGGGGAACCTTTTTTCTGTCGGGGGCCATTTGGAAATTTCTACCAACCTTCGGGGGCCGCACAAAATTATCAATGTTTAAATGACCCTGCTATATTGGGTGAAGCAATTAATTAACTGGGGGCATGGGGCTGGGGGCACAGACACCACACGCGGGGCTGGGGGCACAGACACCACACGCGGGGCTGGGGGCACAGACACCACACGCGGGGCTGGGGGCACAGACACCACTGTGGGGAGGCACAGACACCACTGTGGGGAGGCACAGACACCACACGCGGGGCTGGGGGCACAGACACCACTGTGGGGAGGCACAGACACCACTGTGGGGAGGCACAGACACCACTGTGGGGAGGCACAGACATCACTGTGGGGAGGCACAGACACCACTGTGGGGAGGCACAGACATCACTGTGGGGAGGCACAGACATCACTGTGGGGAGGCACAGACATCACTGTGGGGAAGGCACAGACATCACTGTGGGGAGGCACAGACATCACTGGGGGGAGGCACAGACATCACTGGGGGGAGGCACAGACATCACTGGGGGGAGGCACAGACATCACTGGGGGGGAGGCACAGACATCACTGGGGGGGAGGCACAGACATCACTGGGGGGGAGGCACAGACATCACTGGGGGGGAGGCACAGACATCACTGGGGGGGAGGCACAGACATCACTGGGGGGGAGGCACAGACATCACTGGGGGGGAGGCACAGACATCACTGGGGGGGAGGCACAGACATCACTGGGGGGGAGGCACAGACATCACTGGGGGGGAGGCACAGACATCACTGGGGGGGAGGCACAGACATCACTGGGGGGGAGGCACAGACATCACTGGGGGGGAGGCACAGACATCACTGGGGGGGAGGCACAGACATCACTGGGGGGGAGGCACAGACATCACTGGGGGGGAGGCACAGACATCACTGGGGGGGGCTGCACAGACATCACTGGGGGGGGCTGCACAGACATCACTGGGGGGCCTGCACACACGACTGGGGGGCCTGCACACAGGACTGGGGGGGTGCACACAGGACTGGGGGGGTGCACACAGGACGGGGGGGGTGCACACAGGACGGGGGGGGGTGCACACAGGACTGGGGGGGTGCACACAGGACTGGGGGGGTGCACACAGGACTGGGGGGGTGCACACAGGACTGGGGGGGTGCACACAGGACTGGGGGGGTGCACACAGGACTGGGGGGGTGCACACAGGACTGGGGGGGTGCACACAGGACTGGGGGGGTGCACACAGGACTGAGGGGGTGCACACAGGACTGAGGGGGTGCACACAGGACTGAGGAGGTGCACACAGGACTGAGGAGGTGCACACAGGACTGAGGGGGTGCACACAGGACTGGGTGATGGGCTGCACATAGGATTGTGTGGGGGTGCACACAGGACATTGGGGGGCTGCACACAGGACTGGGGGACGGGTGCACACAGGACTGGGGGGGCTGCACACAGGACTGGGGGGGCTGCACACAGGACTGGGGGGGTGCACACAGGACTGGGGGGGTGCACACAGGACTGGGGGGGTGCACACAGGACTATGGGGTGCACACAGGACTGAGGGGGTGCACACAGGACTGGGGGGTGCACACAGGACTGGGTGATGGGCTGCACATAGGATTGTGTGGGGGTGCACACAGGACATTGGGGGGCTGCACACAGGACTGGGGGAGGGGTGCACACAGGATTGGGGGGGTGCAAACAGGACTACTGGGTGATGGGCTGCACACAGGACATTGGGGGGGCTGCACACAGGACTGGGGAGGGGTGTACACAGGACATTGGGGGCCACACTGCGCTGAGAGTTTCATGCAACTCTGGGGGAGAGGGTTTACAGAACTGGTGTGGGGAGGCACAAAGCATTGGGCAGGGCACATAGCAGCAGAGGGTCGGCGCTGGACTCACAGCAGCATTGCACTCACATCACCGGAGTGCAGGAGCCGGACACACAGCATCAGAAGGAGAAGGCAGGCACTGATCTCCGGAGGGCAGGGGGCGGACACACAAGGCAGGAAGCTGTGAGGCTGCTGTGGACCCGCCCACAATTGGCACTGGCCGACGGAAGAACACATTGCAGCACAAACAGCAATGTGTGGATTTAAAGGGCCGGCGGCAGCAAGACCGCGGTGACAGCACCAGCACTGCCTCCCCCAGGAATCTGCCCGGGGGCCACATAAAAGGTCATGGCGGGCCGCATGCGGCCCGCGGGCCGGAGGTTCCCCACCCCTGACTTAAGCGCTTGCATTTAGAGACTGTTCAAGTAATGATTTCACTTTTAACAGCAGTAGCTTCTTCTGCAGGCGTTGAAAGAATATTCTCTTCCTTTGGACTCATTCATTCTAAATTAATTACAAGCAGTAAACAAATGAATGGGACAAGCACTGACTCCAGCTCATTTTTTGGCAAATTTTGTCAATATCCAATGTCAGGGTCAAAACCTAAGTGCTGAGGAAGAGGAGTTAGCTATGACATGGGTATCCAGCAATCATCCATCTTTAATGCCAACTATAATAAACTTCAGAGCTAAGGGGGAACCATTCAAGAAATATATGTTTGCTGAAGATATTTTAAGGAAGGTCACACCAGTAAACTGGTGGAAGTCACTTAAGCGCTTGCATTTAGAGACTGTTCAAGTAATGATTTCACTTTTAACAGCAGTAGCTTCTTCTGCAGGCGTTGAAAGAATATTCTCTTCCTTTGGACTCATTCATTCTAAATTGAGAAATCGGTTGGGACCCAATGATGATGAAGATGACGACAAGTGAGCTACAGAGGACAGCAGGGATTTAAGTTTTTCATGTGTCGGCTGGGCTGACAGTCTAAGTTTCTTAAAATATATATATTTTGTTTAGCCAAATTAGTTAACAAACATGAATGTTTGTTTAAGCAAATAACTTATGCTGTAATGTTGTTATTGTTTCAGTTGAATAAATCTATTTACATTGTTATTAAGGTCAGGATTATTTTTCTCCTTCCTAAGTACAACAGAACAGTGGTGTCCAAATATGAATGATTAACCCATTAAACTGGGGAGAAAAAAGTAATATAAAAAGTGATTCTAAAAATCTTCATCTACTTGCATGTTAAAGTAGCAAGAACTAGTTTAGGTAGAAACTTTGATTTAAATCACTGATTTAAATCATGCCTTACTGACTCGTGATTTAAATCGTGATTTAAATCAGTTAGATTTAAATCAAATCCACCCTGGTCACTTTTGATAATTTGACAACTATTTTGATCGCTCACCAAAAATATTAGGAAGATTATATCACAAGTTGTAATAAAACTACATTTATATATATTGCATTGTTGGTCAATATTTCATCCCTCATTTTCTGCTTATTGATATTTTTTTCTCTCTTTTTTTTTTTTTTTTTTTAACTAAACAATTACCTTTTTTTATATGATTAAATGCCTCCCTAAATATATTTTTTAGGTACCCCTTTTCTAAAAAATCTATGAGTCATTTGGATTCATTTAAAAAGTCATTATCTAATGTGCAGCTCTTACAAAAATACCAGTACTATTTATAAGGTATACTCTTAACCTCATAACGACGGCCGTACGACTTAAAGCGGAAGAAAAACAGGGTACTTATGCTGTTCTGCCGCTATAAAGTGTCGGTCCAAAAAAAGCCTGTAGCGCCCCCCAGCGACCGAAAATCTCGGGGATTTCAGCTACCGGGGGTAGCTGAGACCCCCCCAGATTATGAATCGGGGTGTTTTTTTGGGACCCCGATAATGTGATCGCCAGTATACACCGTATACCGACGATCACATAAAAAAAAAAAAGAAATGGAAATGGCCGGTAAAACGGATTTCTTTTTCATCTGACGTGATCAAACATGTCAGATGAGAAAGAAATATAAACCCCTAGTGCCCCCAAGGCCCCCGGTAACGGAGAGTCCCACCCACCCCTACCGCCCCTCCGGAACATTCAAAATGGCGCCAAAGCTCACTGAAAACTGCCGCCGGCTCTGCATTCATTTCCCTCCGATCTGAAATGATCAAACATTTCAGATTGGAGGGAAATGTCCTCCCCCTGAGCCCTCCTCCGGTACACCGGAGCCCCCTCCGGTTCTCCAGAGCCCTCCCCCTTCCCCCCTCCAGAGGATGCAAAATGGCGGCGCGCACAGTAGCGCGTGGCCGCATTCATCCTGCTCTCATTTCTGTCGCATGTGACAAGTCACATGCGACAGAAAAGTCGTCCCCAGGTCTTGCCAGGTCTCCCGCCGTCACCTCCCTTCCTTCCCCGGTACCTGGCTGCTGCTCCGGTCCCTGCGATCACTCCGCCTCCTTCTGGAAAGCTGGTGGCGCATGTGCAGACAGCGGCTGTCAGCTGGCTCCTTGCAAGCAGGGACGTTGACCTCGCTGCTGCTCATGCTGCTGTACTGTGGACCGGGGGAGCGTGAGTGCAGTAATCTACAGCCACACTCCTCACATGGAGGGCCTGCTGTTCTAGAAAATGGGGGGTACGTTCTCTCAGCGTGCCCCTCATATTCTGGAATGAGGTTACTGCAGGTCACTCTGCCCTAGGTTGGACCGGGGCAGTGTGAGTGCAGTTTTCTCAGATTACTGTACCCACATGAAAGAGGGAATGTGTTGGGGAGCATTTTTTCAAATAATTTTTTTTTTTTTATTTTATTTTTCTATTACTGATTGGGTTAGTGATGTCGGGTATCTGTTCAGATGCCGTGACATCACTAACCCTAGGGCTTGATGCCAGGTGACATTACACAGCTGGTATCAACCCCGTATATTACCCCGTTTGCCACCGCACCAGGGCACGGGATGAACTGGGGCAAAGCGCCAGGATTGGCATATCTAATGGATGCGCCACTTCTGGGGTGGCTGCGGCCTGCTATTTTTAGGCTGGGAAAGACCAAATAACCATAACCCTTCCCACCCTGATAATATCAGACCGCAGCTGTCTGCTTTACCTTGGGTGGTAATGCAATTTGAGGACGACCCCACATTTTTTTTTTTTAATTATTATTTCTAAATAATTATAAAAAAACAGCCTGAGGTGACCTCCAAATTGGATCACCAGCCAAGGTGAAGCTGCCAGCTGTGGTCTACAGGCTGCAACCGTCTGCTTTACCCTAGCTTGCTATCAAAAATGAGAAGGACCCCATGTCGTTTTTTTTTTTTTTTTAATTATTTATATTTGGGCTCAATACAAGGCACAACACAATGAAAGTCACTAACGGGCACCTGCTTAGAATATGCAGGGGGTGGGACATTATATATGTGTTAGACATCTATCCATCCATCCATCCTAGCTCTTTAGGCTATGTGCCCACAATCAGGATTTTCAGCATTTTGGAGGCAGAGTGTTTTCACTGCGTCCATAACGCTGTGTTGTGCAGTACAAGCACAGAGGAAGGATTTTTAGAAATCTCCTGCCCACATCACTTCTTTTCTCTGCAGCATAAACTGACCTGCGGTGCGGCTTCGTGAGCAGCAGGATGTCAATTTATGATGCATAGACTAAAGTGTTCTTCGGAGGGAGAATAAAGTCCGCAGCAGCCCGAACCCGGATTGTATGCACAGGCAGTTGCGTTCTCCCGTGGACAGCACATACATCTCCGCAGGAGGGCTGGCACTGCATCCTAGACACAGTGTCGTCGGATTGTGGGCAGGTAGCCTAAAAGTGAGAAATGTGGCGCTACAGCAACATTTTTGTGAAGTACCTGTAGATTCAAAATTCTCACGATACCCCTGAATAAAGTGCTTGAAGGGTCTAGTTTCCAAAATGGGGTCACTTATGGGGGTTTCTGCTGTATAGGTGCCCTAGGGGCTCTGCAAATGCGACATGGTGCCTACAATATATTTCAACTTTTACAAAATTCAAATCATGCTCCTTTCGTTCTGAGCTTTACTGTTTGTCCAAACAAAGGGGTTTTTGCTACATATGCGCTCATAACAAATTGCAAAACAAACTGTGTGGTCTATTTCTTGGTATTTCCTCTTGAAAAAAGGAGGAATTTGGTGCTAAAGCAACATTTTTCTGAAAAAAATTAAAATTTTCAATATGTCTACCTAAGGTTATCAAATTCTATGAAGTACCTGTGGGATCAAAATGCACACTATACCCCTAGATTAAATTCTTGAGAGGTCTAGTTTCCAGAATGGGGTTACTTGTGGGGAAGCTCCACTGTTTAGGTACCTCATGGGGTCTCCAAACGCAACATGGCGTTCACTAATGATTCCTGCCAATTTTGAAGTCAAATAGCGCTCCTTTCCTTCCGATCCCTGCCGTGCACCCAAACAGTTGATTTCCACCACATATGAGATATCGGTGTACTCAGGAGAAATTGCACAATACATTTTATGGTGCATTTTTTCCCTGTTACTTCTGTGAAAAAAAAGCTACCTGGTTGAAGTAACAATTTTGTGGTAACTTTTTTTTTTTATTATTTTCATGGCTCAATGTTATAAAATTCTGTGAAGCACCCAGGGGTTCAGGGTACTCACCAAACATCTAGATAAATTCCTTGAGGGGTCTATTTTTCAAAATAAGGCCACATGTTGGGGAGCTTCACTGTATAGGCACCTCAGGGGCTCTCTAAACGCAACATGGCGTCCGCTATTGATTCCAGCCAATTTTGCAGTCAAATGGCACGCCTTCCCTTCCAAGCCCTGCCGTGCGCCCAAACTGTTGATTTCCACCACATATAAGGTATTGCCAAACTCAGGAGAAATCGCACAATAAATTTCAGGGTGATTTTTTTCCTTTTACCCTTGGGAGAAAAAAAGCTACCTGGTTGAAGTAACAATTTTGTGTGAAAATCTTATTTTTTATTTTCATGGCTCAACGTTATAAAATTCTGTGAAGCACCTGGGGGTTCAGGGTACTCACTAAACATCTAGATAAATTCATTGAGGGGCCTAGTTTCCAAAATGGGGTCACTTGTAAGGGTTTCTGCTATTTACGCACCTTAGGGGCCCTACAAATGCGACATGGTGCCCGCACTTTTTCAGCCAAACTTCCTTTCCAAAATTCAAATATTGCTCCTTCCATTCCAAGCCCTCCCAATTGCCCAAACAAAGGTTTGTGTCCACATGTGAGGTATCCCCACGCTCATAAGAAAATGGGTAACAAACGTTGGGTCCAATTTTTGGAATTACCTCTTGAAAAAGTGAAAAAATTGATGCTAAAACAACATTTTTGAGAAAAAAAAATGAAAAGTTTCAATATGACAACGTAATGTTATCAAAATTTGTGAAGTACCTGTGGGTCCAAAATGCTCACTATACCCCTAGATAGAAGCCTTGAGAGGTCCAGTTTCCAAAATGGCATCACTTGTGAGGGGTTTCTGCTGTTTAGGTACCTTAGCGGACCTGTAAATACAACATGGTGCCCGCAATCTATTTCAGCCAAATTTGCATTCCAAAATTCAAATATTGCTCCTTCTATTCTGAGCCCTCCCATTTGTCAAAATAGAGGTTTCTGACCACATGTGGGGTATCGGCACGCTCATAAGAAAGTGGGTAACAAGTTTTGGGGTCCGTTTTGTTGTGTTATTTCTTCGAAATGTGAATAAATTTGGAGTAGAGCAACATTTTTAGGTAAAATTCTATTTTTTGCTTTTTTCATTCTACATTGCTTTAGACCCGCAACACACATCCGTTTTTTTTTGTACGTGTGCGGTACGTATTTGCACGTACCGGAGACACGTACACACGGAGGCCCATGTTATTCAATGGTAGATGGCACACGCACGTAAAATCACACGGAACGTGTCCGTGTCGTAAGTACGTGTGTGCGTTTTTCTACACGGACGACATGTCCGTTTTTTGCCGGCAACATGCAGGCACGGACCCGCTTTAGTCTATGGGTCCGTGCCTGCACGGACAGCACACGGAGTATGTCAGTGTTCAGCACGTATCGTCCATGTCCGTTTTTCATCACAAAATCTGAAACACCTGTTTCCAATCTATCAGGTGAATTGAAGGCAAACAACAACACCAGGATCTTATGATGAATGATTAACAACGTTAATTGGGTAAGAATGCGGACCTTTAAAAACAGACAGCACACGGACACATTCCACACGCACACACGGCTCGCATACGCCATCACACGGATGCCATACGTACCGGAGAAACGCCCCAAAAAAACGGAACACAGACCCGAAAAACGGACCGTATCATACGGACGTTATTTTTGCGGAAGTGTGTTTTAGGCCTTAGTTCCTGTGATGCACTTGAAGGGTTAATAAACTTCTTGGATGTGGTTTTGAGTAGTTTGGGGGGGTGCAGTTTTTAGAATGGGGTCACTTTTGGGTATTATCTGTCACCCAGGCCTCTCAAAGTCACTTCAAATGTGATGTGGTTCCTAAAAAAATGGTTTTGTAAATTTTGATGTAAAAATGAGAAATTGCTCATAAACTTTGAACCCCTCTAACTTCCTAACAAAAAAAAAATTGTTTCCAAAATTGCGCTTATGTAAAGTAGACAAGTGGGAAATGTTATTTATTAACTATTTTGTGTCACAGAAATCTCTGGTTTAACGGTATAAAAATTCAAAAGTTAAAAATTGCAAATTTTTCAAAATATTTGCCAAAATTAATTTTTTTTTTATAAATAAACGCATAAAATATTGTCCAAAATTTTGTACTAACATGAAGTCCAATATGTCACGAAAAAACAATCTCAGAATCACCGGTATCTGTTGAAGCGTTCCAGAGTTATAACCTCATGAAGTGACACTGGTCAGAATTGCAAAATTTGATCTGGTCATTAAGGTGAAAATTAGCTCTGTCACTAAGGGGTTAAATAGGGATGAGTGGACTCGTGGCTGTTCACGTTCGGCCGGACTTTAGTTAAAAGTTAGGTTTGCAACCATTGTTCTGAGAACAAGATGTTTTGTTATACATGTTTATTTCCTCTGCATGTATAGGAACACCAGATAAAAAAAAAAGGCAAATTAGACATAATTTCACACAAAATCCCAACAATGGGCTGGACAAAATTGTTGTCACCCTTCCAAAATGTTGGTAAACAAACAATTTTGCTTCAAACATGTGATGCTTGCTAAAACTCACCTGTGGCAAGTAACAGGTGTGGATAATATGAAAATCACACCTGATACCAGAAAAAAATTGGAGAAGCTGACTCAATCTTTGGATTGTGTGCCTGCGCGTGCAACACTAAACATGGAGAACAGAAAAAGAAGATAACTGTCTGTGGAATGGAGAACCAAAATTGTTGTAAAATATCAAGAAACTGAAGGTTACAAGTCCATCTCCAGAGATCTTGATGTTTCTTTGTCCATGAAGCGCAACATAATCAAGACGTTCACAACCCATGGCACTGTAGCTAATCTCCCTGTATGTGGATTGACATATAAAAATTGATGAAAGGTTGCAATGCAGGATAGTCCAGATGGTGGATAAGCAGAACCAAACAAGTTCCATAGAAATTCAAGCTGTCCTGCAGGATCAAGGTGCATCAATGTCAGTGCAAACTGTCCGTTGACATTTGAATGAAATTACAGTGCCTACAAGTAGTATTCAACCCCCTGCAGATTTAGCAGGTTTGATAAGATGCAAATAAGTTAGAGCCTGCAAACTTCAAACAAGAGCAGGATTTATTAACAGATGCATAAATCTTACAAACCAACAAGTTATGTTGCTCAGTTAAATTTTAATAAATTTTCAACATAAAAGTGTGGGTCAATTATTATTCAACCCCTAGGTTTAATATTTTGTGGAATAACCCTTGTTTGAAATTACAGCTAATAATCGTCTTTTATAAGACCTGTTCAGGCCGGCACAGGTCTCTGGAGTTATCTTGGCCCACTCCTCCATGCAGATCTTCTCCAAGTTATCTAGGTTCTTTGGGTGTCTCATGTGGACTTTATTCTTGAGCTACTTCCACAAGTTTTCAATTGGGTTAAGGTCAGGAGACTGACTAGGCCACTGCAACACCTTGATTTTTTCCCTCTTGAACCAGGCCTTGGTTTTCTTGGCTGTGTGCTTTGGGTCGTTGTCTTGTTGGAAGATGAAATGACGACCCATCTTAAGATCCTTGATGGAGGAGCGGAGGTTCTTGGCCAAAATCTCCAGGTAGGCCATGCTATCCATCTTCCCATGGATGCGGACCAGATGGCCAGGCCCCTTGGCTGAGAAACAGCCCCACAGCATGATACTGCCACCACCATGCTTGACTGTAGGGATGGTATTCTTGGGGTCGTATGCAGTGCCATCCAGTCTCCAAACGTCACGTGTGTGGTTGGCACCAAAGATCTCGATCTTGGTCTCATCAGACTAGAGAACCTTGAACCAGTCTGTCTCAGAGTCCTCCAAGTGATCATGAGCAAACTGTAGACGAGCCTTGACATGACGCTTTGAAAGAAAAGGTACCTTACGGGCTCGTCTGGAACGGAGACCATTGCGGTGGAGTACGTTACTTATGGTATTGACTGAAACCAATGTCCCCACTGCCATGAGATCTTCCCGGAGCTCCTTCCTTGTTGTCCTTGGGTTAGCCTTGAGTCTTCGAACAAGCCTGGCCTCGGCACGGGTGGAAACTTTCAAAGGCTGTCCAGGCCGTGGAAGGCTAACAGTAGTTCCATAAGCCTTCCACTTCCGGATGATGCTCCCAACAGTGGAGACAGGTAGGTCCAACTCCTTGGAAAGGGTTTTGTACCCCTTGCCAGCCTTGTGACCCTCCACAATCTTGTCTCAGATGGCCTTGGAATGCTCCTTTGTCTTTCCCATGTTGACCAAGTATGAGTGCTGTTCACAAGTTTGGGGAGGGTCTTAATTAGTCAGAAAAGGCTGGAAAAAGAGATAATTAATCCAAACATGTGAATCTCATTGTTCTTTGTGTCTGAAATACTTCTTAATACTTTAGGGGAACCAAACAGAATTCTTGTGGTTTGAGGGGTTGAATAATAAATGACCCTCTGAATCAACTTTTCACAATTTAAAAAAAAAAAAAAAAAAGAAATAACATTCTTTTTTGCTGCAGTGCATTTCACACTTCCAGGCTGATCTACAGTCCAAATGTCACAATGCCAAGTTAATTCCGAATGTGTAAACCTGCTAAATCTGCAGGGGGTTGAATACTACTTGTAGGCACTGTACATGCTATGGCAGGAGACCCAGGAAGACCCTACTGCTGACACAGAGACATAACAAAGATAGATTGTAATTGGCCAAAATGTATGTGAGTAAGCCAAAATCCTTGTGGGAAAGTGTCTTGTGGACAAATGAACCAAAATCTTAAATGGGAAGGTGTCGTCCAAAAAAAAAATAATTTCAATATCTGAAAAAATGTAAAGTGTTAATGTTTTGTTTAAATATTATTTGTTTTTAATTGAGCAAAATATAAAAAAAAAATAAAAAGTTTGATATTTTCCATTCTTAAACACTAGGGGGAGCAACTGCTGAAATCCTACTGTAGAAGTAGCTCAGATTACAGCTGCAGTAAAATTGGGCGGGGCCTGCTCTTCTGTGTGTGATGTCACAGCTCTCCCTCCCGTTCTGAGTGTTTCCAAAAGGATAAGGGAGAATGAAGTTTAGGATCACAGTGCAGAGCCATTTTGATGGTGACCGCAATATGATCATAATGTCTAAAGTGTCACCAAGGACCACTGCACAGTGCTCAAAACGAAGGGAACAAAGCTGCTGAGCGCAGTGATACACATTGGGTCTCTATGCTGATCACTAAGTCTTATTTTCAACTTTATGCCCAATTGAGCTTCTACCTTCCCCTTGCCTCCTATGGTCACACGTGCTCTACTGCACATTTTTTGCATGCTAGTCCTTAATTCCAGTGGGGCCTCTCTTTAGGGTATTAACCCTTTCAATCATACCATGCTGGATCTCCATTGCATTCATGAGACCCTCGGATGAGAGAGCCTGCTATTTAGCTGCCTTGCATTTGGGATTAACTTACTTTGCTTTGGTTGTATGGGCCCCTCTACGTATTGTGGTATGTATAGATTATGTGTATTTAAGACTATTGTGTCTCTGTATTATGTCTTAATATGAATTGTATTGCATGCTACTAATCAGATGATATTATTGTAACCCATTGTTACTACGGGAACTTGATTTTGCTGAAGCTTCCATCTCAGAATCATTTGCTATACAGTGTCAGCTATTTGTGTGTTGTTTCTTTTTGTGTGTTGTTTTTAATGTCTATTGTTGATAATTAATAAAATTGTTATATTTTATATATATATATCTATATATATATATATATATATATATATGTATATATATATCTATGGTGTGCACATTTATGCTGAGCTCTTGCCTTCAAAATTCTTCTTGTGGACAAATGAGACCAATATAGAGCTTTTTGGTAATGCACATCATTCTACAGTTTACTGAAAATGGAATGAAACCTACAAAGTATATAACATGGTGGAAATTCAAAGATGATTTGGGGTTGTTTCAATGCCTCTTGCACTGGGTGCCTTGGCTGTGTGCAAAGAAATCATGAAATCTGAAGATTATCAAAAGATTTTGGGAAGCAATATAGTACCCAGTGTCAGAAAGTTGGCTTTGCGTTCTAGGCCAAGTAGGACAATTACTCCAAACATACTTCAAAAAGACCCCAGAAATGGATGGAAACAAAGCGCTGGAGAGTTCTTAAGTAGCCAGCAATGAATCCAGATCAAAATCCTATTGAAAACCAGTGTAGAGATCTTAAAAATGCTGTTGGGAGAAGGCACCCTTTAAATATGTGAGATCTGGAGCAGTTTTCAAAAGAAGAGTGGTCCGAATCTCTAGTTTAGAGATGTAAGAAGTTTGTTGATGGTTATAGGAGGCAATTGATTGCGGTTCTTTTTTCCAAAGGGTGAGCAACCAAATATTAAGTTGTGGGTGACAACAATTTTGTTTGGCCCAATTTTTTTTTTCGTGTGTGAAATTATGTCCAATTTACCTATTTTTTCCCTCTGGTTTCTTGAGTTGTTCCAATACACACAAAGGAAATAAACAGCTGTATAACAAAATATGTGTAATTGCAATTAGAGAGCAATTACAGCCCAGGGGGCGTGTCCAGGTCACCGCAGAGAGCTTTCGTGTGTTAGGTCTAGGGGTCGGAGACCGTCTATTAGACCCAATGCCCTGGGCACTGCCATAAAGGAGGTGAGTAACTGTCGTTACTCACAGCAAATCCAAGATGGCAGCGCCTAGTGTTTCAGTAAAACTAGAATGAAATAAAAACTAAATAAACAGTGAGTTTAATTTTGTATTAAAAATACTGGATTTCATAATCCCTATTATCAATACAAAAATAAAAAAGGGACAACTTACCTTTAAATAGAATATAACAGTTACATTATTTAAATCTGGAATATTCTTGTCATGATCCAGGTCGGTATCTGCTTTGGCAGTGTTCTAGCCCTGGTCTGATCATGTGATGGGTTAACTTCCCTCTGCCTCGTTCCTGTTCCCAGGACGCTATATCTAGCCACTCCTCCCTTTGGGCCTTGCCAGTTATATTCTGCCTTTGGTGTGTGTAGCTGGCTCTGGTGAGTTCCTGATCTGTCCTACCGCATTCCTCTGATCCCTGTTTCTTTACCTCCTTTGCTGAGCCTCCGCTTCCCCCCCTCCCGTTTCTGTGGATGGTCAGATGGAATATGAGGTGGAGCGCATTGTCGATTCTTGGATGGTCCGCTACTTGCTTCAATACTTAGTACATTGGAAGGGTTATGGACCGGAGGATCGATCTTGGGTCCCGGCGCAATTAGTTCATGCCAATCGATTGGTTTGTGCCTTTCATAGAAGGTTTCCTGAGAAACCTGGGAGTTCTGTGCCCCCCTCCTTGAGAGGAGGGTACTGTCATGAACCAGGTCGTTATCTGCTTTGGCAGTGTTCCAGCCCTGGGTTGATCATGTCAAGGGTTAACTTCCTTCTGCCTCATTCCTGTTAACAGGATGCTATATCTAGCCACTTCTCACTTTGGGCCTTGCCAGTTATATTCTGCCTTCGGTGTGTGTAGCTGGCTGTGGTGAGTTCCTGATCAGTCCTACTGCATTGCTCTGATCCCTGTGTCTGTTTACCTCCTCCCAGCCTATTCTTCCTATCTTATCTCCTTGTCTTGGGTACATTTACTTCCTGATATGACTTAAGCTTTGGCCCAACCTGATTCTGCATCTCCCCACTGACACCTCCGTTACTGACAGGCTCTTGACCCCGTGATTCGTTTCTGACTACGTGTTTGATTGCTCCTCTGTACTAAGGCTACTTTCACACATCAGGTTTTTGCCATCAGGTACAATCCGGAAAAAAACGGGTAAATCGGATCCGGTACCGCATCCTTTTTATCCCCATAGACTTGCATTGTAACCGGATTGTACCTGATGGCTTTGCGTTGCATCCGGTTTTTTCCGGATGCGGCAAAATTTATCAAAGCGGCGGCCGGAGGCAACGTATCTTGCAACGTTTTTTTGTCCGGCAAAAAAACCGCATCGCGCCGGATCCGGCGCGATACGGCGTGTTTTACAATGAAAGCCTATGGACGCCGGATCCGGCGCAATGCGGTAAAAAATGGATGCGGCTACCGGATCCGTTTTTGTAAACTGCGCATGCACCAAATTAATTAAAAAAGCTGATCCTTCAAAAAAAAGGACAAACCGGATGCAAAAACGGATGCAAACCGTATCCACCGGATCCGGTTTTGTACGCATCCGGCATAACGGATCCGTTAAAAACCGGATCCGGTGGATACGGTTTGCATCCGTTTTTGCCGGATCCTTTGCATCAGGAAAAAAAAGGATTGTGCCTGAATGCAGAAAACTGATGTGTGAAAGTAGCCTTAGGCTACTTTCACACATCAGTTTTTTGCCATCAGGTACAATCCGGAAAAAAAAGGATAAAACGGATCCGGTATCGCATCCGGTTTATCCCCATAGACTTGCATTGTAACCGGATTGTACCTGATGGCTTTGCGGTGCATCCGTTTTTTTCCGGATGCGGCAAAATAATTAAATGCGGCGGCCGGATAGAACGTATCATGTAACGTTTTTTTGCCCCTTAAAAAAACCGCATTCTGCCGGATCCGGTACAATGCGGCATTGTATAGAATGGTTGTCTATGCATGCCGGATCCGGCGCAATGCGGTTTAAACCGGATGCGGTGACCGCATCCGGTTTGGTAAACAGAGCATGCGCAAATTTTTTTTTTTCATCATCACAAAACTTATAAAAGGATCCAGCACATTCTACACACCTCCTGCCGTTGGTTCCTGACTTCAACTTCTGCTGTCCTCCAGTCCAGTGCTCCAGGGAAGAGGTAATGTCCACAGTACTGTCCACAGATAAGTGTTGTGAGCTGCGTACATGTACTTAGACATTTTTTTTTCTTTTTTTACAGGTGCAGTGTTGCGGTTATAGTTTGGGCCAGCCAGTTGCTGTGTACGGTTCGCTTCAGTGCCAGTGCGAATTTATTTGGAGGAGAGTGTTCCTGAGGTAATGTCCACAGTACTGTCCACAGATCACTGCTGTGAGCTGCGTACATGTACTTAGACATTTTTTTTTCTTTTTTTACAGGTGCAGTGTTGCGGTTATAGTTTGGGCCAGCCAGTTGCTGGGTACGGTTCGCTTCAGTGCCAGTGCGAATTTATTTGGAGGAGAGTGTTCCTGAGGTAATGTCCACAGTACTGTCCACAGATCACTGCTGTGAGCTGCGTACATGTACTTAGACATTTTTTTTTCTTTTTTTACAGGTGCAGTGTTGCGGTCACATTTTGGGCCTGCCAGTTGCTGGGTACGGTTCGCTTCAGTGCCAGTGCGAATTTATTTGGAGGAGAGTGTTCCTGAGGTAATGTCCACACTACTGTCCACAGATCACTGCTGTGAGCTGCGTACATGTACTTAGACATTTTTTTTTCTTTTTTTACAGGTGCAGTGTTGCGGTCACATTTTGGGCCTGCCAGTTGCTGGGTACGGTTCGCTTCAGTGCCAGTGCGAATTTATTTGGAGGAGAGTGTTCCTGAGGTAATGTCCACAGTACTGTCCACAGATCACTGCTGTGAGCTGCGTACATGTACTTAGACATTTTTTTTTCTTTTTTTACAGGTGCAGTGTTGCGGTCATAGTTTGGGCCAGCCAGTTGGTGTGCGAGGCCTGTAATAAAAAAAATATGTCGTCTTCTGGTAGCCCGCCCTCCGGTTCACAAACTGAGGTATATTTTTTTTTTTTGGGTGTTTTTTTTTAAAAAAAAAAAAAAAATTTTTAAATAAACGACATTTACACAGGTGGCCGAAACATCACAGGAGATGCTGCCAGAAGAGGACGGAAGGGGTGGAGAAATACACGGAGCGGGCGGTCATAGTGTAAGTTTCATACAGGAATTGTTTACCACAGCACACCAAACACATAAGTAAATAATGTTGTTTTTTTTTTCTTCACTAAAGGCTTCAACTTCTAGGGCTCACGATAGAGCTCCCCCAAGACCGTCCCAGGGTCGTCGTCGAGGTGGCGGTGGTCATAGTGTAAGATTTTTTTTTTTTTTTTCATGTCAGTGTGAATTTATGTCTATGTTTTTTTTTTAATTTCTTTTTTCTTTCTTTGAACAGGCATCACAGCGTGCTCCCGATTCTGACGGTGAGGAGGCCGGATTTATCAACATCGACCTCCTCATCGATGAAGTTAGAGAGAGGGAGCCGCTGTGGAACATGGCTGACCGCCGCCACGCTGATTCGATCGTAACCCGTCGACTCTGGGACGAGGTATGCCACGCAGCGATAGAAGGTTGGGGGGAGCTCAATTCTCGTGGCCAGAAGAAAGCGCGTAAGTATTCACAGTTCAGTAGGTTATGCTGCAGGATGTAATGTGTTGTATACTAACCACTTTGTGCTTTCCACTTTCAGGTGACAAACTTCAGAAGCGGTGGCGGTCTATCAGGGATCGCTTCAAAAAGGAGTTGAATCAAGAGATGCAGGCCCCGAGTGGATCCGGAGGACGCAGATCGAAGTACCGTTACTTTAGAGCGTTGTCGTTCCTCCGGACAACTATGGTGTGCAGAAGGTAAATATTCCCCACAATATGTACAAAGTATAATATTTTATGTCTGATTTTTTTTGCCTTTTTTTTTTATTCAGTGGCACTGTATAGCAATTAAATTAATTATTATTTTGTTTTTCCTCTTTTTACCAGCACCGTCTGCAGCACTCAGGAGCCTGCATCGAACCCGACAGGAGCGATCCCTGAACAGTCCGCCACTGGGGAACACAGGCACAGACCCCACCCATCTGAACCTTCCCTTCCATCGACATCTGTCCCATCCACCTGCGCTGGAGCTTCCCGTGAGACTTCATTACCTGAAGCTGCTGGTGATGAGATAGCTTTTCCCCTACCCCACCCCTCTGACACTGCTGCCCTCAGTAGAACACCTTTGGGTTCTGGGCGTCAGCGTCATAGGGGTCAGGAAAAGAGCTATGCGCCCGAGTTCTTGCATCTAAATGCAGCCTTCCAGAACGCCATTCAATTATTAGCCGAACAAAATCGTTCATCTTTTAGCTTCATAAATGCCAATATGGAAAAAAATACACACGAATTGTGCACGCGTCTGGACAGGCTGCATTTAGATGCAAGTAAATCACCCAATCATTGTTTTTTTCAAGCCGTACTAGAGCGCATGGAAAAGCTATCTCCTGACCAGCAGATGCATGTAATGCAAGCCACACGGCAGGCTCTGGCGCAGGTTTCCTCCCAACCACCTCCACCCACCCCTCCTCCAGCACCTGCCCCCCCTCCAGCCATTGTCCCTACTCCCCCTGCTGCCCAGTACCAGCCTGCTGCCCAGTACCAGCCTGCTGACCAGTACCAGCCTGCAGCCCAGTACCAGCCTGCGGCCCAGTACCAGCTCCCAACCACATCTGCCCCTACACTTCCTACCCACTACCACATCTCGCCTTCCACACCCATCATGACCCCAACTCAAGCCACTAATTCACCCGCCACCTCTTCTGTCTCACAATCCCTCCACTCCACCCCTCAATCCTTACCAAATCCCATCCCATCTCCTGGTTTCCCTCTTGGTTTCTCAACCACACCTTCACCTTCTGTTACTTCCCCACCACCACCACCAACACCACTTTCCACCCTCAATACTCCAACTGTGCGTGTGTTCCCATCTGTCAGCCCCTCCAGTACTATCTCCACCCCAAGCCCAAGATATACAAATTTATAATTTATGTATGTAATAAAAATAAAAGTTTTTTGTTGAAAAGTATTTATTTGTTCTTGTTTTTTTTGGGGGGGAATATTATTTTGCAAGTTAAGTTAATAATAAGGTAATACAAAAACATAACATGTTGTAATTTGACGGTGTAAAAATTACAAATTTTTAAAGCGAGTGAAAGATTAAAATTAACAAGGTTAACAAGATATTTTTTAATTTATTTTTAACTATGTTTATTTGTTATAAAACTAAACAAAAATCTTATACCATTTGATCTTGCCAATCTACTCTACCTTCTGGGGACACAAAATAGTCAGCATATTTGTCACGGATTGTTGAACAGGCAACACTACTCCTAAATCCAGGACTGGTGTAGTCAGTCAAAGAGGTGGATTCCAAACTCTGGTCATCCAAGGACAAAGGTTCCTTTGTTAAAACAAAATTGTGCAGTACCACACATGCTTTCACTATTTCATCAACAGTTTCAATGTTTAAATTAATGGCTGTTAACAACACTCGCCATTTGCTGGTTAGTATCCCAAAGGAGCATTCCACCATTCTTCTGGCTCTGGATAATCTGTAATTAGATATTTTTTGTGTTTGCGTCAATCCACGGCTTGCATATGGCTTCAATAGATGTTGGGAGAGTTGAAAGGCTTCGTCGGCCACAAAAACAAAGGGCATTGGGGGCTCACATGTGCCAGGAAGAGGTCTTGCAGGAGGGAAATCAAAAGTATTCCCATAGATTCGCCGCCCCATTGGGGACATTTTAAAGACCTGCGAGTCATTGGATCTCCCATATGCGCCAATGTCCACTGAGATAAATTTGTAGTCCGCATCCGTTATTGCCATTAGGACAATTGAGAAATACTTTTTATAATTGTAGTATTCTGACCCCGAAGCAGCAGGTTTCACAATTCTTATATGTTTGCCGTCCACTGAGCCAAGGCAATTTGGAAACTGACAAATGTTATAGTATTGTTCAGCAATTGCAAGCCATCTGTCCCTGGTGGGCTGGGGGATGAAATCCTCATGGAGGCAATCCCACAAGGCTTGGCAAGTGTCTCTAATGATTCCCGAGATGGTGGAAATTCCTAGTCGAAACTGGTAGTGGAGGGACGAAAGCGACTCTCCAGTTGCAAGGAATCTGTAAAGGAAAGACAATAATTATAAAAAAATAATAGCAAACACATTACAGTTAAAAGTCAATTTACAGGAGGATACAATTAAAAAAAAAAAAACTTACCTAAGCGTAACCAGCAAACGCTCCTCGGGTGTTATAGAGTAACGGCAGAAGGTGTCCGTTTTACGTATGTTGTCCGCAACAAGGCCAAGGAGGACGTCAAAATTATTCACTGCCATCCGGACATAGCTTGTGAATTTTTCATGGTTTCCACGGAGCTCCAGGTATAGGGTTGAAAACACCCCACGTGTCAGTCTCTGGGCAGTCAGGGGATGGATCCAAAAGCGTCGATGTCGCTGACGCCTCAGTCGCTGTCGCTCCTTTTCTCTGACGATGATAGCCAAGCGATTTGCCTCAAATATAAAATCTGCAGTGATCTTTGTGTAATTTGCAAGAATAGCATCCATGGTTTCTGATTGTCTCTGTCTTCATTCTGTAATATATGCTTCAAAATACTGTATATATACTATATTTTCCCAATAGCCAATCAGAATACGGAACTCGTTAATTGTTTGTTTAGTGTTAAAAAAACGGATCCGTAAAAAAACGGACAAAACGGATGCAAAACGGATGCAAACCGGACCCACCGGATCCGTTTTATTCCGGATCCGTCCACAACGGATCCGCTTAAAACCGGATCCGGTGGGTCCGGTTTGCACAACAAAACCGGAAACGTTGGATACGGCAAAAAAAAGGACTGTACCTGAATACAGAAAACTGATGTGTGAAAGTAGCCTAAGTCTGACCTTTAGTATCCGTCTCGGCTTGTTTCACTATTCTATTGCCACCTTGTGGTGACTTCACTGTACTACTCCTGAGCAGGTGTATTCTGCTCTTTCTCCACTCTGCTGCCATCTAGTGGAGTTTGTATTGCACTTCCTCAGTACACCAAGTAGTACAGCATGACAATTCTAGAAGATAACTGTACTTTCCGCAAGCTGTGCAGAAATAAATAGTACAGGCAAATATAAGAGACTTTGTAACATATCTTATCAGAGAAATCTGCTTCCTTCCCCACTTATAAGACAGTTCTTCCCCTGAACTCACAATATACTCTAAATAACAACAGCTCAGCTCCATCTTGGTCTGACAAGACATACTGCCAGCTCACTCTGGTATCATGTTAGGGGTACTTCTCACATAGTGAGATCACCGCTGAGTCACAGCTTTTGTGACGTACCAGTGACCTCATCAGCGATCTCGCTGTGTGTGACACTAAGCAGCGACTTGGCTCCTGCTGTGAAATCGCTGATCGTTACACACTGTTCTGGTTCATTTTTTGCTCGTTGGTCTCCCACTGTGCAGCACACATCGGCGTGTTTGACTGCGGGAGACCAACGAGCACCGACTCTGTGTAAGCAGCGTACGCTGATAACCAGGGTAAATATCAGGTAACTAAGCAAAGCGCTTTGCTAAGTAACCCGATGTGTACCCTAGCTATATATACAGGGAGCCAGCGCTGGCAGCCTGTAAGCGGTGTACGCTGGTAACCAGGGTAAATATTGGGTAACGCTTTGCTTAATTACCCGATATTTACCCTGGTTACCAAGCGCAGCATCGTTACACAAGTCGCTGGTGGCTGGTTGCTGGTGAGATTTGCCTGATTCACAGCTCACCACCGACCCTGTAGCGATGTACCAGCGATCCTGACCAGGTCGTATCGTGGTCGGAATTGCTGGTACGTCGTTTAGTGAGACGGTACCATAACCATAACACTATTAAGAAAGGAGGTGGGAGAAGAATAAAGGAGCAGAGTGAGTAAACAAGAAGAGGGAGATAATAAACATTGTGATGACCTATCCAACAAGTCTTTTACATCATTCAAAAGCTGGAGTCACATCAAGACAATATCCTACATGCTGCTTCTGCTTGTCTGCTAAAAAATTCAGCTGTGTATAGGAGATATCATAGTAGCAAGTATCCTCCCAACAGCTCAGAGTGGATTTCAAATAAAGAGATATAAGCTGCAAAGAGGAAAACTGGTGAAAATGTAGGAGACAAGTGAAATAAGGCCAGACATTGGGTTATTTAACATGTACATACAAATGACAGTATATTCTGAAAAGTGACTTGAAAGCACAGTTAATCTTTAAAATATATCAAGCCTACTTACAAAGCAATCTACACCACACATCTGACGTTATAAGCTATATAGAATGAGCAAAAAAGAAGTCAGTAGTATCATACCTGATGAAATAGTTTTGGATGGGAGCCGTACTGGTACAGAAGCTGTAACAATTTTGTTGACTGTAAAACTTGCATCCACTGCAGCAATCGGAAGACACTGTCTTGGAGTTTTTGCAGGTTTAAAGCTGCTATCATATTCATACACATAAATCTGCAAATACATAAACACTAGTTTCAGCTAACATCCTATTAGTTGAAAGGCTCATTGAACGTATATAGTGGCTGTACATTGAACTGGTCAAGACTAGAGATGGGTAAACCCGCAGATGTTTGCATTCGGCAGGCCTGGCCGGACTTTAACCCCTTCAGCCCCCGGGCACTTTCCGTTTTTGCGTTTTTGTTTTTTGCTCCCCTTCTTCCGAGAGGCGTAACTTTTTTATTTTTCCATCAATCTTGCCATATGAGGGCTTGTTTTTTGCGGGACGAGTTGTACTTTTAAATGAAACCATAAGTTTTACCATATAGTGTACTGGAAAATGGCAAAAAAATTCCAAGTGCGGAAAAATTGCAAAAAAAGTGGGATTGTACAATAGTTTTTGGGATATTTTATTCACCGTGTTCACTATATGGTAAAACTGATGTGTGGGTATGATGCCTCAGGTCGATGCGAGTTTATAGACACCAAACATGTATAGGTTTACTTGTATCTAAGGGGTTAAAAAAAATTCACAAGCTTGTCCAAAAAACGTGGCGCACGTTTTGCGCCATTTTCCAAAACCCGTAGCGTTCTCATTTTTCAGGATCTGAGGCTCATTGATGGCTTATTTTTTGCGTCTTGACCTGACGTTCTTAACGGTACCATTTTTGCGCAGATGCTACGTTTTGATCGCCTGTTATTGCATTTTGCGCAAAATTTGCGGCGACCAAAAAACGTAATTTTGGCGTTTGGAATTTTTTTGCCGCTACGCCATTTACTGATCAGATTCATTGATTTTATATTTTGATAGATCGGGCATTTCTGAACGCGGCGATACCAAATATGTGTGTATTTTTTATTTTTTTAACCCTTTAATTTTCAATGGGGTGAAAGGGGGGTGATTTGAACTTTTAGGTTTTTTTTATTTTTTTTTAATTTTTTAAAACTTTTTTTTTTACTTTTTTTTTTTATTTTACTAGTCCCCCTAGGGGGCTATTGCGATCAGCAATCCAATCGCTTTGCACAATCTGCAGATCTCAGCTACAGAGCTGAGAACTGCAGATTTGCTGCTTCACTTTCAATGCCGGCTGTATTCCGGCATTGAGAGCAAGTGACTCATGTTAGCCACAGGCGTCATCACATGACCCTGTGCTACCATGGCAACCGCCGAAAGTCACGTGATCATGTCACGTGACTTCCGGCGGGGGCAGGGTAAGTCACTGTCATGGCGGCGCCCATATACATATCGCTGCCAAGACTTTGGCAGCGAAATGTAAGGGGTTAATGGCCGCGGGTGGAAGCGATTCCACCCGCGGCTAGCAGGCACACATATCAGCTGTTGATAACAGCTGATATGTGCGCCGATCGCCGCCGCCCGCCGGCGGAAGGGGGCGGGGCTTACCGGAACACAATCCATGACGTATCTAGTACGTCATGGGTCATTAAGGGGTTAAAAAAAAAAAAAAAATTGGTCCGAGACTAGACTTGAACCCGAACATGATGCCGAACCTCATATAAATCTATGGGGACCTGAACTTGTGTTCTGTAAAATGGTGCTAGTAAGGGCTAGAGAGTTACAAAATAGGAGAATTAACTTACCACCCTCTGTGACAGTGTCTGTGATTGGTTGCAGTGATGTTAGGGATGTGATTATCATTATTATGAGTATATAGGAGTTACATGGAGATATCCATAAAGAACAAGATTTAAGATGTTGTTTGAACTGTACCCCACATATCTCTTGGCATAAGACTCAGACAGACAGTCTGGGCTATTCTTGTGACAAGTGAATAATGCTGACATTGCTTAATATAAATGAGGAACCAAGCAAATTACAGTAAATTGTATATCACAGAATAAGCTGTTCTACTTTATCCAATAGGAGACGTGTTACGTATTCTTGGCACCTAGCCAATAAGGTTATATATATTTGTAACACTTCCGGAAATAAAATCAGTCTTACTTTCTATTCATATCTGAGCACGTCTCTGGTGTGAGCGAAAGAGAGGGTAATGCATGCTACCACGAGTGACTCATAATTTGGACTGCAGACAGTTTAAGAGGGATGCATGATTAGATTGCATCAACCTAAATTACGGCCTTATCATTTGGCGCCCAACGAACCTTAGGACGGAGCTCTGGATGGCGGACAGCCATGCTGACACCTTCAGTCGATAGGCAACTACACGGGAGGTGGAGGTGCACACTCCAAACGCAGGTGAGAAAATTTGTATGATCTCACCTTGCAAACCTCATGCGTGTACTTGCATTTCGAAGGGGGGGTTGGGCTGTCCCAGTCTAGACACCTAATGACCGCCATCTCGCATGAGATAAGCCGTCCTAAGAGATCTCACACCAAGGTGGTCAGGTTCACCTTAAGCTGTCTGTAATTTATGTAATGTAATTGTAAATCACATGAAATGTAATGTGGTTTTTGTCTGCTCTAGGAGAAAAGCAGAAGTTCTGTGTTTTATTTTTCTCTGACTTAACGGCAAGGGAAAATGAGGAAGTTGTTATATACGCTGCATATATGAATATATATGGTTATATCTGCAGGTGAGATCAGCCACCTGGATGGTGTATATAGTGTCCTTATTGTTATGTCATTGTGTTGACCTGTGTCTACCTGTTGAAATGTCTGTCTATTTGCAGCAGGTGGAGTACTTGCTGGTTTACGGGAAAAAGAGGAAGTGTCACGTAATGTAGTGAGAGCTGTCTTTGAGTGAAGAAAAAAAAAAAAAGGAAAAATGTACCTTTGAAGTATTCTGTTTGAGTATATAGAGTATACACGGGTGTGTAACGTAACGTGTCCGGTTGATAGTCAGTAATTGATAAGACTGAAGGGCAGGTACAGGTGTCATGGTAAGAGTCCTGACTGTATCCTGGTGGTCTTCCACAGAGAGGAGACGATAGGGGGATTGGTTTTGTCCAATACAGCGTCATGGTGAGATCCTGACTGTATTTGGTGGAATTTGATGTTCTCTCCGCGATCCTAGGTAGGAGGAACATTGGCAGAATCCTGGTGCGTCTTCCACAGAGAGGAGACGATAGGGGGATTGGTTTTGGCCGGTACAGCGTCATGGTGAGACCCTGACTGTATCCGGTGGAATTTGATGTTCTCTACGATCCTAGGTAGGAGGAACATTGGCAGAATCCCGTGACTTTGGTTTTAAACAGTATTATTGATGTTCTGGACGGACCGTTAGAATAAGGTGTATATAGTGTGAACAGAGGTTACTAGTACATGAAGTAAGAGATAGTGAGGGTGAATTTAGTATCGATCACCCACGTGACACCTCTTCCTGGTAGGACAGCCCGTTGTTTTTGTGGTGTGTGGACTGAGGTAGAAATTCTGTGTATTCTGTGGATGTGTATAGTCGCTGGTCCAAAAGAGGAAGTGGATTACGGCATAGCAGACATCCAGATTGACGTGTTAGTTTTGGGTTGTATACCCTTGAAGCATGGGGTCTAATCAGTCCACACCTGTCAAGTTTTGTTAAATAAGCGAGGGATCTTGAAAGATAAAGATCTCCTTATGGATGCTGAGGCATGGTATAGAACGTCAAAAGATGATAGAAAATTGGCATAGTAGATATTTCTATATTGCACCAGATCAGAAAATGAGATCAGAAAATGGCATCTCAGGAAGTGGCCAAGCCCATTAGGAAACAACGCCCCCCTCCTTATAAGTCGTCCCCAGAGGGTTGGACTTGTGTAGTTTGTCCCCCCTTACTACCTCTTGCTCCCCCTGCCCACCAAACGCCCTCCCTAGCCTGCCCAGACGTCATTTCAGGTTGGGCCGCACCTAGTTCCCTTTTCCAGCCATCTTCAGTCCCAAGGCCACTGGCCTATTTGTTGCTGGGGCAACAGAAGACACCGAGGGGGGGCAGGAAGATGACAATGATTTAACAATGATCCACCCCACCACCAACACTGTCTCTAGTAGAGGTAAACCACAGGTGCTGTCCTTATTTGAGGACGTCAGGCCACACATGGCATCGCACCATTATTCCGATAGTCCCAGACAAGAACGCCCTAAATATGTGACATGGAAGCCTCAAGAGGCTGCAGTCCTTGTGAAGGAACACTGAGATATATACACCTATGAGTGACGTGTCATCAATAATTGATGTTTGATATCTTGGACCTGATGTACAGGTGCAGTGTTAAGGAAAAAGTGGGTGAAAGAGCCCTGACTGTTAGACTGTTACCTGGTACGGTTTTCCTGCTAAGCAGTGAGTTGAACGTTGTATGCGTACTCACTGATCTTGTTTTAGTGGATGTCAATGTATTCTTACCTAGAATTGAATACATTGGGGAAGACCCCTAAACTTTGGTCTTAATCGGAATTATTGAGTAGTCGATAGACCGTTCTCATGGAGGTGTATGTATATCGTGAATTCTCTCTCTGACATAATATCTCATATATAGTTTTCCCTGAAAGATGTTTTCACCCAGATTAAAGCTGGGGATTCTTTCTGGCCAGTAATGGAGCCAGGTTTGCAGTGAGGGTGTATGTACCTTATCACCCAAGTGACACTGAAAGATGTTTTATGTATAATGTACGCAGTTTTTGGTGTGAAACACCGTAGGAGAGTTGAAAAGAAAAAAAAACAAAAAAAAACAGGGAAGTGTTAGTTTCCATTTCAGTCCTGTGAATGAAATTCTGTGAAGTTTAGTTGTAAATGACACACGTATGTTGAAATGGAGAATTCTAGATGTGAATTGATGAGTAATTCTGAATCTAGCAACTGCACTATGTGTATTTTACCTGTCTGTGAAAATAGGAAACAAGAAACATAAGTTGATAGATAGGGTGGACTTACCCCACCCCATTATTTTCTGTTCTGAATGTAGATTTCTTTCTGTCACTCTTCCCTGGGTGGGGTATGGTATGGGGATATTATTGCAGGGGCTGACAGGAGATAGGGATACGCTGGAGGCTCGGCCCTGACCACCATCAGGTCTACCGTCGAGATGAGGGCAAGTACAGGGTCCCTAGTTACAGGGTCAGCCCAGGGGTCCCTATATAATCCATATTCCCGGTGACAGATTGAATACCTCCTGAATGTAGATGTCACAATACATGACATCTTTCTTTTCACTCCCTCCCAGGACTCTTCAGACGCCATTTTTGGCCAACACCTACTTCCTCTTTTAGCGGCTGTTTCTTATCGGTAATTATCTTTAGTGGACGTTTTAACTCAGACACTACATAGTTCATCTTTAGACGCCATTTTTAGTCCAGCCGACACCCAGTTCCCCATTTTTTTGTTTTAGCAGCCAAAGTCACTGCTCTGTTTATTGCCGACATAGCAGGGACTGCAGAGGGGGGAGACAGGGACCTGGAACACACACACTCCATTTTTCCACTAATGAACCTTAGCAGAGGTTATTGCTGATAGTCCTGTGGACCTTTTCCCTTCACTTTTGCATATTTGTTTTTTCTGTATGTTATACAATTTAGTAGACCATATAGACTGCTCACTATTAGTCCTGGTGGACAGTGAATATTTTTCTGCATATGGCAGTTGTTACTTAGCCTAGTTTTGAGATATTTTCACTTGTATGTTATCCTGCCTGGTGTCTTGCACAAGAGTTCCCTGATAGAGAGGGTGGAGGTTCATGTGGTCCCAAGGGGACATTGATCATCAGGAGTTGACATATATTAAAGTTTTCGT
Organism: Anomaloglossus baeobatrachus; assembly: GCF_048569485.1. Lineage (NCBI taxonomy): Eukaryota > Metazoa > Chordata > Amphibia > Anura > Aromobatidae > Anomaloglossus > Anomaloglossus baeobatrachus. The sequence continues at coordinate 364,699,750 of NC_134353.1, forward strand.
TGGCAGCACCCAGTAATCCTTTGTGTCTTAGTTTGCAGGGTCTGACAGGAGATAGGGATACGCTGGCGGCTCGGCCCTGACCACCATCAGGTCTACCGTCGGGATGAGGGAGAGTGCAGGGCCCCCAGTTACAGGGTCAGCACAGGAGAGGTAGAGTAGATACGCTCCACTGCTTTTCCTAGTTGTGTAGATGTAGTCAGGGGGTGCTGCTTGGTAGTTTCCAAACCCTCTTGTGCTCTTTTCTCTTTCCCCGGGATTTTAGGGGATTTTAGTTTTTAGAATTTCAATGTTCTCCTGACCCCAAAGTTACACCCATTGCTCTTTCTTACAAACCTGGGTATAGTCCTTTGTATCAGGTCTCCGAGAGCCCATATGCAAACAACTACAGCTGGTAACACCTGAGTTACAGTCAGTCATCTGAGCTACAGTCACAGTCACCTGAGTTACAGTTACAGTCACCTGAAGAGTATCATCATGTCATCTCCAGCCCAGAAGTCATTCTACATGTTTGCAATGGAGGAAGATAGCAGTCCTTTGAACACTACTCAGCCAGATTGAACACCTACCTAAAGCACCAGTTGAAGATCAGTGCCCGTATGACATCACTGCTCCCTGACAAAGTCACCAACTCCCGGTGTGCGGTCCTTAATCCTGCTGAACTTCTCCCTCTTCCAAGGGGGGAGTGTCCCACCTCTGACACCTTGGTGGAAGAGGTAGTCGACTCTGGCATAGCTGAAACTCTGGATTCGATACCGTGACGGATACACCTTTGGACCCTGACTTAACATCTTTGCGGATGGATCAAGATGTGCATCAAGAAGACGCTGTGCTGATAGAGCAGTCGCTACCCGCATGCCTGTCTGTGAAGAAGCAGATGTATGTGCTCTCGCTGAAGCCTGCAAGATGGCAGCCAGCATCTACTCTGTGGAGGATAAGAGACTTGATCACTGACAATGGAACTGTACGCCGCCATGAGGCCATAGAAGAACGGATGGAAGCTTTGCTATTGCCAGACAGAGTCGCGGTGAGCAGGGTTGAGGCCTACATTGGAGGAGTCAAGGGAAGCAGTAAGAAGTGCCCTCACTGACAGAACATCCAAAGAAGCCCCAAGACCACTTACGAGAGAAACAGTCAGTCAATCTGTGCTTTTCGAATGACCCAGATGTGAAGAAGAAAGGAAGGATGGAAAGTCTTGAGAAAACGTTGTCCTGACCCTACAAGAGCAAGTCCCAGAAGAAGAGGACTGAGATAGGGTGCAGCTGTGGGCTCCCGGAGACCATGGAAAGTGGCTAGTGACCTGCTTTCACTGCCAGCCAAAGAGATATGGCAGGCCTTAGACACAGAACTGACTCTACACACCCCATACCAGCCACAGAATAGAGGGAAGATTGGGAGGATGGGGCAGTGTAGAAGGCAAGGGCATGAGAGTCTTCACTTGAATTGTTCAGTGTCAGACACACCTCAGCAGGGATCACTAGGTTGAGACCCTATGAAATCCTGTTTAGAAGTACCCCCAGATACTTCAACTAAGCTTGTTGTTTGTTTAAACATTTGCCTAATACACGTTTTTGAAGTTTTCTCCTCCAGATCCAACCAGATCTAGATTTCTCTCTCTTTTCTTTTTCTCTCTCCTCTTTTCCTCTCTCTTTTCCTCTCTCTTTTCTCTTTTCCTCTCTCTCTCTCCCTCTCTTCTCAATCTTTCTCTCTCTCTTCCCTCACTCTTTTTCTTTCGGACGAAGATCCATGCATTCCACTACAAAGAGATGTCGGACCTGCCTGAGACCAGGAGATGGCTGTCTTCCCTCTTCTACCCGATACTTTGTGCCAGGATGATGATATCTAAGCATGTGGACTGGAAGACGACTCTACATCCCACCTTTGATGTCCCACCATTACCGCCTGAGGACTGAGGAGCATGAGACTCTGAGTGAACCCAACCCTGATAAATATTAGCCAATTAAAGGACTAGTGCCACGTTCCCCCTTCCTGAATAACGTGGGCCAGGGGAACATAGCCATGAGGACAGTCTAGAGAACACGGTCAGGATCTGGCTTCCTATGCATAGTCTGTTGGGTGGGGAGATTCATCCACAAGGGATGGGGTATCTCGTATGTGAGTGAGGTAACCATCAGCATTAGGACAGATCAATAGACCTGGAAACGTAAGGAAAGACTTTTTGGCTATCTCCAAAGGGGGGACTGTTAGGGATGTGATTATCATTATTATGAGTATATAGGAGTTACATGGAGATATCCATAAAGAACAAGATTTAAGATGTTGTTTGAACTGTACCCCACATATCTCTTGGCATAAGACTCAGACAGACAGTCTGGGCTATTCTTGTGACAAGTGAATAATGCTGACATTGCTTAATATAAATGAGGAACCAAGCAAATTACAGTAAATTGTATATCACAGAATAAGCTGTTCTACTTTATCCAATAGGAGACGTGTTACGTATTCTTGGCACCTAGCCAATAAGGTTATATATATTTGTAACACTTCCGGAAATAAATCAGTCTTACTTTCTATTCATATCTGAGCACGTCTCTGGTGTGAGCGAAAGAGAGGGTAATGCATGCTACCACGAGTGACTCATAATTTGGACTGCAGACAGTTTAAGAGGGATGCATGATTAGATTGCATCAACCTAAATTACGGCCTTATCAGTGAGACTGCTGGCGTCTTTGATTAGTTGTGGAATGTAATTGGAAAAAAAGGTGGAGGGTCCATAGTATTTTGATACCAAGCACAGATAAAACAGACAGCTACAGGCTGCAACCCCCAGCTGTGCAGATTATCTTGGCTGTGCATCAAAATACGAGGGACTTATGCGGCTTTTTTTAAAAAAAAATTAATAATTCTTTAAAAAAAACACCATGCGGTCCACCATCGCAATTTTGATACCCTACCAAGATAACGCAGACAGCTGGGAGCTGGCATTCTCAAATCTCGGGAGGCCCATGGTTATTGGGTCACCCCAAGCATAAACATGCCAGCCCGCAGCCACCCCAGAATTGTCGTTTACCCAGCGCTTACCCGATTATTCCCGATTACCCTGGTGCAGTGGCAACGGGGGAAATCTAAAAGGTTAATGACAGCTGTGAGGTTAGTAATGGGGAGATGTCTATGAGACCCACTCCTATCCTTGTAAGTCAAAAGAAATAAACACAAAATACAAAGAAAAATCATTTATTAAAAAAAAAAATATATATACACCCTCTTTCTCTAATTTATTAACCCCCAAAACATCCATGCAGATCTGACGTAATCCACATGGGGTCCCACAACGATCCAGGCCCTGCTATATCCGGAGGTCGCAGTAGAAAATGTGACCGAGCTAATATCTGGGACACTGACAGAGTTGCCAGTTGTGAGTGATGACTTCACTGAGTTCACCTGACGTCACAGCTGGGGTTCCCACAGTACCCCAACTGTGACCTCAGCTGAACTGATCTCTGGTGAACTCACTAAACTCTGAACTCACCGAAATCTTCATCTCCTGGCAAAATAACTCACCGAAACCGCATCAAAATGCATGCGGTGTCAGTGCATTTTTTTTGCCAAGAAATGCAATGACTTCACCTGAGGTAAGGTCAATCAGTTCACCTCAGGTCATTTCAACTGAGGTGACAGCTGTGGAAGCTCAAGCTGTGACCTCAGGTGAAGTCATTGAGCTCAATGGTGAATTATCGTATTAAGCAATGTGTGCACATTGAGTATTCGGGTGCAGAAATTTCTGCACCAAATCTGCATCTTGTGGCAAAAAAAGCAGTGAAACCACATCAAAACACATGCCAGAACATTCAGATCTGGTGCAGAAATGTCTGCAACAAATTTCTGTACCAAATCTGCATCTCCTGGCAGAATAACCCAACAAAACCCAGTCAATTCCGCATTGCTTTTTCATGCGTTTTTTGCCGGGAGATGGAGATGTGGTGCAAATATTTGTTGCAGAAATCTGCACCATATATGCATCTCCTGGCAAAAAAAATGCATCAAAACCGCATCGTGAATTGATGTGTTTTTCTGCCAGGAGATGCAGACTTGGTGCAGAAATTTTTTGCCAAAATCACCACTAAAACGGCATTTTCTGGCAGAAAAACTGCATTATGCTTTTTGATGTGTTTTTCTACGAGGAGACGCAGATTTTCTGCAACCAAATACTCAGCGTGTGCACATAGCCTAAGCCGATAATCCAGCACTGAGTTCTCCTCAGATGAGTTCATAGAGTTCACCTCAGGCGTGTTAATAGAGTTCACCGGAGGTGAGTTCACCGAGTTCGCCAGAGGTCAGAGCTGGGGTACCATGTGAACCGGCAGCTGTGACCTCACGTAAACTCAGTGATGTCATTGCTTACAGCTGCAGTTCCATCAGTGTGTCCAGGACGACGCAATGCTCGGTCATGTTTTCTCATGTGACCATGCACTGCTACCTCAGATGTAGCAGAACTGGGATTGTCGTAGGACTTTGTGTGAATTACGTCAGACCTGCAGGGGTGTTTTGGGGATTAATACTTTAGAGATAGAGGGCAATTGTTTGTTTTTTTAATAAAGGAATTTTCTTTGTGCTTTGTGTTTATTTATTTTTACTTACAGGGTTAGTAATGGGCTCTCATAGATCCCTCCCCAGTACTAAGTTTGGGCTTGAGGGCAGCTGTGATCTTTTGACAAATCACAGCTGCCGTGAATGCCTTACATTACTCCGATTGCCACCACACCAGGGCATTTAGGATGAGTCGAGTAAAGTGCAGGAATTGGAGCATCTAATGGAGGGGACTACACACCGTTTTTTAGAATTATTTATTTAAATTTAAAAAAGCAGCAGCATAGGGTCTCTCGTATTTTAATACACATCCAAGATAATGCACACAGCTGGAAGCTGCTAGCTCCAGCATCTGTTTTATCTGCGCTGGGTATCAATAAACGGTGGCCGCTATGCCATTTTTCCTAATTACTTATTTATTTTTATACTCCACAACCAATCAAAGACGCTGGCAGTCACAATCACAGATGCTGTCACACAGCGTGGGCGGGGGGAAGCAGTGAAAATGTATGAGAGCTACAGTAGTGAGTGGAACCGTAAGCAGTGTGACAGCAGCACAGAGACTCGGTAAGTATAATTCTCCTGTTTTAATCTTTATTTTGCTTCGTTATAACTTTTTTTTTTTACTTTTATCTGGGTAGCAGAGCCTGAACAATACCACAGGTTTTCCTGAGAAGTCCGTGCACGGATACTAGGTGTCTGGTATGGACCCCAAACTTTATAGTTTGGGTTTGCCCATCACTAGTAGAGGACATATCTTCAGGGTCTGTCAGATGGTTTAATCATGTCTACGAAACCATCTATTGCAATAGGTAGAGAGGTCAAACAAAACAGAGTGTTTGTAGATTGACAATTCATTGAATAGATGAAATAAAGGTTGTCTAAGGTTTGAGAGACCTCACCAGGGCTGACACCAGGTTTTCGTGGGCCCCGGGCAAAAGAGTCTCAGTGGGCCCGATGCACATGCAGACATACACATACAGGCAGACATACATACATGTTTAAAGACAAATTCACAAAAATACATATAAAACAGACTTAAATGGATACATAGTCGTAAACACTGACATATATAGATATACATCATACACGCACACACATTACAAATATAATAGGGGAAGCTGGCAGCAGCCTTACTCACCTCCCCAGCTTGTCTCCTGTCCAGCTCCTTCTGGGCATGTGGATGTGCTGCCCTGATTGGTGGCCATCATTAACAGACGTGGCCGCCCTCAGTGCACACTGACACTGCTGTATTTACATCATAGGAAGGGCTGGGGACATACACATTACTGGGTGGCATACAACAACGGGAGGCATACACCTCGCTGGATGTTGGTGCTGCGGCTCTTCCTAGGGTATTTGTCCGCCCCCCCCCAAGCTGAACCACTAGCTACGCCTCTGTTCAATGCTGATCACTGCTATACTAGATGAGTTGTATTTGTCAGCTTATCATTGCATGTTGCTAAAAAATTGGTAGCCATTAGCCTACCCAACATTTTTCACCGAACTGGTGACATCAGGCAAATCATTCATACATGCTGTAATGTCTGTATACTTTGCATAATGTCCATATGCTATACGCTGTGGTATGATGAGAGCATGTCCCTGTATGGACAGGCGCGGCCATTACACAGTACACATCAGGAGCACATTTATAAGATTATCTCAGCACGAGAACATTTTTTTAACACATCGGAGTTGTGGAACTTCTTCAAGGATCTATATATTAGAACGTACTTTGTAGAACAATCCCTTTAAGAACGCTGGTTTTACAATAATTTTTCAGTGCAAACAGACTATTGATCACTTGAATGAAAAAAAAAAAACGCTTGTCCTTTGGGTGAAATTATCTTTTTCACAGCACCAAAGATCATCATTCTTGGTGTTTCATCATCCTATGTAAAGAGGACTCACACTGCTGAGAATAATAGCAACCTTTGCACAATGAATGATTTATATAAGATTGCTCAGTGCGCATCAATTATTTCAGCCTATGTAAACAGGCCATTACTGATTGGTAAAGATTTACAGACCGACAGCTATTTAATGCCGCCACTTGTTCCATGCAAATTAATCTTTAGTCCCACTTATTTATGCAATGGATGTGTCCTGGGACCCAGCACGTGAATGCCATGCATCCCTGTTGCTAACTGAATGCTGGTGGTCACAAGATGGTCTGGGTAACATGAGTTACACCATAATTAGTCTTATTCAGTAAGGCCCTGTTGACATAGCTTTTCTAAATTGGTGTGCAAGTTTCCAATGGAAGCAGAATACAAAAATGAAATGAACTCCGGTTTTGTTGTCTCTAAAAGTATTTAGTCTTTTCAGACAGTTTCATTGACATTCTTGCCCAACAATGTGGGGGTCAGATTACCGCTGCTGCCTAGAAATCTTAGGCTACATGCGCACGCTGCTTCTTTTTCGTGTTCACAAACTGCAGCCAAACCTGTAGCCAAAACTGCAGCCAAAACTGCACCTTGTCAGAGAGAGCCTGGAAATGTCACAAAAAATGTAGGTGCTTTTTTGGTGCGTTTTTGGCTGCAGTTTTGTCAACAATTGTTTCATGTATTTTTCAGTTCAAACAAGCCCATAAAGCTTGTTGAATTGAAGAAAAAAAAATTAGAAATAAATAAATAATTAAAAAAAACTGGCGTGCGGTCCCCCCCAATTTTAATGCCAGCCAGATAAAGCCATACGGCTGAAGGCTGGTATTCTCAGGATGGGGAGCTCCACGTTATGGGGAGCCCCCCAGCCTAACAATATCAGTCAGCAGCCGCCCAGAATTGCCGCATACATTATATGCGACAGTTCTGGGACTGTACCCGGCTCTTCCCGATTTGCCCTGGTGCGTTGGCAAATCGGGGTAATAAGGAGTTATTGGCAGCCCATAGCTGCCAATAAGTCCTAGATTAATCATGTTAGGCGTCTCCCCGAGATACCTTCCATGATTAATCTGTAAATTACAGTAAATAAACACACACACATGAAAAATCCTTTATTAAAAATAAAAAACACAAACACATTCCCTCATTACCAATTTATTAACCCCGACAAAGCCCTCCATGTCCGGCGTAATCCAGGATGGTCCAGCGCCGCATCCAGCTGTGCTGCATGGAGGTGACCGGAGCTGCAGCAGACACCGCCGCTCATGTCATCTCCATGCAGCAAATGAAGACAGCCGCGCGATCAGCTGAGCTGTCACCGAGGTTACCCGTGGCCACCGCTGGATCCAGCGGTGGCCGCGAGTAACCTCAGTGACAGCTCAGCTGATCGCGCTACTGCGTGGAGCTGACAGGAACGTGGAGGACGGGACTTTCAGCGGTGGCGGTGAGAGGGGTCCATCATCTCCCCTCTGCGGGGACAGCGGTACTTCGGGGAACACGGGGAGGACGGGACTATCAGCGGCGGCAGCAAGAGGGGGATGGACATTGGCAGCTAAAAACATTGATTTTTCCCTCTCGCTGTCGCCGCTGATAGTCCCGTCCTCCACATCATCTCCCCTGTGCGTGCACGCTGGGGACAGTGGTACTTTGGGGAACATGTGGAGGACGGGACTATCAGCGGCGTCAGCGGCAGCGAGAGGGGGATGGACATTGGCAGCTGAAAACATTGATTTTTCCCTCTCGCTGCCGCCGCTGCTGATAGTCCCGTCCTTCACATCATCTCCCCTGGGGACAGCGGTACTTCGGGGAACACATGGAGGACGGGACGGGACGGGACCACTTGCCTGACCTCACTTCCTGACAAATCACCTGCGTTTTTGGTACCAAAAACGCAGGTAAAAGGCAGGTAAAATGCACCACTTTTGATTAGCATGCATTTTTCCTGCGTTTTTGATGCCCTCATTGATTTCAATGGGTGACAAATGTTGACAAAAACGCAGGAAGAATGAACATGCTGCATTTTTTTTGTCACAAACTTTTGACAAAAAAAACGCTGACAAATAAACTGCAATGTGCGCATGACAAATCTGACTTCTCATAGGCTTTGCTGGGAAGTCAGATGTCAGAAAGTTCTGCTGACAAAACTGCAGCCAAAAAAGCAGCAAAAAAAGCAGCGTGCGCATGTAGCCTTAGAAAGGGGAGTAGAAAGGTGCTAGATTTAGAGATAGCAGAGAAGCACAGAGAAAAATGCTCAAAATATGCAGAATACAAATCAAAATATAGTCAGAAATAGTATTCTGAAAAGTCATCACTTACATTGGCAAAATACTTTTCTTTTACCAGGTAAAATATATCTTTGTACCGTATTAGCCAGTAGAGATAAAAAATTGTTTAAAAGAACAGAAAGTCCTCAGTGGTTGATACCTTTTAATGGCTAACTGAAAAGATGGTAATAATTGCAAGCTTTCGAGACTACTCAGGTCTCTTCATCAGGCATGGTATAACACAAAATCTGAAGAGTCACATATTTATACACAACAGGACATAGAATAGTGAAGTAAAAGAAAAAAAACAAAAAAAACAAGTTATATGAAACAGAACTATCACTATGGCAGGGGGGCAAACTGTTGTGGCCATAAATTTTGCTGCAGTTCAGTGTGAAAGTTTTATTGTCCTCTGATAAGGGTCTGGTCCAGGGCTGTGACACGCTCGGATGGTCAGAGGAGCACAGCTCTTAACTGATGTAAAAAGACATGAATCCATGAGATACATTCATTCCTGCTCTGAATGTCTCAAAGGTCATCATAAGTTTGTACTCCCATAGTCTCCTATCTCTCTGGGACTTGAAATTCCCTTTCAATACCAGCAATACCAGGATACCACGGAAACTACAACCATTACTGCAAAAAGATGCCCGGTTAAAATCTATTTTTCCAGACCCCCCACTTCTGTGTTTTAGGCAGCCCCCGAATCTAAGAAGCATCATTGTCAGAAGTTCCCTATCCTCTCCAACAACAGGAACATTTCCCTGCAACCAGAAAAAATTTAAGACCTGTCCATTTATATTGCCAACGGACAAGATAAAGATTCCCAGATCACATCAGCATCATGGACATGAAATTGCTGGTATTGAAAGGAAACTTCAAGTCCCAGAGAGATAGGAGACTATGGGAGTACAAACTTATGATGACCTTTGACACATTCAGAGCAGGAATGAATGTGTCTCATGGATTCATGTCTTTTTACATCAGTTAAGAGATGTGCTCCTCTGACCATCCGAGCATGTCACAGCCCGGACCAGACCCTTATCAAAGGACAATAACACTTTCACACTGAACTGCAGCAATATTTATGGCCACAACAGTTTGCCCCCCTGCCATAGTGTTCTGTTTCATAAAACTTGATTTTTTTTTTTCCTTTTACTGCACTATTCTATGTCCTGTTGTGTATAAATATGTGACTCTTCAGATTTTGTGTTATACCATGCCTGATGAAGAGACCTGAGTAGTCTCGAAAGCTTGCTATTATTACCATCTTTTCAGTTAGCCATTAAAAGGTATCAACCACTGAGGACTTCAGTTCTTTTAGGCTATGTGCGCACTGGGAAATGAAATTTCCTTGTGTAAATTCCGCATGCTCTCAAAAATTACCGCACCCGCGGTAAAAAACCGCGGGAAACCGCACCCGAAAACCGCATGCGGTTTGCTGCGGTTTTACCGCGGTATTGTTCGCGGTATTGCCGCGGTTTTGCCGCGTGCGGGTTGGGATGTGCTTTACTGCATTCAATGCAATAAAGCACATTGAAGAAAAAAAAAACAAAAAACATTTAATTCTGATAGTAGACAGACAGAAGAATAGATAGAGGGATAGATAGATAGACAGACAGATAGATAGAGGGATAGATAGATAGACAGACAGATAGATAGAGGGATAGATAGAGGACAGATCGCTGCATTTCCCACGGTCGGCAGTGAGTTCACATTACCGGCCGTGGGAAATGACCGGTAATTACCTCTGCTGTCTGCTGCATTCAGCCTGTGTCTGTGACAGTCGCGGCTGGATGTCAGCAGTGCAGGACGCCGGAGCCGGAGCTGTGGATTATGTCGGAGTTTTGTTGCGGGAGGGGTTAATAAAATGGTGAACGAGGCTTGTTGGTTTTATTTAAAATAAAGGATTTTTCGGTGTGTGTGTTTTTTTCACTTTACTTACGGGTTGATCATGTCAGCTGTCACATAGACGCTGCCATGATCAAGCCTGGAGTTAATGGCGGTGGTCCCCCACCATCATTAACCCCTTGTATTACCTTGCCACCACTGCTACACGGTGGCAAGAAGAGCCGAGGACACTCCGGTAGTGCCGCATAATGCATGCGACAGTGCCGGGGCAGCTGCGGCTGATATTCTCGGCTGCGGGAGGTGGGAGGGAGGCGGGGGACATTAACCCTGCCCCTCTCCCTCCCCAGCCTGAGAATACCGGGCCGCCGCTGTGTGCTTACCTCGGCTGGAAGGTAAATATGCAGCGGAGCCCACGTTCTTTTTTTTCTATATTTCCGTTTTCTTTCTATGTGTGTTCTATGTGTCTGTGTCTATGTGTCTGTGATGTGTTCTGTGTCTGTGATGTGTGTGTCTGTGATCTGTGTGTGTTTACTCTCTGCACGGCTTCCTCTTCCTGTAATGACATCACTTCCCTGCAAAACCGCAGACAGGCGATGTACATTACCGGAGGTAAACCGCGAAATACCGCAGGGAATAACGCAGGAAAACGCAGTGAACCGCACAGAATTTGCTGCCTGCGTTATTCCCTGCGGGATTTCATGATTAACATTGGAGTCAATGGAGTGAAATCCCGCAGCGATGTGCGGAAAAGAAGTGACATGCACTTGTTTTTGCTGCGGGATTCCCGCAGCAAAACATGCAGCTGTCAAATTCCGCCCAGTGCGCACAGGATTTTTTTTCTCCATAGGATTTGCTGGTGATTCACTGCAGAGATGTTATGAACATTTTCTGCAGCGAAACATGCAGCAAATCCGCGGAAAATCCGCGGCAAAATCCGGTAAATGCGCACATAGCCTTAAACAATTTTTTATCTCTACTGGCTAACACGGTACAAAGATATATTTTACCTGTATCAAAATGGAGGATACCAGAATGTACCGCATCTTTATGGAACTAAAGACACTTCTGAAGAAACGCGCACAGCTAGACAGCGACATATTTTTCTTATCCAAATGCAAAAAGGAGAATCTGATCCCCAAAGGACTCTGGATTACAAACCCAATTCTACATATCTACAATACACATTATGCACAAAACCTTTGTCACAGGACTTCTGAGAGATTAAGGAACCACCTTTTGCATGTATTCTACAGCATCAAGAGTAAAATCCAGAGAGAATTTGAAACACAAAGGAAGACACTTCCAGAAAGCACAGAGCAAAAAGTACAATACTACTACAGACTACGAACCCTTCTGATCCACAACAAGGAAAAGAAGCTACATAGACTGCGCGTCAATTCAGGACTTAATACAAACAGGTTGAGAACAAAGCCAAAACCTGACAACTTGAACAACCACTCCATTCAAGACACAAAAGCATCTAACTGTGTTATCCATCTCTCGGATTACAAACCCAACAAAGTGGAACTTGCTGTGCTTTCTAGAGGACTCTCATTTTGTCCTACTAAGGCTAGGTTCACACACTGCGTTTTTTTTGACGCTGCGTTTTTGTGCGTTTTTTGCGGCAAAAACCGCACAAAAACGCACCCGCGGCAAAAAAACGTGGCAAAAAACGCACGCGTTTTGCTGCGATTTGGTGCGTTTTTTTGCTGCGTTTTTGCTCACTGCGTCTTTATGCGTTTTTTATCAGTGAACAAAAAAAAAAGGTCTGATGTCATTTCCTTCTTCAATGTGTTCTTCATTCTCCACTAGTGTATGCAGAAGAGCAGACAGCTGCAGAACTACAAGGCTCAGCATCCTCCATCCAATAGTGTATGCAGGAGAGCAGACAGCAGCTGTCGAACTACAAGGCTCAGCATCCTCCTTCCAGGACTGTATGCAGGATTTCTTTGCCCCCCCAAACAAAAAAAATGACGTGGGCTTCGCCATATTTTTGTATGCTACCCGGGTACAGCAGGCAGGTGCGGGCTGCCCCCAACCCCCAGCTGCCTATTTGTACCCGGCTGGGAACCAAAAATATAGGGAAGCCCTTTTTTTTTTTATTTCATGAATTTCATGAAATAATTTGAAAAAAAAAATGACCTGAGCTTCGCCCAATTTTTGAGTCCAGCCGGGTACAACTAGGCAGCTGGGGATTGGAATCCACAGTGCAGGGTGCCCATGCTTTCTGGGCACCCCCGCTGTGAATTGCAGTCCCGCAGCCACCCCAGAAAATGGCGCTTTCATAGAAGCGCCATCTTCTGGCGCTGTATCCAACTCTTCCAGCTGCCCTGATGCCGGGTGGCTCGCTGGGTAATAATGGAGTTAGGGCTAGCTGTATATTATCAGCTAGCCCTAAGCCCGAAATTCATGGTGTCACGCCAATATTAGACATGGCCACCATGAATTTCTAGTAAAGATAAAAAAAAAACACAACACACAGAAAAATATTTTTATTAGAAATAAAACACAACACAATTAGTGACTCCATCTTTATTGAAATAAAGAACCCCCCTCCACAGTAATCCTGGGTCAAGGGTCCCGCGCCGTCCAATCCGGATCCAATATCATCCGATCGGTTTGCTGGAAGGCAAAGCGATCAGATGATATGTCAGGTTCTAGGGGCTGAAGCACATCACACATCAGCTGATTGTATAAAAGCCGATTATACAATCAGCTGATGCATCGGTGCAGAAAAAAAAAAAAAAAAAATACTCACTTATGTGCTGATTACCGGCAGCTCCTGGAGCGATGGGGCGGGAGTCTGATCCTGTCCGATCGCTGCAGCAGCTGCCGGTAATCAGGGATGAAGTCTCCTGACGCATCCGCTGATAACCGGCTGGGCGCCGGCGTCAGCCCGAGACTTACGATCAGCTGATGCGTCAGGTGACTGCATCAGGTGATCCATCGCCAGGTCCTGCATCCTGCAGGCATACGTACCCGGGGAGACTGCACACACCCGGAGCGGCGGTACCGGTAGGAGGACCTGGGAGCGGGCATGCCACCGGGAGTCTGCAGACAGGTGAGTATAACTTTTTTTTTTTTCCTACTGTTCACTTTTGTTTTCGCAGCCGCTTCCACCTCCCGCCCGAACATGGCGCCGCACGGCAGCATACATGCCCAGGACGGGAGGTGGAAGCGGCAGTGACGGTAGCGGGAGGATTCACGCTTCTGTGTTTACTGACAGAAGGAATCCCCTTCCTGTACACGTCACTTTACTACCCACCTCCTGCATTTATAGCTGCGATTTTGGTCTTAGAAACGCACCAAAACGCAGCTATTTGCGTTTCTCATTGCGTCTATCAACATCCCATTGCACTTAATGGATGAAAAGCGCAGTGAAAAACGCGGGAATAATTGACATGCTGCGTTTTTGTGGCACCACAAAAACGCAGCTGAAAAAAAACGCTGTGTGCAGACAGTAAAAATGAAAACTCATAGACTTTGCTGGGGAAGCAAAGTCATGCAGTTTTCTGAGCAAAAACGCACCCGAAAACTGCGCAAAAACGCCGTGAAAAACGCACTGCGTGAACTTACCCTAAAGCTCTAGACAAAACTGAACTCTGCAGCAACATGGAAGATTACTTCAGGAGACAACGTCTGAGGGAATATTTTAACGATGCAGATGATTCAGAATCCAGCCAGAAGGAAGACGGATCTTGACAACCAGGAAAAGACCAGATTGGACACCTCCACCAGGAGGCAACCCTCATCTGGATAACTATATAGACACTTTCAGACATTTGGTAAAATCCACTTTCCTAGACACACACAGGAGGCAACCATCCAACATCAGTGCCCAGGAGAGAAGGGCCATCAAATCTTTGAAAACCAACAAAGAAATCATCTTTAAACCTGCAGACAAGGGGGGTGCAATAGTCATGATGAACAAATCAGACTACATGAATGAAGCACACAGACAACTGATGGACACACGCTACTATAAAAAATTGGAGTCTGACCCTACACAGGACTATTACAAAGAACTTAACAAGTTGGTCTCTTCTCTGCCTGACATATCCTCAACAGCTAATGAACTGATACCGGTAAGTCCAAGAATAGGCACATTCTACATGCTTCCCAAAATTCACAAATCTGGAAACCCAGGAAGACCCATCATTTCATGTGTGGGCACCCTCACTGAACAAGTCTCTGGATGGGTAGAGGGTATACTTAAACCCTTGGTAAGGGATACAACCAGCTACATCCAAGGACACTACTGACCTACTGAAAAAACTATCAGCAATAGGTCCTCTTCCAGAGGGGAACCATCCTTGCTACCATGGATGTGGAATCCTTGTACTCGAATATTCCACACCAGGATGAATTAAATGCTTGCAAAATTTTCCTGGAAAATACAGGAACTGATGCCGATTCTGTAGTGAAGCTAACAAAATTCATCCTCACCCATAATTACTTTGCATTTGACAATAACATATATCTACAGGAGACTGGGACTGCAATGGGAAGCAAAATGGCACCACAATATGCAAATCTTTTCATGGCCAAGCTTGAGAGTGACTTTTTATCCTCTTGTCCTATCAGGCCTCTGGCCTACTACCGTTACATTGACGATATTTTATTCATCTGGACAGAGTCTGAGCAGCAGCTGAAGACCTTCCATGAACACTTTAATCAGTTTCATTCCACCATCAATTTAACACTCAACTACTCCTGCACTGAAATCAACTACTTGGACACCGTCATTAACCTACGGAACAATGAAATAGAGACATCCCTGTACAAGAAGCCAATTGACCATCCAACATACCTAAAATGGGACAGTTTTCATTCCAAACACATTAAAAACTCTATTGTATACAGCCAGGCCATCAGGTACAATTGGATATGTTCCAACAGTACAGATAGAGACAATCACCTTGAGGGCCTCAGAAAAACCTTTTTGAATTAAGGATACCACCCAAGAACAATTGAAAACCAGATTACAAGAGCCACCAGAATATCAAGAAACCATCTACTACATTATAAAACTAAAGAAGAAAACAATCGGGTCCGTCTTGCAGTCACCTACAATCCACATCTGGAGGTGTTTAGAGGAGCTGCACGGAAACTACAACCATTACTGCAAAAAGATGCCCGATTAAAATCTATTTTTCCAGACCCCCCACTTCTGTGCTTTAGACAGCCCCCAAATCTAAGAAGCATCATTGTCAGAAGCTCCCTATCCTCTCCAACACCAACAGGAACATTTCCCTGCAACCAGAAAAAATGTAAGACCTGTTCATTTATATTGACAACGGACAAGATGAAGATTCCCAGATCACATCAGGACTACAAGATCCCAGATACCTTCAGCTGCACCACACCCAATGTGGTGTACTAAATTATGTGTACCAAAGTTCCAACTGGTGGTCTGTATGTAGGGGAGACCGGACAACAGCTCAGGACAAGGATGAATTCTCACCGCCACACAATTAAGGAAAAAAGAATAGATCTACCTGTGGCCAAACATTTTTGTAACCCAGACCACAGCATCATGGACATGAAATTGCTGGTATTGAAAGGGAATTTCAAGTCCCAGAGAGATAGGAGACTATGGGAGTACAAACTTATGATGACCTTTGACACATTCAGAGCAGGAATGAATGTATCTCATGGATTCATGTCTTTTTACATCAGTTAAGAGATGTGCTCCTCTGACCATCCGAGCGTGTCACAGCCCTGGACCAGACTCTTATCAAAGGACAATAAAACTTTCACACTGAACTGCAGCAATATTTATGGCCACAACAGTTTGCCCCCTGCCATAGTGAGAGTTCTGTTTCATATAACTTGTTTTTTTTTTTTCCTTTTACTGCACTATTCTATGTCCTGTTGTGTATAAATATGTGACTCTTCAGATTTTGTGTTATACCATGCCTGATGAAGAGACCTGAGTAGTCTCGAAAGCTTGCTATTATTACCATCTTTTCAGTTAGCCATTAAAAGGTATCAACCACTGAGGACTTCGGTTCTTTTAAACAATTTTTTTTAACAGAGAGGCGTAGAGAGGGGTGATTAATGCCGCGCCAAATGATCACTGTTCAAATGTCAGATTAACGTGTCTTTATTGTTGGCATAGGTCTACGCGTTTCAGGAGCTCAGCTCCCTTCCTCAGGACCGTCAAGCACCAAAGAAACATCAAATCTGAGATTAAAGACACGTTAATCTGACATTTGAACAGTGATCATTTGGCGCGGCATTAATCACCCCTCTCTACCCCTCTCTGTTATCTGCCGTTTGGGTGTCTGCAGCCTTGATCAAAGTTATACACGCGAGTAAAGTAGTTGTGACTGTCACAACTGCATCTGGTGAGTATTATTACTCCCCTCTCCTCACCCCGCATATATTGGGGTAATACCCGATCTGCGCTTTTATTTCCACAGCTTTTTTCTGTTAAACAATTTTTTTTCTTTTACCATTGAGTATCAAAAGCCTAAGTGAGTGGTGTGACTAATGATGTACATTTACAATCACTGGGTTTAGTGGTCATGTGGAATTAGGCGGCACAATACCTGTCAGGACTATGGATTTTCTGTTTATCCTTTTTGGGCTTTTTGCCCTTTTCCAAGATGGTGTCCCCTGCTTCATTCTTCTCAAGGTGTTTTGCATTCTCTTGCCTTTTTAATTCCAGTCCAGCCTCTAGTCTTCTGCTTGAGTATTCTGCCTGGTTTCCTCCTAGTGGTGTCTCAAGTTTCTCCATCTACCCCAGCAAAGTCTGGGTGATTTGCCTGTTGCAGCTCATCAGAGGTTCTGCCAACTTCTGGCCTCTTGTTGCTTCCTACTTCTGATGCCTAGCCCCTGCTGCGGTTCTTGCCTGATCTGCCTTGTTTTCACGTAAGCCGGATTGCTCTGTTACTTGTTTTTTGGACACTTGCAAATTGCTCTGCTACTTGTTTTTTGGACACTTGCAAATTGCTCTGTTACTTGTCTTTGGACACTTGCAAATTGCTCTGCTACTTGTTTTTTTGCACTTGTTTTATCACGTGTGTTACAATATAAACTTAATTATCACCTATAAACTGGGTTCAGTTGTGTAATTGCTCCATGCAAAGAGATTCCTGAGTAATCCATTATAATTGTTGCTAGACCAATGAGCCTAATGATTGACTGTAGCGGTGATTTATTGTAGTCCCTGATGCTGTCTTGTCAGCGGGTTGGAAAAGCTGATTTTCATGCTTTTTGTACAGAGTAAACTGTGCAATAAAATAAAAAACAAAATACCAAACAGTTTTGCAACAGTAAATCGAAGAATTTAAAATCATACCAAGGAATTTGTAACCTGTTCATCAAAAGAAGCGTTGCATACTGGTGTCTTCCTTGATATGTGGCTGTCAAAGTTTGGTGTTGGATCCAAAGCTGACATCAGTGTTGAAATTGGATGAACTGTTTTAATTTTACCAAAGAGCACCTAAATAAAGATTAAATATCAGAAATCAATAATAAACTTTCAAGCACAGTATTACAATTGTCGAATAATCTAAAGATTGATAAACAATGTCACAGTTTAAGGAATTGTCTCATCATCTTAAATGCGTACATTGGGTAGTGCTTGGAAAAACAAGCAACTTTGTAATTTACCTCTTATTAAAAATTCTCAATTTCTACAAATGGAGGAATTTATGGTTGTATTTACTGCTTTTTGCTTCAGTTACCAGCTCCTTTAGAGTCTATCACTGGTGGCTGGTCTCATAGGTAAGGAGAGCAGTTCTTGCAAGCTATTTGTTAGAAAGCTTACAAGGGCTGCTCTGAAGCTGGCTGGATCACCAATTCAACACCCCTGCAGTCTTCCAATGGTGCAGAAAAAGCAAAAAGTGCTTCGCTTGTAAAATCTTAAAGGGAACCAAGCACCAGGATTTTGCTATATGAAGTAAAGGCAATACCATACTGGCACTAGGATGCTGAATCCAAGCACACCTGTTATAGAAAGATCGGATGCTTGGTTGCTGAAATATCTTTAATCAAGGGTGCAGAAATGCACTGCACTTTGATTGATGTGTGCTTCGGAGGCGGGCCTTTGTGGGTCCTCGGTGTATATTCCTCCTCCTGCGTCTTGTATTGCACGCCAACAGCAGCAATGGCGGCGTGGCACGATTTTTAAATAAAGAAAAGGGATCATGCAATACAAGACGCAGGAGGAGGAATATACAGTACACCGAGGACCCGACCCACAAAGGCCCTCCCCAATGCACACATAAATCTAAGTGCAGTGCATTTCTGCAACTTTGATGATAGATATTTCAGCAACCAAGCATCCAATTTTTTTTAACAAAAGGTATGCTTGGATACAGCATCCTACTGTCAGTATGGCACTGCCTTTACTTTATATAGAAAAATCCTGGTGGTTGGTTCCCTTTAAAGCGCACAATACAGGCCAGTTGTACCACCAGGCTGCTGGTACAAAATGACAATTATCAGGAGCACACCGATCCCCAACAACCAAGAAGCCAGGAGGTAGAGGAACGGAAGACTCCTGAAGACAGAACTAGAATCCCCTTTTAAAGACATTTCAAACAATACTAGTTTTTTTAATTTTATGACTCGTTACTTCCAGTTTATAATAACATGATTGAAAGGAAATCTGACCAAAAAAGGCATGCTACCATCAGAAAATGACCTATTATTATTTTCTTGTGTTATATGTATTATTTTAAAAAAAATATTTTTCTATCAACGTAGCTGTTGGGCTTCTTTTATTTGCGAGACAAGATGAAACAAATCACTCCATCTAATTTATCATATGACTCACTGGAAAGCTTACCAATTGTAGCAAAGTGAGAAAAAGTTCAATTTTTGCAGCTTTTTTCATTTAAAAAATTAATTTATGGTACAAATGACAGGAAATATGATTATCCACGTAAGTATGATTATGGCTATATGAAATATGCATAGTTTTCATTTTAAGTGATAAAACAAATTTCACACATTTGTAATAATAAATAAATATATATAAAAAAAGGATTGTTTTTGTGTCGCCATTTTCCAAGAACCGTAGCGTTTCATATGTTGGGAGATTGTGCTGTGTGAGGACTTCTTTTTCTATACACCGAGAAATTGTGTTTATACATTTCTGGAGTAGATGCGATGTTCTACCTAACAGATTAATTTATACTTTAATAGAACAGACTTTTATGAACATAGCGATAACAAATATGTATATTTTTAATTACTTTTTATTTTAATGGGGTAAGAGGGGTGATTTGAACTTTTATTCATTTTCATATTTTTATAAATCATTTAATTGGATTTTTATTGTATCATCCAATCCTTTTGTTATATACAAGAATACCACAGGCTGATTTTCATAGGAGGATGGTCAGTCAGATCAGGCATGGGGGTCTTCACAGTTATTACAGAAGAGCCGAAGGGCAGCTGGAACGTGCCATCACACTGTAAACGTCATTGTCACAGATCAACAGTGGCATCTAACAGGATAGCAGCTATGGGAAGAGCTCTGCTACACACATGGCTGTTAAGGGTGCTTTACACACTGCGACATCGTTAACGATATATCGTCGGGGTCACGTCGTTAGTGACGCATATTCAGCGCCGTTAGCGACATCGCAACGTGTGACACCAATGAGTGACGATCAACGAGCGCAAAAATGTGAAAAATCGTTGCTCGTTGACACGTCGCTCTTTTTCCAAATATTATTGCTGCTGCAGGTACGATGTTGTTCCTCGTTCCTGCGGCATCACATATCGCTATGTGTGACACCGCAGGAACGACGAACATCTCCTTACCTGCGTCCACCGCCCCTCCTCTGCTACTGGACGGCTGCCGTGTGACGTCGATGTGATGCCGCATGAACTGCCCCCTTAGAAAGGAGGCGGATCGCCGGCCAGAGCGATGTCGCAGGGAAGGTAAGTCCGTGTGACAGGTGTTAGCGATGTTGTGCGCCACAGGCAGCGATTTGCCCATGACGCACAACCGACGGGGGCGGGTACGCTCGCTAGCGATATCGCAGCGTGTAAAGTACCCTTTAGAGCAGGGGTGGGCAATTAATTTTCCCATGGGGCCGCATGAGAAGTTGGGATGATTTTAGAGGGCCGGACAAATATAATTAACTCGGTTCTACTAATATATATATATATATATATATATATATATATACACACGCATATATACTGTGTGTATATAATATATATATATACACATACACACAATGTATACATACATACACACACAATCCCCATATACTACATCACTACACCCGCCACATACTACACCTGTAATATACATCCCTATACACTACACCTGTAATAAACTACACCTCTATATACTATACCACTATATACTACACCACTATATACTACATCACTACACCCCTATATACACCTGTATTATACATTATACTAAACCACTACACCCCTTTATACGCCTGTATTATACTACACCCCTATATACACCTGTAATATACTACACCACTATATACACCTGTAATATACTACACCACTATATACACCTGTAATATACTACACCACTATATACACCTGTAATATACTACACCACTACACCACTATATAGTACACCACTACACCCCCCCATATACCACACGTGTAAAACTACATTCCCATATACTGCACCCCTACACCCCTAAATATTTGTTAACTTTTTTCACCCCCCATTGCCCCCGCAGGTTACTAGTAACCACTCACCTGTCTTCTTATTGTCCCCTGCTCAGGCTCCTCTGTATGTTCCCCCCGCTGAGCGTCTTCTCTTTCAGATGCCCAGGCTGCGCCGATGCTGTATTCCTGGAGCCGCTGCTTCTCTCCATACGGCCCCCGCCGCTGCAGCTTCTTCTCCTGCCGGGCGGGAACTTTTCAAATGACACACGCGCGCCGTACTGACGATATCAGGGCGCGCGTGTGTCACAGAGAAAAGCTGCCGCAAGGAACAGAGGAGAGATTCCTGCGTTCCGCTGCCTGCACTGACTGTGCGGCGCTGCAGGATTCGCTCTCTGTTCTTTGCTCGGCACGCAGCGTGTGATGAGGGCAATCTGACCACGGGCCTCCCGGAGCCTGGAGCTCCGGAAAACAGGTCAGATTGCCCTCATCAGTGACCGGCCAGTAAGGACACCCTGAGCCAGGCGGGCTGGTCACAGAGAGTAGGCGGGCCGGATGTGGCCCGCGGGCCGCCCCTTGCCCAGGTCTGCTTTAGAGTCAGATGATGGCTAAATAACAGTGCCATCATCTGCCGGCAGAGATGTCAAAGTCACGGAGCACTGTATACACTTTCTGCATAGTTATAGATACTTTAAAACACGTTGAGAATAAAACCGCTATCATTCATTATACCCAGGATTCTTTAGATGTCTTTTATTCCATAAGGAGGAGCAGCACACCCGCATTTCCTCCAACCAAAAGTCAGGGAGCAGGCATATGACATAAATGTAAGTAAAGGGTTAATAAATAAGGATAGGGTTTAATTATGTTGCACCTAAAATAAACCAAGGCTCAACCTACAAATATTGTTAGAATGCTCTGTAAGTTGATGGTCTACAGGTAACATATACAAAAATAAGATACCTCTAAAGTCAGAATTATCATTGAAGACTAATAATTGTTTATGTTTTGCTTATGAATTGTTTAATTACAGATATTCAACATTCTTTTGTCTGGTCATGGCTATGACCGAATTTTGATTAAAATACAGCAACAGAGCATATCACTTCCCCATATTCATTGGGGTCTTGTATGTGTATACAAGTTTCTTTTATCTTATATTTCTTTTATTCTAAATAAGTTTTTACTTTTATTCAAATTACCAGTGAAGACCAAATGTTTGGTGGATATTTTCCTTATCAGCTTCATATCAATAGCAAACAGGCTTGTTGTTTTTTATTTTCTGTCATTGATGTTGTAAGTAAATAGTAGGAACGCATGTAAATAACAGAGTACTTGGTTTAGGCCAGAGTCACACTTGCGAGAGATTCACGCGAGTCTCGCATTGCATCACCCGACACAGCCTGACGCTCTCCGGACAGGAGTGTCTCAGCTGCATAGAAATACATGCAGCCGACACAATCCTGTCAGGAGAGTGTGTAGCCGTGCCGGGTGATGTGATGCGAGTCTCTCGCAAGTGTGACTCCGGCTTTACACTGATCAAAAAGCATAAAAGCCTTCCCACTGCGTAAAGTTGTACCCAGTGAGGACGGTCCTATTTTGGTATTGAAACATTTCCTTGCATCAGTCACATTATTGAGAATAAGAGAAGAGAAAGACAAGGCCCAAAAACAGCCACCTATCCATGGAAAGCTATGTGACTGTCCCAACTGCGTACAATTTGTCGCGGTGGCATGGCTTTTACGCTGTTTAATCAGTGTTAATCAAATACCTTATGTTATTTGCTTGTACTACTACTATTTACATACTATAGGGAATATGCTCATTTTGTATTTTTCTCTTGGGTTTTGTCTGTGAAATGGTCACAAGGGCGGCACGGTGGCTCAGTGGTTAGCACTGCAGTCCTGCAGTGCTGGGGTCCTGGGTTTAAATCCCACCAAGGACACCATCTGCAAGGAGTTTGTATGTTCTCCCCGTGTTTGTATGGGTTTCCTCCGGGATCTCCGGTTTCTCCCCCCCCCCCCCCACTCCAAAAACATACTCATAGGGAACTTAGATTGTGAACCCCAATGGGGATACTGTTTCCAATGTATGTAAAGCGCTGTGGAATTAACAGCGCTATATAAATGAATAAATATTATTATTATTATTATTATTATGTAAAGGTGCTCTTAAAGGGAACCAATAGCATGAGCAGTTCTGGGTGCATATTGCTAATCCCTGCCTAACTGTCCCTGTATACACTAGCATAGATAAAGAGATCTTTAGAAAAAATATATCTAAAGCTCTTTTTTCATATACTAATGGGGCCAGCGACTAGCCGTAAGGGCATTACTTACCCCCCATTTAGTGCTGAGCTGAATACCCCGCACTTCCAGTCATGCGCAGTATGTAGTCGGGTGTACGCATTCCGGCTTCAGACAAGTCAGTCGCATGGTCAGAAGTGCGGGGTATTCAGCTCAACGTTCACCGCGGACACAGGTACACGCCTCACAGCTGGTGACGCTGCATTGATAAGCATGTTAGCACGCCCCTGTGAGCGTACTAAGAGGGTGGACTAGTCAGGGGAACTAATGCCCTTGCGACTAGTTGTTGGCCTCTTTAGTATATGATAAAAGAGCTTTAGAAATACTTTTTCTAAAGAGGTCATTATGTATGCTACTAGATACAGGGACAGTTGGGCAGGGATTAGCAATATCCACTCAGAACTGCTCCTGGTTCTGGGTCCATATTGCACCTGACAGGTTCCCTTTAACTATTGCACATAACACACTTATGCCTTGGCTCATTTTCTTTTTCTGTATTTTTCTGCTTTGTAAAAAAAAATAGGGCTTGGTCTCTCTCTCTGAATTAGGGATTTCAGCTATAAAGCTCCCCATGGACAGGTGACTTCAGTTGAGCCCATCCTTCTTTGTCCTTATTCACATTGATGTCACTGACACAAGAAAAGGTATTAATACTAAAGTTGGACCGTCCTGACTGAGTAAACCTTGTAGCAGTGGATAGCTTTTCCACTTTTTGATTAGTGTTAACCAAGTACCCTGTGTGATTTACATGTTCTACTACTATTTAAATATTTACTTACTACGGGGTACATGCTCATTTTGTGTCTTTTTTTCTTTTCTGTTTTGTCAGCTCTAACCAAACAAGATTTGTCCATGATTTTTTTTCCCCAATACACATGCTGCATTAGGCTATGTGCGCACTAGTGCGTTTTACCCGCGGATTTACCCGCGGATTTGCCGCGGAAATTTCTTGAGAAATGTCTGCAATCTTTGTGCAGACATTTCCCAGCAAATCCTATGGTAAAAAAAAATAGCTGTGCGCACTGGTGCGGATTTTTCTCAAGAAATTTCCTTGAGAAGAATTTCTCGAGAAACTTTCTTGAGAAAATGAACATGTCCATTATTTCCGCAGGTACCCTGCGGATTTCGGCAGTACAGCCTGCAAAAATCCGCAGGGAACCACCCGCGGGAAAATTGCGTCAATTCCGTGGCTATTCCGCGGCTAATCCGCGGCAAATCCGCATGCGGATTTGGTGCGGATTTTTTCCGGAGGTCCGGAAATCTTTCACTCCCAGAAGTTTCTCAAGAAATTTTCTTGAGAAACTTCTCATTTCTAGTGCGCACATAGCCTTAAAGCTCCATAAAAATAATTTCACAATCACAAACCATTGTTTTAAGACTAAATTGATGATTAAAAGTAATTTACAAAAGAAATGACTAAAAGCAATATACAAATTATTGTGGCATTTTACTTTGACTTTTAAGATTTACATATGCAATAAAATAGCGAGACACATACTTTAAATATTAATATCACCAGTGATCTCATTTTCTTCCGATGAGCAAAGTTCAGTGCAACATCAATGTGACGAAACAAATAAACCCCCAATTCAGGATTTCCCAGCTCTTTGCTTGTCGTATATCCAACACGTAAGCCATGTTGAGCTATGTGTGCTGCAATTTCATTTGGTACCACTAGGAAGCAGAACTTCTCCTCCAGTTCCCTGCTATGTCTTCCAAGCTCTTTCATCTCGTTTCTGAAAAGGAATTAGGAGTTAACAGAAGTCAGAAACTACACTGCAAGGCTATGTTGACACAGATCTTTATGTATTCAAGATTGTTGCGTCAAATCTTCTCTATAGACATATAGTTTAAAGAAATATCAAAGTCGCACAAAGGTTAGAATTTTAATGGTCTCAATGAAAACCCCCTAATTATCCATTAAAAAAATTATGACTTTTTTTATTTTTTACTTAATTAAAAATATGTATTTTGGCTAAAATATTTATTCTGCAGCCACCAATAAGCAGTAAAACACAGAAGAAGGTATAGAAGATGGAAAGTGCAACATTTGAATGAATACACAGATACTAGCATTTAAGAAGAAAATAACTGAAGATATAAACATCCTAAGAGATGGCATACATTTATGCGCAACACAAAGTTATCACAGGATAGGTGATCACTTTCTGACTGATATGGTCTTGATCACTGGAACCCCAACCATTAGTAAGAACAGGTCTGTCTATAGCCTGTGGATAGGAATAAAGGGTAGGACACAAGGCTAATAAAATGGATCGAGTGGAATATGATAAATAAAAAAATCGCATTCCACTTGGACTCATGTTACTCTATGGGGCTGTTCCTATCTGCGATTTTTTTTCTCAGCCCTGATCAAACCAAGAAAACAATCGCAGCATGCTGCGGGTGGAATCCGATCCGTTTTCACTTGCACCTATGGGTGCAAGAGAAACATCGCACTGCACTCAGATGACACCGGAGTGCAGTCAATAATCGCATCAGCTGATAATGGAGGAGATAGGGAGATTAGTCCCTCTCTTCCGCACCTGTGATACAACCGCAGGATCGCATCACAGTATAATGACTGTGGCCTTAGGCCCCTTTCACACATCAGTTTTTTGCCATCAGTCACAATCTTTCCAATTTAGAAAAAAACGGATCCGGCGACTGATGATGGTGGACTAATGACGGATTGCGATGGATGGCCTCACGTTTCATTGACGGATCCGTCGAAAAATGTTTGTCCGTCGGACGGAGACGACGGCCAAAGTAACATTTTTTGTGTACGTCGAAAAAACAGACAGTGACGGATCCATCGCCATCCGTCGTTTGGTAGAATGGAAGCCTATGGGCGCAGGATCCGTCGTAATCCATCAAATGACGGAATCTGGCAACAGATTCCGTTTTTTTAACAGAGCATGCTCCAATTTATTATTTAGCCCCCAGCTAGTTAGATCCGTTGACAAACGGATCCGTCACATCAGTTTAACTCCAATCTGCGACGGATCCATCGATCCGTTGAGAAAACGGATTGTAACTGATGGCAAAAATCTGATGTGTGAAAGTGGCCTTAGCCTTACTTTCACTGTTGGTAATAACAGTTTCCTATCACTATGGGCACGTGCACACGATGAGTATTTGGTGAGTTTTACCTCGGTATTTATCGTATGGGGAAAATAAAGGGTTAACCAGCCGCACTGCCGTGAAGAATCCAGGAGACGTATGAAGTTGTACAGTGATTTAGTCTATGCGTTTTAGAGATCGTAGTCTCCTTCATTAGGTGTACTGTATATTTTGCAATTTTCAAGCTTTTACTTTTTATACCCTTAAACCAGAGTTATGTCACCCAAAATCATTAACAAATAACATTTGCCACACGTCTACTTTACATCAGTATCATTTTTAAAAAATATATATATTTTTTTTTTGTTCGAACGTTTAAAGGGTTAAAAGATTATCAGCAATTTCTCATCTTTTTGTGTACGTTGAAAAAAAGGACAACGACGGATCCGTCGCCGCCCGTTGTTTGGTAGAACGCAAGCCTATGGGTGCAGGATCCGTCGTAATCCGTCAAATGACAGAATCTGGTGACTGATCAGTTTTTTTTTGTAACTGAGCATGCTCAGATGGGGTGTACATTCTCTCTTTCTCTGTTAAAGGCCTAAAACACACTTCCGCAAAAAAAACGTATGTGTCTTACGGTCCGTTTTTTCGGGTCCGTGTTCCGTTTTTTAGGGGCGTTTCTCCGGTACGTATGACATCCGTATTGATGGCATATGCTGTCCGTGTGTGCGTGTGGAATGACCGTGTGTGCATGTGGCATGAACGTGTATGTGTACGTGGAATGTCCGTGTTTGTGATGCAATGTCGTTTATAGATGTCGGCTGACAGCAGACAGAGTTGCGCGATGAAAATGAACTCGGGTGAACTTCACCCGACTTCATTGTCATGCCGCGGCTCTGTCTGTGTCACGTCCTGATTAGCGGTCACCTGTGCAGGATTCACCGGTGACCGCTAATCCCCTGAGTGACTGAAGTGAGCAGTCCTCTCTCATACTCACCGATCTCCGGTGCGGCGCTGCTCAGCTGTTATTAAAACTCTGGCGGCTTTAACTATTTTGAAAAAGCTGGCCGCTCATTAATCAATCTCGTATTCCCTGCTTTCCCCGCCCACAGGTGCCTGTGATTGGTTGCAGTCAGACACACCCCCCACGCTGAGTGACAGCTGTGTCACTGCACCTAATCACAGCAGCCGGTGGGCGTGTCTATACTGTGCAGTAAAATAAATAAATAAATAAATAATAAAAAAAAACGGTGTGCGGTCCCCCACAATTTTAATACCAGCCAGATAAAGCCATACGGCTGAAGGCTGGTATTCTCAGGATGGGGAGCCCCACGTTATGGGGAGCCCCCCAGCCTAACAATATCAGTCAGCAGCCGCCCAGAATTGCCGCATACATTATATGCGACAGTTCTAGGACAGTACCCGGCTCTTCCCGATTTGCCCTGGTGCGTTGGCAAAGTAATTGTTGCCGCGCATTCTCTGCATAGCTGTTCCTCGCAGCACTGGTGATCGGAGAGCGGTAAGTATGAGTCGGGGGAAGAAACAGACCGAGCGCCAATGTAAGTATGACTGAGAACATCATGAAAAAAGGTAAGTATACTGAATTTAACAAAAAAAAAGAGAATTTTGTTTACTTACCGTAAATTCTTTTTCTTGTAGTTCCGACATGGGAGACCCAAACCATGGGTGTATAGCTAGCGCCTCCGGAGGACACACAAAGTACTACACTCAAACGTGTAGCTCCTCCCTCCGGGCTATATACACTCCCTGGATGACAATCTATCCAGTTCAGTGCAAAAGCTGAAGGAGGACATCCACCCATAAGTAGAGATAGAGTAAAACTCGGCAAAACCAGAACTCTGTCTACTAACAACAGCCGGTGAAACACACGGAACAAAAAACTGCCAACAGGCAACAGGGAGGGTGCTGGGTCTCCCATGTCGGAACTACAAGAAAAAGAATTTACGGTAAGTAAACAAAATTCTCTTTTTCTTTATTTTTCCTTCCATGGGAGACCCAAACCATGGGACGTTCCAAAGCAGTCCATGGGTGGGAAATAAACCAAACTGAGAAGTAGGCAAAACCTAACTTCACAAATGGGCGACAGCCGCCTGAAGGATGCGTCTGCCCAAGCTCGCATCTGCCGAAGCATGACCATGCACTTGGTAGTGCTTCGAAAAAGTGTGCAGACTGGACCAAGTGGCAGCCTGACACACCTGCTGAGCCGTAGCCTGGTGTCTGAAAGCCCAGGAGGCACCGACAGCTCTGGTCGAGTGCGCCTTAATCCCCGGCGGGGGAGGCACCTGAGAACACTGGTAGGCATCGGCGATAGCCGACCTAACCCAACGAGCTAGGGTCGGTTTAGAAGCAGAGAGACCCTTGCGCTGACCCGTGGTTAGCACAAAAAGTGAGGTGCACCGCCGTTTTGGTGCGTGACACATAGATTCGGAGCGCCCGCACCAAATCCAAGGTGTGCAACGCCTTCTCAAAGCGATGCACAGGGGCCGGACAAAGAGAGGGCAATGAAATGTCCTGGTTAAGGTGGAAGGAAGACACCACCTTAGGGAGAAAGTCCGGAGTCGGACGAAGAACCACCTTGTCTTGGTCAAACACCAAAAAGGGGGATTCAGAAGAAAGCGCAGCCAAATCAGAAACTCTCCTGAGAGAAGTTATGGCTACTAGAAAGACAACTTTCTGTGAAAGTCTAGACAAAGGAACCTCCCTGAGAGGCTCAAAAGGGGGTTTCTGTAAGGCCGTGAGGACCAGATTAAGGTCCCAGGGATCCAAGGGCCGCCGGTAAGGAGGGATGATGTGAGATGCGCCCTGCATGAAGGTGCGCACCTGAGCCAGTCGGGCGATACGCCGCTGGAACAATACCGAAAAAGCCGACACCTGTCCCTTGAGGGAATTGAGGGACAGACCTAACTGTAGGCCTGACTGTAGAAAAGACAGGATGGTCGGCAAGGAGAACGGCCAAGGAGCATGGCCGGAAGAGCGACACCAGGACAGGAAAATTCTCCAAGTCCTGTGGTAAATCTTGGCCGAGGAAGACTTCCGAGCCTGAGTCATGGTGGAGATGACCTCAGAGGGAATGCCTGAAGCCGTCAGGATCCAGGACTCAAGAGCCACGCCGTCAATCTGAGAGCCGCAGAATTCTGGCGGAAGAACGGACCTTGAGAGAGAAGGTCTGGGCGGTCCGGGAGATGCCACGGCACCTCTACGGACAGGCGGAGCAGGTCTGGGTACCAAGCTCGCCTGGGCCAGTCCGGAGCAATGAGTATGACTCGACGGCCCTCCGTTCCGATCTTGCGCAGAACCCTGGGCAAGAGCGCTAGAGGGGGAAACACATAGGCCAGACGGAACTGAGACCAATCTTGAACCAGTGCGTCTGCTGCGAAGGCTTGAGGATCGTGGGAGCGAGCCACGTAAACCGGAACCTTGTTGTTGTGCCGGGATGCCATTAGATCCACTTCCGGAGTGCCCCACTTGCGGCAGATCGATCTGAACACTGACGGATGCAGGGCCCACTCGCCGCCGTCCACGGCTTGACGGCTGAGATAATCGGCCTCCCAGTTTTCCACGCCTGGGATGTGGACTGCAGATATGGTGGACTTGAAGTCCTCCGTCCACTGGAGGATTCGTTGAACCTCCAACATCGCCAGACGGCTGTGAGTCCCGCCCTGGTGATTGATGTAGGCAACCGCTGTCGCGTTGTCCGACTGAACCCGAATGTGCTTGCCCGCCAACAGGTGGTGAAAGTCTAGGAGAGCTAGAAACACAGCTCTGATCTCCAGCACATTGATCGGGAGGGCTGATTCGGACGGAGTCCAAGTGCCCTGTGCTCGGTGATGAAGAAATACCGCTCCCCAACCGGAGAGGCTGGCATCCGTGGTGAGTATCACCCAGGACGGAGTCAGGAAGGAGCGTCCCTGTGACAGGGAGAGGGGCTGAAGCCACCACTGAAGGGAGTTCCTGGCCTGTGATGACAGAGCCACCAGCCTGTCTAAGAAGAGATCCGCTTGTCCCAACAGCGGAGAATGTCCAGCTGCAAGGGACGCAGATGGAACTGGGCAAAGGGAACCGCTTCCATTGACGCCACCATCTGACCCAGCACCCGCATGAGGTGTCTGATGGAATGACGGCGGTGCCTCAGCAGAGAGCGCACCGCCAGACGAAGGGACTGCTGTTTGACTAAGGGCAACTTGACAAGTGCCGGCAGAGTCTCGAACTGCATCCCTAGGTACATAAGTACCTGGGTCGGGGTCAGAGTGGACTTGGGCAGGTTGACAAGCCACCCGAACTGAACTAGCGTGGCGACAGTGAGAGAGACACTCCGCTGGCAGTCTACACTGGATGAGGCCTTGACTAGAAGGTCGTCCAGGTAAGGAATCACTGCCAATCCCTGGAGGTGCAGGACCGCAACCACTGCTGCCATGACCTTGGTGAACACCCGAGGGGCCGTGGCTAAGCCAAAGGGAAGAGCCACGAACTGGAAATGTTCCTCTCCGATTGCAAAGCGTAGCCAACGCTGGTGTGAGACCGCAATAGGCACATGCAGATAGGCATCTCTGATGTCGATGGATGCCAGAAAATCTCCTTGGGTCATTGAGGCAATGACCGATCTCAGAGATTCCATGCGAAAGTGCCACACCTGAACATGCTTGTTGAGAAGCTTGAGATCCAGGATGGGCCGGGAGGAACCGTCCTTCTTGGGGACTAGAAAGAGGTTTGAGTAGAAACCGCTGAACCGTTCCCGGGCGGGAACCGGAACAATTACCCCGTTGGCCTGCAGGGAGGCCACGGCCTGAGAGAAGGCGGCGGCCTTGGAGCAAGGGGGTGTGGACAGAAAAAATCTGTTTGGCAGGCTGGAAGAAAATTCTATCCTGTAGCCGTGGGAGATAATATCCCGCACCCACTGATCGGTGACGTGTTGGAACCACACGTCTCCAAAGTGGGAGAGCCTGCCACCGACCAAGGACGTTGCTGGCGCAGCCAGATAGTCAAGAGGAGGCCGCCTTAGTGGCAGCGGCTCCTCCGGTCTTTTGAGGACGCGGCTTTGCGCGCCAGTTCGGTTTACGATCCTTGGCTGCGGTAGTGGACGCGGTCGAGGGCTTCGAGGATGACCAGTTAGAGGAACGAAAGGAACGAAACCTCGATTGGATCCTGCCCTGGACAGGTTTCCTGGCCTTAGTTTGAGGCAAGGAAGTACTCTTCCCGCCAGTAGCCTCCTTGATTATGTCATCCAGCTGTTCCTCAAACAGCCTGGACCCAGCAAAAGGGAGACTCGCAAGGTACTTTTTTGAGGAAGCGTCTGCTTTCCACTCTCGAAGCCACAAGATCCTGCGGATCGCGAGGGAGTTAGCGAAGGCCACCGCCGTGCGGTGAGAAGCCTCCAGGATGGCAGACATGGCGTAGGATGCAAAAGCCGAAGCTCGAGAAGTTAAGGTCTCCAGCTCAGGCATAGAGTCCCTGGTGAGGGAATGCATCTCCTCCAGAGAGGCAGAGACTGCCTTGAGAGCCCACACTGCCGCAAAAGACGGGGAGAACGAGGCTCCAGCCGCCTCATATACAGACTTGGCCAAAAGGTCAACCTGGCGGTCAGTGGGATCCTTAAGAGAAGTGCCATCAGCCACAGCCACGACTGTGCGGGCCGAGATTCTGGACACCGGAGGGTCTACCTTTGGGGACTGAGCCCATTCCTTAACCACCTCTGGTGGAAAAGGAAAACGGTCGTCTGAACTACGCTTCGGAAAACGTTTGTCAGGACAGGCCCTGGGTTTGGTAACAGTGGCCTGAAAGCTGGAGTGGTTAAAAAACATACTCCTAGCTTTCTTAGGTGAGGTAAACTGGTGTATCTCTACCAGAGAGGCTTGTTCCTCAGACTCTGGTGGGTTGAGGTTCAGTACGGAGTTAATGGACGCAATCAAGTCACTAACATCCGCATCACCCTCAGACAAGTCAATGGGGTACATAGAGGTAGCGTCTGAGCCCACAGTAAACGAGTCCTCCTCGCCCTGCACCTCGGCACGTGAATCAGAGCCGTGGGAAGAGGAAGGAGAAGGGTCCCTGCGTCTCCGTTTAGGGGGACGGGGTCCTGGGACATGCTCTGGGAGCTCTGCAGAGCTAGGAGCAGCCGAAGCACCCTGTGAAGGGGGCTGATGCATGGACAGCAGTGTCCGGGACAGCTGCCCCATGGAGTCGGCAAAAGACGTGGAAATAGCTTGCAAAAAGGATGCTACCCAAGCCGGGGGTTCAGCCACCGGGGCCAAAGCAGCCGGAGGGACCCCTGCGGAGGCTCCAGGCTGAGACACAACCATGTTAGCACAGGCATCACAATGTGAGTATGTGCTTGGCTCTGGCAGAATTAGCTTACAAGCAGTGCATATAGCGTACATGTTTGCAGCCTTGCTCCTAGTGACAGACATGCTGCTGATGGTGGAGGCTCTGCAGCCAGAATACACTCCTGTAGAATGCCTGAGAGTGTAATAAAAGTCCACAACCAGAGGTTGTGGCTTACCAGCCCGTGCTCTCTGTGTGCCCTCCGGATTCCACCGCTCCCCTGTGAAGCGTTAGCCTTCCTGATAGAATGCAGCTGCAGCATCCAGCTCCCTCCAGCGCAAGAACGCTGAGAAAATGGCGCTGGGAGAAAGAGGGGGGGCGTGTATAAGCCCAAGAGCGGGAAAAACGGAGGGCAGAGAGATACAGGACGACATACAGGGGAGGGAACATCTCCCCAAGGAGGAGTGCCCTCCCCTCTGCTGGTCGGGCGGTGGGCGGCGCTGTATGCAAAACATGCAGAGAAGCCAAAACCGAAACTAGGCCCAAACAGAAGCCGGGGCCTAGATTTAACAATGCGGCCGACGAGCAGGCACCTTCGGCGCGGTTCTCAGGGGAAATCCCCCAGAATCGGCCGGAATTTACAGTAACGTTAAAACACATACTGTCCCCCTAATAAAAGTATCCGGGACCCCTGAAAAACGTCTCTATACTTAGCTTTGAGACGCAGGGCCATGTCCCTGGAGAGGGGGGTAAATGCTCCTTCCAGCAGGGACCAGACAGGGCTGCGGATGGAGACCGGTCTTCTGCAAGCAGAGAGGACCGTGGAGGCTCCCACTTCAACCCAGAGCCTCTTAGAGGATGTGAAGGAGCGCGGCATGTGAAGGCTCCAGCCTTATAAAGTCAACCTTAACAGCACCGCCGACAGAGTGGGGTGTGAAGGGACATGCCGGGAGTCCAGACTGGACCCGCTTTTCTTCCAAATCTTTAAAATAAAATAAAAATGAGAAAAAAATATCAGAGAATATAAGTGTGTGTTCCTCCTGAAACACAAAGTATTGAACTGGATAGATTGTCATCCAGGGAGTGTATATAGCCCGGAGGGAGGAGCTACACGTTTGAGTGTAGTACTTTGTGTGTCCTCCGGAGGCGCTAGCTATACACCCATGGTTTGGGTCTCCCATGGAAGGAACGATAAAGAAAACATCGTTCGTTTAAAAATGCACACGGACGAAACGTGCTGAACATAGACTTTAGCGGGTCCGTGCCTGCGTGATGCCGGCCAAAAACTGACATGTTGTCCGTGTCGAAAAGCGCACACACGTACTTACCACACGGACACACGTTCCGTGTGATTTTACGTATGTGTGCCATCTACCATTGAATAACATGGGTCTCCGTATCTCCGGTACGTGCAAATACGTACCGCACACATACAAAAAAAACAGATGTGTGTTGCGGGTCAAAGGGGAATACATCAGAACTTGCACATATGTCAAACCCATATCTGGTAATACCCTCCTTCACGCTCAGAGCAATCACTCTAAGCACATTTTACATGCAATAACGGTGGGTGAGTTTACCCATATCAAATGGAACTGTAGTGTCCCCTCAAATGCAAATATGTAAATTGACAAATCTATGTATAAATTTAAGAAAAGGGGTTTTTCTAACTGGATGTTGTCGAGAGCAACGGATATTGTAGCCACAAAAAACTGCAATGATATGTTTAAAAATATGATGTGTATCTAGCAGTGCAAGTAGGAACGTTTCTAAACCAGTAGTATCGCTACAATTTAGCACACAATTGAATCAAATAAAATCATTAATATATAAAGCATTGCCCATACTATATGAGAATAATATTCTATCCAAAATCTTGAATTAGGGATGTATGGTGGTAGCTTGAAGGGCACAGACAATTTGTAATTTGGTTTCCTGAGTTTTTAGTAGTCTGTGGTACCGTCTTATAAATGGTTACGTGAAAAAGGTTTTTTCAAATGCAGTGCAAATAACTGCAGAACTTGTATTCATGCACAGGTTACCAAATCCTTTACTAATTGGGACAATACAAAGGAGCATCCCATCATTTGGTACATCAGTTGTAATACCAACCATGTTGTGTACATGATGGAATGCACCAAATGTAAATTAAAATATGTTGGATGCACTATACGGTCATTAAAAAGCGCATATCAGAACACACTACAGATATTGTGTCCTTGAATAGTGGGAATAATCTATCACAGTTAGCCAAACATTTCATTTCCAATCCTAACCGTTTGACCTCCTATTTAAGGGTATGTGCGCACGTTGCTTTTTACCTGCTTTTTTGCTGCTTTTTCTTCTGCGCTGTTTAATGCCAAAATGGATGTGTTCTTCTATTCAAGCAAAGTCTATGGGAATTTGGGTTTCTTGTTCACACTATGTTGTTCAAAATGCTGCCTTTTTGTGGCAGAACTTTCGTCAAAAACTCAGCTTTTCAAAGAAGCAACATGTCAATTGTTTTTGCCATTTGGGTTTTGCACTGCAAAGCTGAGTTTTTAATAAACAAGATTAACAACCAATACATAACTCCAAGATTAATATGTACACTGTACAGTACTAGGATAATTTATAATAATTAATCTTGGAGTGGACTAGGGCAATCGCAGACATAAAGAGAAAAACAAAGGAAAAACGACCATTGGAGCCCAAGTAGCTGAAAGGTGAAAAACTTTATTGGAGTGGTGAGCGGCACAATTACAAGAAAGACTCTGACAACAGGAATTCCCAGCACAATGAAGGTGCATCTTTAAACACCATAACACATTATGGACCCATAATAGAGTAAAATGAGTTACCAAAATATGTGTAATATTGTACACTAATCAGGTATGTACTGGAACAACCACAAGCTAGGGTCAAAGATAAAAAGAAAAAACGTTAAGGATAGCATAAGGAGAGAAAAAGGAGTTGGTAAATTTTAGTGTAAAGATGTAAGTAGACCAAAGACTGAGAGTTGCCCAGATAACACTAAAGGTCACCAATGTGTGACCAAATAGTGCTTGAAAAAGCCCTACCAGGCACAATTATTATACTAGCCATGGAAAAATCCAAAGGAGGGGGCACTAACAATCCATAGGAGCCATACCTGAGAAAACCGGGAAGAGACCTGTGTCAGCGTCCGCCCGACGGCCGTTTCGGCATGAAATGCCTTCGTCAGGGGGAGTGTGTGCCTTTTTGTGGCAGAACTTTGGTCAAAAACTCAGCTTTGCAGTGGAAAACCCAAATGGCAAAAACAATTGACATGTTGCTTCTTTGAAAAGCTGAGTTTTTGACCAAAGTTCTGCCACAAAAAGGCAGCATTTTGAACAACATAGTGTGAACAAGAAACCCAAATTCACATAGACTTTGCTTGAATAGAAGAACACATCCATTTTGGCATTAAACAGCGCAGAAGAAAAAGCAGCAAAAAAAGCAGGTAAAAAGCAGGTAAAAAGCAACGTGGACACATAGCCTAAAGGTTTCTGGAATTGAAAGGATTAATCTGCCCAGACGAGGAGGCGATCACAGGAGACTTCTCCTTAGGCCCCCTTCACACGTCCGTGTCTCCGGTACGTGTTTGGTCCGTTTCCTCACGGTCCGGAGACACGGGCAAACGTAGACCCATTAAAATCAATGGGTCTGCGCTCACGTGCGTATTCTGCCATGGATCGTGTGTACGTGTGGAGCATACGTGTGCCCATGTGCTCCACACGTAGACATGTCCGTTTTTCTCCGGCATCACAGGTGTCACACGGAACGCAAACGGGTCACACGAAACGCAAACTGACCACAGGGATGAGTTCCGTGTGACACGCACCGTAGAAAACACATGTGTCTGCGAGAAAAAAAAAAAAACTTTACTCACCTTCTCCAGCCCTGCTGACTCTGCCACTGCTGTCACTTGCTTCCAACCCCCGTTCATTATGCTCATGACATATTCACTTCACTGCGACCAGAAGCAGCAGCAGCGGGGAGTCGGCAAGACTGGAGACCAAAGATCAGCACCACGGACAGCGAAGACAGGGACAGGTGAGTAGAAAATTCCCGTTCTCCGTGTGTTATCATGGAGAACACACTTGTACCATAAACACGGCTCACGGAGGGCAATACGCACCTTTGACACGTCCGTGAAAAACATGCGTGATTTTCATGGACGTGTGAAAGAGGCCTTAGAAGAGAAGCGTACTGAATCTTTTGAATCTTTCATCTAGAAACTTGCTTCCCTAAGGGATTAAATTCCAGAAGAAAAATTATGTTTCATTACTGAGGGATTTTTTTCCATCAAAAAATAATAGATGGTTTGCAGTAACTTAACTTGCTATTTAGTGTATGGAAATTTCATTATGGATACTAATTTGTTTTTTTGTTCTTCTATTTTTTAGGGAATTTAATTATTTGTTCATAAAGTTTTTGCATTGTATAATATCTTGTACATCATTATAATTCCGTGTATTAATCTTCAAAAATATGTAAATTTAATTTTTTTTTAAAAAAATAGAGATCGCAAATGTCATTATGTTTTTACTGTGTTCTATAATGTGTATTTTCAGATCTTGATGTGGAACCATTTTTTATATGTTTTTGATATACTATGGATATGTAAATTATTGTTATAAAATTTTTTATTCGACCATTCATCCTCTTTGACTGAGCAATTAATTTGCAAAGATATGGATAAGTATCTACGGAACTTCATTTGAGACAACGGAGGCGGGACTGAATGTTTTTCCACCTGTTTTCAATTGCACATAAAAGAGCCCGTCTACAGAAAGAAAACAGCTCTGACAAAGGACAAAAGTGTCTGAAAAGCGTAGCCGTTTAATTCATGGTTTTATTGCCCCTTGGATCATGTATTTGTTACCTACGCAATTTTGCCTATTTTGATTCTATAGCAATCTTCTGTAATAAAGCCTGTTGATTTTAACCAGGATTTTTTTGAGCTGGATTTCTCTTTTTTTTTTATTACTGTCCTCCATCTACACCAGACAGGGTGGGTCTGTGCTCCATGGAGGTGAAGCCCAAGCACAAGTGAGATGGCTATATACACACTGTTTATCCACTAGAGAGAGGTCCGCCCATACACGACAGGAACCCCCACTAAAATAAAAAGGCAGCACGTCTCCTCCGCATCAGTTTTGGTTACAGAGCAAGAGAGGACCTTAAGACAACATTAGTACACACCATCACCAAATTAAATAATAATCTTACTTACAGCAGTACACCCTTAGTGGCTATGTGAAGTAAAGAGGGAGGGAGTATAAGGCCCTGTGCGCACTTGCCGGTTTTTGCCGCGGATTTCCTGCGGTTTTGCTGCATGTTTCGCTGCATGTTATGTTCATAACATCTCTGCAGTGAATCACCAGCAAAACCTATGGGGAAAAAAAAATGTTGTGCGCTCTATGCGGATTTTGACAGCTGCATGTTTTGCTGCGGGATTCCCGCAGCAAAAACAATTGCATGTCACTTCTTTTCCGCACGTCGCTGCGGGATTTCACTCCATTGACTGTAATGTAATCGTGAAATCCCGCAGGAAATAACGCAGGCAGCAAATTCTGTGCGGTTCATTGCGTTTTCCTGCGTTATTCCCTCTGGTATTTTGCAGTTTACCTGCGGTAATGTTCATCGGTGCCCTGCGGTTTGCAGGGAAGTGATGTCATTATGACAGGAAGAGGAAGCGGAGCAGAGAGTAAACACACACAGATCAGACACAGACATAGAACACACACATCGCACTCAAACACAGACATATAGAATACACATAAAAAGCAAACGGGCATATAGAAAAAAAAACACGTGGGCTCCGCTGTATTTTTACCTTCCAGCCGAGGTAAGCACACAGCAGTGGCCCGGTATTCTCAAGCTGGGAGGGCGAGGGCCAGGGTTAATGCCCCTCCTCCCTCCCGTAGCCGAGATGATCAGCCCACAGCTGCCCCGGGACTGTCGCATCCATTATGCGGCAGTCCCGGAGTGTCCCCAGCTCTTCCTGTTGCCGTGATGCGGTGGCAATCAGGGTAATATAAGGAGTTAATGGCGGCAGATCGCCGCCACTAAGTCCAGGCTTGATCATGGCAGTGTCTATGAGACAGCTGACATGATCAACCCGTAAGTAAAGTGAATAAACACACACCGAAAAATCCTTTATTTTAAATAAAACACAAAAAAGCCCCTGGTTCACCCCTTTATTAACCCCCCCGAAACACACAGCTCCGGCGTAATCCACATCCTCCGATGCTTGCATCCAGCCGCGACTGACACACAGCGCTGAATGCAGCCTCGCAACGAGACAGCAGAGGTAACCACAGGTCATTTCCCATGGCCGGTAATGTGAACAACACATTACCGCTCGGGAGAAATGCAGCGTGTGCTCACAGGGACGCTATCTATCTATCCTTCTATCTATCCCTCTATGTATCCTTCTATCTATTCTTCTATCTGTTTTCTATTCTTCTATCTGTCTATTTATCTACTTATCTGTGTGCTATCTATCTCAGAAGGAAATTACTTTTTTTTTTTCAATGTGCTTTATTGCATTGAATGCATTAAAGCACGTGTACCCACCAGCATGCATCAAAACTGCAGCAATACCGCGAACAATACCGCGGTCAAACCGCGGCAAACCGCAGCGGTTTTTGGGTGCGGTTTGCAGCGTTTTTTTACCACGGGTGCGGTAATCTTTCAGACCCTGCGGAATTTTCTTAAGAAAATTCTGTTTTCCAGTGCGCACAGGGCCTAATAATACTGCCATGGGCTCTGTAAAATCCCATACTGTTAAGTAACTAAGGTTTTTCCCTTCCCTCATGACAGCACGATCAGAGAGATTTGAATAGATAGAAAGAACACCTAGGGAGGGACCACCACTTGTAGCACCCTTCTCCCAAACGTTAAGTCTGACGTGGAGAAAAAATCCAGTCTATAGTGTTTAAAGAATGTAGAGTGGGATGACCAAGTTACTGCCTTAGGCCTCTGCCACACTCACGTGAATTTCACGCACGTGCCGAGAGACACGTATTTTCCCTGCGTGTTGTGTGCAGGTAAGTACGTGTCTCTGGTACGTGCGTGACACGTGTGTTCTACGTGTGCTATCCGCGATAGCACACGTAGAATCAGTAATTATTATACTCACCTGGTCCTTCCTGATGTCCGCGCTGCTGTCCGTGGTGCTGATCCTCAGGCTCCAGCCCTCCCGTCTCCCCGCTGCTGCTGCTGCCAGGCAGTGAAGTGAATATTCTATGAGATTAATGAGCGGCGGTCGGCAGCAAGAGGCAGCAGCGGCAGAGACAGGAGGGCTGGAGAAGGTGAGTTAATGTTTTTTATTTTTTTCCCTGACATGTGTGTTTACTCCGGCGCGTGTCACACGGGACCGCATCCACACTACACCCGTGTGGTACGGGTGCGGGCCGTGTAACACCCGTGCTGCCGGAGAAAACACTGACATGTCAGCGCTTTGAAAATCGCACACACGTACAAACGCACACGGACACACGTTCCGTGTGGTTTTACGTGTGTGTGCCTGCTACAATAGGGTAGCATTGGTTAAAGTGTCTCCGTGCCGCCGGTACGTGTAAAAAATGACAAACACGTGCCGGAGGCACGGATGTGTGGCACAGGCCTTACACATCAGGTCGATTGGCACCTCATCCCAGGAAGTCGACATGGCCCTGGTGGAATGGGCTGTAATGCAGTTTGGTACAGAGACGTTACTGGCCACATAAGAGAAGCAAAAAATAGGATAAGAATTATCTCTTGAAATCTGAGAAATATTTTTGCTACTTTACGCATGTATGCTGGTTCTGTTCTTAAAAAAACCCTATCCTCCAGGATCTGAGTAACTGGAGGTTTGCTAGATAAGGTCTGCATTTCATTAATTCTCCTAGCTGATGTTAGTGTGACTAGCAAGACAACTTTTAGGCCCGTTTCACACGTCAGTGAAAAACAGACGTTTTTCACTGGCGTGTAAAACACGCACATGTCCCTGCGTGTGCCGTGAATCTCGGCACACGTGGGTTGTCTAAGTGCAATCCGGGCTCCGTTCTCCGTGGCCCGTGATTGCACTTAGAAATCAACTCACCTGCGCCCGCTCCCACTGTCCATGGTGCTGATCGCTCCCGCGACGCAGCATCCGGCCGGCGGTGACCCCCGCAGCAGCTGCTTCCGGGTCGGCTGTGTCGCGCATAATGAATATGCGCGACAGTAATCAGCCGGCTTAGAAGCAGCAGGGAGAACGGGCTACAGAGGACATCACTGGACGCCGGGTGAGTTAAAATGTTTATTATTTTAAATGCACGTTTTTTTCTGGCACGTGTTTCACGGACCACACCACTGCGTGGTCCGTGGAACATCATTGATGCCAGAAAAAAAAGACATGTCTCCGTGCAGCAATCACGCACACGCGGGTACGCTGCACGGAGACACGTGCAGTGAAAAATCACTGACGTGTGAGCAGACCCATTCATTATAATGGGTCTGCGTATGTCAGTGATTCTGGTACGTTTAAAAAAAAGCACAAACGTCCCAGAATCACTGACGTGTGAAAGGGGCCTAAGGGTGAGATTTTTGACCAAAATGTCCTGAAGAGGTCAATGGGAATCTTGGTTAATGCTGCCAACACTAAATTTAAATCCGAGGGGGAACCCTGGGGCAAGGCACCATATTTAACACATTTTTTGACCCAAGTATTGTCAGCAAGATTGTAATTGTACAAGACCCAAAGGGCCGATATCTGCACCTTAACCCCTTCACCTCCGACCACTAAAACACCTTAATGACCGGGCCATTTTTTGCAATTCTGACCAGTGTCACTTTGACAGGTTATAACTCTGGAACGCTTCAACGGATCCTGGCAATTCTGAGATTGTTTTTTCGTGACATATTGTACTTCATGTCAGTGGTAAATTTAAACCGATAATTTTTGCGTTTATTTGTGAAAATTTAGGAAATTTTGGGAAAATTTTGAAAATTTCGCCATTTTCAAACTTTGAAACTTTATGCCCATAAATCCGAAAGATATGTCACACGTAATAGTTACTAAATAAACTTTCCACTTGTCTACTTTACATCAGCGCAATTTTCGAAACAACATTTTTTTTAGTTAGGAAGTTAGAAGGGGTCAAAGGTCATCAGCAATTTCTCATTTTTCCAACAAAATTTAGAAAAAAATTTTTAGGGACCACATCACATTTGAAGTGACTTTGAGAGACCTAGGTGACAGAAAATACCCAAAAGTGACCCCATTCTAAAAACTGCACCCCTCACTCTGCTCAAAACCACATCCAAGAAGTTTATTAACCCTTTAGGTGCTTCACAGGAACCAAAGCAATGTGGAAGGAAAAAATGAAAATTTTACTTTTTAAACACAAAAATGTTACTTTAGCCATAAAATTTTCATTTTCACAAGGGAGAAAAGAGAAAGTGCACCCTACAATTTATTGTGCATTTTCTCCTAAGTGCGCTGATATCTCATAAGTGGTAAAAATCAATTGTTTGGGCGCACAGCGGAGCTCGGAAGGCAAGGAGCGCCATTTGAATTTTTGAACGCAAAATTAGCTGCACTCATTAGCTGACACCATGTTGGGTTTGAAGACCCCCTGAGGTGCCTAAACAATGGAGCTCCCCCACAAGTCACCCCGTTTTGGAAACTAGAGCCCTCAAATAATTTTTTTACCACAAAACTGTTGCTTCAACTAGGTAGCTTTTTTTTCACAAGGGTATCAGGAAAAAATGCACCATAAAATGTTTTGTGCACTTTCTCCTGAGTACGCAGATACCTCATATGTGGTGGAAATCAAATGTTTGGACACACGGCAGTGCTCGGAAGGCAAGGAGCGCCATTTGAATTTTTGAGTGCAAAATTATCTGCACTCATTAGCGGACGCCATGTCGGGTTTGAAGACCCCCTGAGGTGCCTAAACAATGGAGCTCCCCCACAAGTGACCCCGTTTTGGAAACTAGAGCCCTCAAATAATTTTTCTAGATGTTTGGTGAGCACTTTGAACACCTGGGGGCTTCACAGAAGTTTACCAGCCTTCACGGGAGCGCGCAGGGGCCTTCACGGGAGCGCGCAGGGTCCATCGCGGGAGCGCAATACTTACCATTGGAGCAGGAGCGGTGACATCAGAGGCGGCGTCTGCGGCGGCAGCAGCGGTGGCGTGGCACCAAAAGTACCAGCCAGTGCACGCTGCAGACATGTTGGGGGAGGGTCCCCAGACCAGCACAGGCCTGGGGAGGGCGGCCACCTGCAGATCACACCGCCCCACTGCACACTGATTGGAGCGATTGCGCGTCATAGCACGATCGCTCCAATCAGTGCTGCAGGGGCTGGTGGCGACATGTTTGAGATCCATCTATGATCTGCTGTAGCTGCTACAATAGATCATAGCAGGATCTCACAGTATCGCACTAATTCGGGCATTATTTTTGCCGAAATTAGTGCGAACGATGTGGTTGGCGGTTCAGATTTGAACAGCCAATCACATCGATCGCCTATGGGGGGTTGCGATGCCACCCCCCCTGGGGTCAAGCAAAGGTCCCCTGCTGTAAGAAGCAGCAGGGGACATCATTTGAAAGCCGTTGCTATGGCCACGGCAATCAAATGAAGTTTAAGCAGTAAAATTCCGTCCCTGATCGTTAAGTCACGTTAAAATAGGACGTAATTTTACTGCCCGCGGTCGTGAAGGGGTTAAGGGTACTGTAACCCTGGCTCCCCTAGAACGCCGATGCTACGCAGTGTCCTTGCGCCATGTCGCTGTCCCTCCTCTTACCGTCATTTCCATCCACGTCTAGTGCGGTCCCCGGCTGAACCCACCCGTGGATGCCCACGTGTG
Organism: Anomaloglossus baeobatrachus; assembly: GCF_048569485.1. Classification (NCBI taxonomy): domain Eukaryota; kingdom Metazoa; phylum Chordata; class Amphibia; order Anura; family Aromobatidae; genus Anomaloglossus; species Anomaloglossus baeobatrachus. The sequence continues at coordinate 364,743,393 of NC_134353.1, forward strand.
ATGTCTTCAGCTCCTGCCTAGGTCCCAGGCCCTGCACATGTTGTATGGGGTTGCCTGGCCTCCAGCCTAGGGGGCGCATCTGTAGGCTTCTTATCTTTTTATTAGGAGGCATGCGCACCTTGCTAGGGTGTCCCTAGCCTATGGCTGGGAGGCATCTGGTATAAAAGTTCCTCTTCCCTGATGGGCATCGCCAAGCAACTTCCATAGGTTACGGAACCTAGCTCTGTGTTGGTCCTGCCATGTTGCTCTGGTCTGCCTGTATTCTGCACCAGTTCTGATTGTATCTAGTTCTGGCATGCTGATGTTTGCAACAGACCTGTTATGTCTGTGTTGCTGCTGAAATACTGGAGCATGTGGCTGCTGAAGACTGGTGTTCTGCCTGAATCCTGTCACCTGTGAGTCAGGTATCCTGTCTGAGTCCGGTTAACCGTGGGTTTGGCGTATTCAGGTACCTGCATATCCAGTTACCGGCATGTCCTAACATTCAAGCCTTGCTCTTGCTGTGTTCTGTACCTGAAGTCCTGCTGTGTCCTGTTCCTGTTAATAAAGTCTTGTTTATGTTTCGAACCTGAATCCTGGATTTCCTGCTGTGACTGCACCATCCTGTTATGGTCCAAGCCTGCTGTGCTTGCCCTACCCTGTTGACGTGCAAACCCGCTGTGCTTGCACTACCCCGTTGCGGTCCAAATCCGCTTTACTTTCACTGTCCCGTTGAGGTCCAATCCCACTGTGCCTGCGCTACCCTGCTGCAGTCCAATCCCATTGTGCCTGCGCTACCCTGTTGTGGTCCAATCCCACTGAGCCTGCACTACCATGTTGCAGTCCAATCCCGCTGTGCCTACGCTACCATGTTGTGGTCCAATCCCGCTGTGCCTGCAATAGCCTGTTGCGGTTTAATTTCGCTGTGACTGTACTACCCTGTTGTGGTCCAATCCCGCTGTGCCCGAGTTACCCTGTTGTGATACAATTCTGCTGTGCCTGCGCTACCCTGTTGCGGTCCAATCGCGCTGTGCCTGCGCTACCCTGTTGCAGTCCAATCCCGCTGAGCCTGTGCTACCCTGCTGCGGTCCAATCCTGCTGTGACAGTGCTACCCTGTTGCGATCCAATACCGCTGTGCCTGTGCTGCTCTGTTGCGGTCCAATCCTGCTGTGCCAGAAGTGCCCTGCTGCAGTCTGTCTGTTGAAATCCGGTGTTCTGCCTGAGTTCGGTCACCTGTCTGACTCTGGTATTTTGTCTGTAGTCCGGCTAACCTTGGATCTGGCGTATTCAAGTACTTGTGTATTCAGGGACCAGCGTATCCAGTTACCAGCCTGTCCTGAGACTCCAGCCTTGTCCGTTTGCTCTGTACCTGAAGCCCTGCTGTGGTTTGTGCTTACTGTGCCTGTGCCACTCTGCTCATGACCTCTGCCCGATGTCTGTAGCCTTACCCGATGTTTGGTGTCTGATGACCTCTGCCCGATGTTTGGAGCCATACAAGATGTCCAGTCTCATATCCGATGTCCAGTGTCATCTGCCCGATGTCTGGAGCCATACCAGATGTCATTGTCTGATGACCTCTACCCGATGTCTGGAGCCATACGCGATGTCCGGTGTCTGACCTCTGCTCGATGTCTGGAGTCTTCCCGATGTCCGGTGTCTAATGACCTCTGCCTGATGTCTGGAGCCATACCCGATGTTCGTTATCTGACCTCTGCCCGATGTCTGGAGTCTTCCTGATGTCTGACCTCTCCATGAAGTCTGGAGCCTTGCCTGATTATCTCCAGTGACTATCGTCCTGTGTCCAGTCCGTTTCTGTCTCCTGACACCAGCCTGATCCATTCCTGAACTGTCTATCCTGCCTGAACTGTACTGTATTCTCGTGCCAATCCTGCCTATCCTTGAATTATGAACTGTCCTGCAGTCACCTAGCCCTGGCTCAGCTGCCACAGTCCCTGGACTCCACCCTTCCCTTGTCTGGGTGGGTCCAGGTTCCCCCTGTGGTCCAGTGGGTCCACTTTACCATTGGGATGAGTCATCCCCACGCTCGCCACCCCATCCCCCAGCAGAGAGCGTAACAAGTACTAATGGCTAAACCCAATTCCAACCCTCTCTGGAGAAATTCCAGAATGGACCTAACTGGAATTTCCCCTCTCAGGACCTTTCCTGTGCTAGAGAGGTACTTCTTCCAGATTCTTCCATATATTTTGGATGTTACCAGTTTCCTACTATTCAGGAGGGTGGAAACTAGACCCTGAGAAAACCCGTGCTCTATTAGAAGTCACCTCTCAAATTCCAGGCAATCAAATACAGGCACAGAGCTTGAGGGTAAAACACTGACTCCTGCAAGAGCAGATCCGGAGTTTCTGGTAGAACCCAAGGGGATGACACTGATAGCTGCCTCACCTAGAAGAACCATGGCCTCGTCAGACAAAATGGGGCTATCAATATCACTCTCGCCATGACTTCTCTTATTTTCCTCAAAACTGCTGGAACTAACAGAAGTGGAAAAGCATAAAGGAGGCCCGACCTCCAGGATATTTGGAAGGTATCCACTGAAAGAGGGTTGTCGCTTGGGTTTAGTGAACAGAATTTTTCTAACTTTCTGTTCTAAGAACTAACAGAGTTAAATAGAAGGGTAGAGTGCTCAAAAAGGGACTAACATGTAATCTCAACCCTATTTTAAAATGTGCAATTTTTATTACTATTCATTAAAATGTACCCACAAACAGACACACAAACATATAAATGAGAATGGATCACATTATCATTGTAAATAACCAAGGAGTTTTATATACACACTCACTTTAGGAAAGGGAAGGGAAACTAATATAGCCCTATAAGGGTAGTGTATCCCTACCTAACAACGGAGGGTATGACACCATAAGTTACCGGGCACCCCCGTTCCACGTCGGCTCTCCCTCTCCCTGATATAGGGATGGGATGGAAAGCCCTTTAGTGGTGCTTGCACAGTACAATATATATGAGTTCCCAAATAGTAATACTCCTCCCTGTATTGTTTTCAAGAACTGAGAGTCCTCAGTGGTTGATACCTTTTAATGGCTAACTGAAAAGATGGAAATAATTGCAAGCTTTCGAGACTACTCAGGTCTCTTCATCAGGCATGGTATAACACAAAATCTGAAGAGTCACATATTTATACACAACAGGACATAGAAAAGTGCAGTAAAAAAAAAAAAAAAACAACCAAGTTATATAAAACAGAATGTTCTGTTTTATATAACTTGGTTGTTTTTTTTTTTGGTTTTTTTTTTACTGCACTTTTCTATGTCCTGTTGTGTATAAATATGTGACTCTTCAGATTTTGTGTTATACCATGCCTGATGAAGAGACCTGAGTAGTCTCGAAAGCTTGCAATTATTTCCATCTTTTCAGTTAGCCATTAAAAGGTATCAACCACTGAGGACTCTCAGTTCTTTTAAACAATTTTTTTTATCTCTACTGGCTAACACGGTACAAAGATATATTTTACTTGTATTGTTTTCCTTAGATGAAGAAGGTATCAATTTACTGATCTACAACCAGGAATTCCTATTCATGATACTAGCACTGTACAAGACGTATAGACTTCTATTCCTAATACATTATCTTTATGCAAGGTAGTGATCCATAAGAGTTATTTACAACCACATATGTTACAGGGTGGTATACCGCAAAAGTATATTACAGTCACCTAGAGTCATATCACAAGGGGCTCAGATAACCTCCCCATTATACCCCAGGAGCTGAAAGAAAAATGGAATACAGACTCCCATTGAGGGAGGGATTGTTCGACAGTCACAGCGACGCCGCCGACCAGGTAAGTGCGTGTGACGCTGCCGTAGCGATCACACAATATAGCATGTGCGACGGGGCCAGGTACTTACACGTTTGATATCGCTAGAAATTGCTAACGATATTGTAGCGTTTAAAGCCCGCTTTAGAGCATGCTCCTAACACGCTATGTATAAGGCCTCTTTCACATGTCCGTGAAAAATCACACACATTTTGCACGGACATGTAAAAGGTGCGTATGGTCCTACGCGTGCCGTGATTTTAATTTTGGCACATGAGTGTTCGCCGTGTGCTATCTGTGATAATACACGGAGAACAGGAACTCTATGCTCACCTGTCCCTGGTGCTGCTGATGTATTCCACTCTGCAGTCTCCGGCCCTGCTGACTCCCCGCTGCTGCTGCTTCCGGTCCTCGGTAAAGTGAATAAGTGATGAGTATAATGAGAGGGGGTTGGAAGCAAATGACAGCAGCGGCAGAGACAGCAGGGCCGCAGAACGTGAGTGTAGAAATTTATTTTATTTCAAAGAAACGTGTTTTTCTCCGGGTACGTGTCATCCGTGCGGTCCGTGTGACAACCGTGCTGTCACAAAGCAAATCCTTATGCCAGCAAAGTCAATGAGAAACCTGAAGTGTAGTGCATGATGATTTTTTTCCTTTGCAGATTTAGTGCAGAAAATAATCTGCAGCATACCAATTCTTTCTGCATTTTTGCCTGAGTTATTCGGCAATGAAAGCAATTAAAAGCATGCAAAAAAAAAAAAATGTATTAATGAGGTACTGGAGTCTCCAACTATGGTATCTCCGTCCATCGACAATAGATTGATACAATGCTAATTTATACATCAGGCATACTTAACTCCCACTCGCTTATTTAGTATGGGCCAGCGCCGATCGTCGGAATGCCACGATGCCATGGACCAGACGCAAACTTTCTGCACATGGTGTGGAATTGCCCGATCATATACACGTATTGGCAGGAAGTGACTTCCCAGTTGTCCTCAATGGTGTTGATGCCTGTTCCATGCAACCCTCTGTTGTGCCTATTTGGAGTAATGGAGGACGGGATGGGAGATCACTACATAAGAATACTTCTTAGAGAGACATTGTTCCTGGCCAGGAAATTAATTGCCTTGAGGTGGATGGGGGTTCAAATCCAACTGTGCGAGCCTGGATTAAACTGGTTAACTCGATAATTCCATATGAGCGGGTGGTATACTTTAATAGAGGACATCCGGAAAAATTCAGGAAAATTTGGGATTTGTGGAACTCCTCCCCGCACACTCGAAGAAGCCTCAGGTTGATTACTGTTACAATAATAGATTCATACTCAGTATTGGATAATGAAGCGCATTCCAGTGGCATAGCTAGGCGGTATAGAATAGGAATAGTTATTGTTACTAATTTTCATTTTCTTTAGGTTTAGAGACTACAGATTACATTGATTAAAATTGACTACATGCTATATATATATCAGTATGTACTGGCAGGATCAGTGTTGTAGCATGCAGTTGACAAGGTCGACAGAGGTGCAGATAGTGCTATGAAAATATTATTACCTTATCCGTTAATGTTACTATTTGTTCATGCTATTGACAGACATTCCTGGAAAGTACTTGAGTAATGCTATGTGTGATTTATTCTGTACCACATGTTTTTGGAATTAATAAAACGAAGTTAAAAAAAAAATGTATTAAAAAAAAATGCATTTTTCAGCTGCTGCTTTTTCCAACCAAGAGTTGCAGAAATGTTTGTAGTTAAATACTCAACGTGTGCACATACCCTAAATGGCTTGCCGTAGCTGGATGACCTGGAGGTTATCATGATGACCTTTGGGTTCAGGGGGCCCTGATCAGACGGGAGAGGGAGCACACTCCCTCTCCCTGCCTCCTAAATGCTGCAATCGATATCAATAGCAGTATTTTGGGGGATAAACAGCCTAGGGTGATGCAGGCATGGCTCCTGGCTGTGAGAGGCGGATTTGGTTGTCATGTACAGTACAGACCAAACGTTTGGACACACCTTCTCATTCAAAGAGTTTTCTTTATTTTCAGGACTCTGAAAATTGTAGATTCACATTGATGGCATCAAAACTATGAATTAAAACATATGGAATGAAATACTCAAAAGAGTGTGAAACAACTGAAAATATGTCTTGTATTCCAGGTTCTTCAAAGTAGCCACCTTTTGATTTCATTACTGCTTTGCACACTCTTGGCATTCTCTTGATGAGCTTCAAGAGGTAGTCACCGGAAATGGTTTTCCAACAGTCTTGAAGGAGTTCCCAGAGATGCTTTGGAGGCCAGGTCATCTGGTGTAGCACCCCATCACTCTCCTTCTTAGTCAAATAGCCCTTACACAGCCTGGAGGTGTATTTGGGGTCAATGTCCTGTTGAAAAATAAATTATGGTCCAACTAAACGCAAACCAGATGGAATAGCACACCACTGCAAGATGCTGTAGTAGCCATGCTGGTTCAGTATGCCTTCAATTTTGAATAAATCCCCAACAGTGTCACCAACAAAGCACCCCCACACCATCAAACCTCCTCCTCCATGCTTCACGGTGGGAACCAGGCATGTAGAGTCTATCCGTTCACCTTGTCTACAAAGACACGGTGGTTGGATCCAAAGAGCTCAAATTTGGACTCATCAGACCAAAGCACAGATTTCCACTGGTCTAATGTCCATTCCTTGTGTTCTTTAGCCTAAACAAGTCTCTTCTGCTTGTTGCCTGTCCTTAGCAGTGTTTTTTTAGGAGCTATTTTACCATGAAGGCCTGCTGCACAAAATCTCCTCTTAATAGTTGTTCTAGAGATGAGAAGGTGTGTCCAAACTTTTGGTCTGTACTGTAAGTCAAGCTCGCGACAGTGATCATGCGTGCACATTTCCTGTGTCCTGTACGTAGAAGTTCAGGAAGGGGTTAACATTTTTCTTATGATACCTATGAATAGCAACTCATGATCGTTTTTCAGAACTGGTTACCTCTTTTCACGAAACCTTTCAGTTAAATAAGTATTGAGGACAAGTTTAATATCTGAAAATGTCCAAGACGATTTCAGCTCTGAGGCCAAATTAAGTCTTCCATTATCTAAAGTTTCCAGGATTTCACCAAATTCCCTCCTGTTCGGCGAACATCGAAACAAACAACCTGTAATAATAATGAGAAGAAAAAGTATTAACAACTCACCACAAATGAGTTCTGAATGTAATTTTAGTTATTTTAATTCAGGAAACCATAATAATATGGAAAACTTATCAGTAAATTAGAGAACAAGACTATATCATTACTTCATCTACAATAAATGGAAAGAAAATAAATATTGCCAAATCAATATATAACTTGCCATGTCACTCTGCACCTTTTACTCACGGTCTGTGCTTATCTAAATAAATCCTTCATAACACACCATGGTCCTGTCCCTTCACACTGTCAGCACATAATCTATACCTCCTAGCAAGACCTGACGCCCTGATTCATCATTGCACCTATTTTTTTTGTCTAGTTCTGCGTGTGTTGCACCTTTTTTTTATTTCACACAATTCAAAATTCTATTTGTGCCCTTTTTGAAGTCTATTTTATATGTACCCACCTGTCTTTTTTTGCTGGTGGGTGGGGGGGGGTTTGGTTGTTTTCCACTTTGTGCGCAGAGTCTAGCAATTCCAGATATTTTCGGTTGATTCATCAAATGCAGATTATTAAAAAGTTGCAAAATTTGTTGCAACTCTACTCCAGTGTCTCCCTGGTATATTTTTAAATGTACGTATTTTTTGCAAAACATGTGACTTTTGATGCCAAAAAAATGCAAAAACAGATCAACATAAAAAAACAAGGCAGTTTTTACTTTGCGACGAAAAAAGCCCACACGACAAAAAGGTGACTTAATAAAATGAAAACTGTGAAGCCTACGTATCTTCAAGATTACAAACGATAAATGTACTGATCCTGTAAAGATAGATTAAATGAACAGTATAAGGCTGGATTCACACGATGGTATGGCATCAGATGCGAGAGCCATGTGCTGCCAGCGAGAGCTGAGTGTCATGCAACGCTGATCCGATCCTGCGATTGGATCATAGCTGCGGAGGAGAGGGCGGGAGCTGCGTAGGAGAGGGAGGCATTAATCTCCCCATCTCCTCCATTGTCAGCTGATCTGATTATCGTACTGCACTCTGATGTCTAAAGTTTCACTTGCACCTATAAGCTGGGTTTACACACTGCAACATCTCAAACGACATCGCTGTAACGTCACCGGTTTTGTGATGCAATAGCGATGTCGTTTGCGATGTTGCAGTGTGTGAAACACATCAGCGACCTGGCCCCTGCTGTGAAGTTGCTGATCGCTACAAATCGTTCAGGACCATTCCTAGGTCCTTTGTTTCCCGCTGTGCAGCATGATCGCTAGAAAGTTTCACTGTGTGAAAGACTTTGCAGAGACTTTGTTAGCAACTTCCCTTTCAAAAAGCTGCTTATCAACGTCCCCAATGACTAGCTAGGTCGCTCTGCAGGTCCGGATCGCTGTTGTGTTGTTGGCCAGGTTTGCCTGTTTGACAGCTCACCAGCGACTCACCAGAGACTTAGGGAGGTCGCTGTTACGTCACAAAACCGGTGACGTTACAGCGATGTCCTTTGCGATGTTGCAGTGTGTAAACCCAGCTATAGACTTTTATGGGTACGAGTGACACGACTCTCACTAACAATTGCAGCATGCTGCAACTTTTCTCTCATCCAGAATGTGGATGAGAAAAAAGCTGACCATCTGCTCTCCCTCACTTAATAACATTGGTCAGAGTGCAATGTGAGATTTTCTCACATTGCACTTATCCAATTCATACGCTTCTGTGAGCGTACCCTAAATCTGCTATTCCATTATTTGTAAATGTCCAACCATGAAGACCTAAAAAAATGTACAATATGACTATGTGAAGAGTCAGGAATACTAACATTTGTCAACATGTCGTTTTATCTTAGGGATTGTGAAGTTCTGGGGATGTTTGTTTTCCACACTTTTCATTCCAAAGGAAGCCTTGTCTTGATCGTCCATGCTTTCTGCAAAAGAAGAGAGAAAATAACAATCTTGAATTAGAACGCAGTGTGAGCTATACATGTGTCTCCTATTATTTCCCACATAGCACTGGAGCAGCCAGCAGGTCACAAACTGCCTAAAGGCCGCTTTACACGCTGCAATATTGGTACCGATATCGCTAGCGTGCGTTCCCGCCCCCATCGGTTGTGCGACATGGGCAAATCGCTGCCCGTGCCGCACAACATCGCCCAGACATGTCACACATACTTACCTGCCTAGCGACGTCGTTGTCACTGGCGAACCGCCTACTTTTTAAGGGGGCGGTTCGTTCAGCGTCACAGCGACGTCACAGCAGCGTCGCTGAACCACTGCCCAATAGAAGCGGAGGGGTGGATATGGGCGAGACGTAAGATCCCGCCCACCTCCTTCCTTCCGCATTGTGGCCTTGAGGCAGGTAAGGTGAGCTTCCTCGTTCCTGCGGTGTCAAACGGAGCGATGTGTGCTGCCGCAGGAACGAGGAACAACTTCGTTACTGCTGCAGTAACGATATTTGAGAATGGACCCCCATGTCACCGATGAGCGATTTTGCACGTTTTTGCGACGATGCAAAATCGCTCATAGGTGTCACACGCAACGGCATCGCTAATGCAACCGGATGTGCGGCACAAATTCCGTGACCCCAACGACTTCGCATTAGCGATGTCGTAGTGTGTAAAGCCCCCTTAAGGCCATGTGCGCACGTAGCGTTTGTCCCTGCAGAAATTTCTGCAGCGATATGAACAGCACACGTGCGCTTCAAATCGTTGCAGAAAGAGTCCGTAATGAAAAAAAAAAGCCAATTTCATGCGCTCTGAGTGCAGCCCCTCCCATAGACAGAGCGGGGGCTGCATGCAGAACACAGGAAAGAAGTGACATGTCACTTCTTAGAACGCGTGCTTCGGTCAGCAGCCTAAACGCTGCGCTCTAATACACCACGTGCGCACGTCTCATGCACAATCTTCATAGATTGTGCAGGGGACGCAGGACACATGCAGTTACGCTGCGGTGCAGATCGCAGCATAACTGCGTGCAAATACGCAACGTGCGCACATAGCCTTACACAGACGACAGCGTTGGTGAAAACAAATGAAGATGCCGGAAGAAGAGTATAAGACAGGGAGCAGGGGACTTAGATTTAAAGTAACAGTCCAGCAATGCAATAAAAAAAAAGCTGGAGTGGTGCTTTAATAGGTTGGACTTCTATATCAGATATACTGTTGCTGCGTATCTTTCCAACAGCACCACCAGGTCGTCTGCACTTTTATTTGTAACCAATTTGCATAGTTCAGGGAGAAGGGCTCTTAAACATTTATGCACACCCTCAAATTCTACAACTTGTGTAGCAAAATGGACATCTGGCTGTAACTACTTCTTTGTCAACTGTATTAAATCTTACATCTGGGAGTGAGCTGGTTTGCGGATTGATAAGCTGAAGTGTGTGACCATTATTATACATACCGACAAAGCGACTCCCAAACGTGCCAAAATCTCAGCTTAAGGGCTCATTCACATGACCATTCCGTTTGTTCAGTTCCTGTTTTTTTGCGGACCTAATGACAGGACCATCTTTTCAATGTCTTTTGTGTAGGATCGGATGGCACATAGAAGCACTTCCGTGTGTATCCGATCCTACAAAAAAAACACATCGGATGCCGTATGTCCGTTTTGTTATTATGGAACATGTCCTATTCTGTTTCGTAATAACGGACCATGGCTCAGTACAAGTCAATGAGTCCGCAAAATCCCTGGAAGCCACAGGGAAACATTTCCGCTTGACTTCCGTCGGGTGCCCTTGCAGTCTGGGTACCGCTCCCTGCCAGCCCCGCAGCTGCTCGCACTGCAGCGTGTCAGCATCTGCCCGCACTGCAGTGTGTCAGCATATGCCTGCCCAGCAGTGTCAACAGCTGTGGGGATGACTAGTGCCAATAGTAGGAGGTTAGCAAAATTCCTTACCTGCTGTGATAAAGTCTGCTGCACTCCTGATGTCAGTGCTCATCACTGACTTCCATGGCCGCCGCATACTCACATCAAGTGTCGCGAGCGGTGTTAGACTGTGACTAGCGGTGATGTCACGGGCTCACGCGATACTTTGCTTGTAAATGCTGCGGACAATGTATGTCAGTGACGAGCGCTGATGTCAGGGGCGCAACGGCATCCATCACCGCAGTAAATGTACCTTGCTAACCTCATGACGTCTGCGCTCGTCATCTGCTGCAGTGACCTGAGCTGACCTTCTGATGTTAGCTCAGGTCACTGCATTGCCCTCCCAGTCAATGGGGAATATTCTGTTCTTCATTGACTCGGACAATAAGTATGGATCGTCGTGGGACCCCCTTATTGGATTACGCCGGACCCGGGATTAATTTTTCTTTTCAATAAATTGGTGAAAGCGGGAATGTGTTGAGGAGTGTTTTGTCAAACAAAAATTTGTTTGTCGTCTATTTTTTTTTATTACTGACTGGGTTAGTGATGTCGGGTATCTGATTGATGCCATGACATCACAGACCTCTGTGCTTGATGCCAGGTGACATTACACAGCTGGTATAAACCCCATATATTACCCCGTTTGCCACGACACCAGGGCATTCTGGATGAGCCGGTTAAAGTTCCGGGACTGTTGCATCTAATGGATGCAGCAATTCCGGCCGGCTGCTGGCTGATATTTTTAGGCTGGGGGGGCTCCCAATAACGTGGGTCTCTCCAGCCAGAGAATACCAGCCAGCAGCTGTGAGGCTTGATCTTGGCTGGTATCAAAAGGGGGGGGGGGCGCACGTCATTTTTTTTCTAAATGTATTTATTGTACTGTACGATATAGACCCACCCACCGATGGCTGTGATTGGTTGCCGTCAGACAACTGTCACTCAGCATGGGGCAGTGTCTGACCTTAAAATTTAATGATGAAAAAATTTCATTGGGACCAATATTTTCTGGTGCAGAAATCTGTTGTGTTGAACAGTTAAAATGAAGTGGATATAATTTCATCAAAAGTTATTTCCACTGTACAGTAACCAATCACAGACGGGGGAAGGAGTATGTAAGAGCCTAATGAGCGACCGGCTCGGGAAAAACAAAGAGCTGCCGTGGGAGCAGTGTGAGCTCCCCCAGTGATCAGCGAATATGTAGTGCTTGCTCCTACCCCTTTGTGTCAACTTCTGTTCCCCATAGACTATATATGAAGACCAGCATCTGGCCAGATACCCTGGACTGTATGTAACTCTCCTTCCGTTTTTTTTTGCGGTCTGCAAAAAAAGACGGAAGTCACACCGATGTCACACTGACCGTATACTCAACGGAACGGATGCAGTTGTCACACGGATGCATCAGTAGACAAACAGGACCGTTTTTTGCAGACCGCAAAAACGGAATGGTCGTGTGAATGTAGCCTTAGGGCTCATTCAGACGACCGTTCCGTCTGTCCTGTTCAATTTCTGTTTTTTTTGCGGACCTAGTGACAGGACCATCTTTTCAATGTATTTTCTGTAGGAGCGGATGACACACAGAAGCCCTTCTCTGTGCATCAGTTCCTACAAAAAAAAACACATCGGATGCCGCATGTCCATTCCGTTATTATAGAACATGTCATATTCTGTTCTGTAATAACGGACCGCGACTCAATACAAGTCAGTGGGTCTGCAAAATCCCCGGAAGCCGCACGGAAGCACTTCTGTCGGGTGCCCCGCAGCTGCTCACACTCCAGTGTTTCAGCATCTGCCCGCACATCAGTGCAAGCAGCTCCTGGGATGACTAGCGCCAACATCAGGAGGTTAGCTAGGTACATTCCTGCTGTGATGATGTTTGCTGCACTCCTGACGTCAGCGCTCGTGACTGACGTGCATGCCCGCCGCGTACTCACATCAAGTGACGCGAGCGGCCCTAGACAGTGACTAGCGGTGATGTCACAGGCTCAAGCGATATTTCGCTTGTGAACGCGGCGGACAATGGATGTCAGTGACGAGTGCTGACGTCAGGAGTGCAGCGGCGTTCATCACCGCAGGTAATGTACCTACCTAACATCATGACGTCTGCGCTGGTCATCCCCTGCGGTGACCTGGCCTGACCTAATAATGTTAGCTCAGGTCACTGCACGGCTCTCCCAGGCAATGGGGAACATTCTGTTCTTCATTGACTGGGACAGTGAGTATGGATTGTATGGACCCCCTTATTGCATTACGCCGAACCCGGATTTGATTTTTCTTTTCAATAAATTGGTGAAACGGGGAATGTTTTGGGGAGTGTTTTTTCAAATAAAAATTTGTTTATCATCTATGTTTTTACTACTGACTGGGTTAGTGATGTCGGGTATCTGATAGACGCCATGACATCACAGACCTCTGGGCTTGATGCCAGGTGACATTACACAGCTGGTATCATCCCCATATTTCCCCGTTTGCCACCAGGGCATTCGGGATGAGCCGGGTAAAGTCCCGGGACTGTCGCATCTAATGGATGTGGCAATTCCGGCGGTGAGTATGTAGCGCTTGTTCCTTACCCTTTGCGCTGGGTTCTGTTCCCCATAGACTTTATACATGGACCAGCATCTGGCCAGGTACCCTGGACTGCATGTAACTCTCATTCCGTTGGTTTTTTTTGCGGTTCGCAAAAAAAAACAGAAGTCACAAGGATGTCACATGGTCCGTATACTGAACGGAATGGATGGATGCGGTTGTCACACGGATGCATAGGTGGAAAAACAGAACCGTTTTTTTCGGACCGCAAAAACGGAACGGTCGTGTGAATGTAGCCTTATGCTTACTGAAGTTTTGGGAATCTGCTGGATCCAAATGATAACAACATGCATTTAAGAACTTTAACAGATCTACCATGTTTGATTTTTGCAATCTGCTTATGACACACAATGGAGATTAAGGTGGTAGTAATCTAAACTGACCTGTTCTTAATTTTGTTGCATAGGTAGCATATTACAGAAAAAAAATCATAAACACAAAATCCCTAGCTTTTTCAAGGCGCTAAATAAACAAAAAATAGTTCTTATTTACTTGGACAAGGCTGAGCTAGTCCAAATCTAGTCAAATCAATCAACAGAGCAAAGCAAGTAAAGAGCAAGCAGTTTTACTTGCACCTTATCGTACATATTCCGAGCAGTTTCCATTCAGAAAATAGGTTTGCCTCTCTCCACAGATTGAGAGACCCAGAGACCAACATGGCACATGTATTAAAGTGCACCTCTTCAGGAACTAGAAGTCTAGACTTTGGGGTACTTTGCACACTACGACATCGCAGGTGCGATGGGGTCAAATCGAAAGTGACGCACATCCGGCGTCGCAGGCGATATCGCAGTATGTGAATCCTTTTACATACGATTAACGAGCGCAAAAGCATCGTTATTGCATGATCGGTGTAGGGTCCGACATTTCCATAATTTCACAGCAGCGATGGTTCGATGTTCCTCGTTCCAGGAGGCAGCACACATCGCTGTGTGTGTGAAGCCGTAGGAGCGAGGAACATCACCTTACCTGCGTCCACCGGCTATGCGGAAGGAAGGAGGTGGGCGGGATGTTTACGTCCCGCTCATCTCCGCACCTCCGCTTCTATTGGCCGCCTGCCGTGACGCCGCACGACCCGCCCCCTTAGGAAGGAGGCGGGTCGCCGGCCAGAGCGACGTCGCAGGGCAGGTAAGTGCGTGTGAAGCTGGCGTAGCGATAATGTTTGCTACGGCAGCAATCACAGGATATCGCACCTGCTACGGGGGCGGGTACTATCGCGCTCGGCATCGCAGCATCGGCTTTCGATGTCGTAGTGTGCAAAGTACCCCTTTAACCCTCTCCTACACAGCTTTCCTCAGCATATATAGCAAGAACCTAGGAGACAACTTCAATAACTTGACCAAGTAAAATATCACATTATGTATGTGTTGATGAACTGGTTTCAATATCACATTGGGCACGTATTGGATATCATTCTGAACCTCGTGACCTTATGTACACATTTTCTTAATTTCCGAAGGACTAAACACTATCCAGCTGGTAGCCCCTTTGTTAAAAAAAATAAAATTACAATATTTACAGTGGGGAAAATAAATATTTGGTGCACTGTTGAATTTGCATGTTTTCCCATATACAAAGAATAGAGAGGTCTGTTATTTTTATCGTACGTACACTTCAACTGTGACAGACAAAATCCCGAAAAAAATCCAGAAAATCATATTGTATGATTTTTAAATGATTTATTTGCATTGCATGAAATAAGTATTGATTATAATAGAAAAACAGAACTTAATATTTGGTAAAGAAACCTTTGTTTTCAAATAGAAGTCAGTCGTTTCCTGTAGTTCGTGACCAAATGTGCACACAGTGCATTAGGTATTTTGGTGCACTTACCCATATAGATCTTCTCCAGATCTTTCAGGTTTTGGGGCTGTTACTGGGCTTTCAGCTCCCTCCAAATAGTTTGTATTGGGTTCAGATCTGAAGACTGGCTAGGCCACTCCAGGGCCATGAAATGCTTCTTACTGAGCCACTCAGTTGTCCTAGCTGTGTGTTTCAGGTCATTGTCATGCTGGAAGCCCCAGCCACGACCCATCTTCAATGCTCTTACTGAGAGAAGGAGGTTGTTGCACAAAATCTCGTTATACATGACCCCATCCATCCTCCCTTCAATAAGGTGCAGTCGTACTGTCGTCCCCTTTGCAGGAAAGCTTTCTCAAAATATATCTCTACCCCCATGCTTCATGGTGGGGATGGTGTTCTTGGGGTTGTACTCATCCTTCTTTTTCCTCCAAACACAGTGTGGAGTTGATACCAAAAAGTTCCATTTTGGTCTCATCTGACAACATGCCTCCTCTGGATCATCCAGATGGTCATTGACGAACTTCAAACGGGCCTGAACATGTGATGACGTGAGCAGGAGGACCTTGTGTGCCCTGTAGCATTTTAATCTATGACGACGTGGGGTGTAACAAAAATCAAGTTGCAGGCGAATCTCCATAAAATCACAGTTTTATTTATTCAAAGTTAAAAGTCCATAATGGTGGCAATAGATTTTCTATGTGTTTCTGCCACAATATGCCCTTTGTCAATAAAACATAATCCATTGCATCATGGTACACTCCTTAAAAACACATCCCAACCAATAACAGAGTAGAATTACATATACAGTGCCTACAAGTAGTATTCAACTCCCTGCAGATTTAGCAGGTTTACACATTCGGAATTAACTTGGCATTGTGACATTTGGACTGTAGATCAGCCTGGAAGTGTGAAATGCACTGCAGCAAAAAAGAATGTTATTTCTTTTTTTAAATGGTGAAAAGTTTATTCAGAGGGTCACTTATTATTCAACCCCTCAAACCACAAGAATTCTGTTTGGTTCCCCTAAAGTATTAAGAAGTATTTCAGGCACAAAGAACAATGAGCTTCACATGTTAGGATTAATTATCTCTTTTTCCAGCCTTTTCTGACTAATTAAGACCCTCCCCAAACTTGTGAACAGCACTCATACTTGGTCAACATGGGAAAGACAAAGGAGCATTCCAAGGCCATCAGAGACAAGATCGTGGAGGGTCACAAGGCTGGCAAGGGGTACAAAACCCTTTCCAAGGAGTTGGGCCTACCTGTCTCCACTGTTGGGAGCATCATCCGGGAGTGGAAGGCTTATGGAACTACTGTTAGCCTTCCACGGCCTGGACAGCCTTTGAAAGTTTCCACCCGTGCCGAGGCCAGACTTGTCCGAAGAGTCAAGGCTAACCCAAGGACAACAAGGAAGGAGCTCCGGGAAGATCTCATGGCAGTGGGGACATTGGTTTCAGTCAATGCCATAAGTAACGTACTCCACCACAATGGTCTCCGTTCCAGACGAACCCGTAAGGTACCTTTACTTTCAAAGCGTCATGTCAAGGCTCATCTACAGTTTGCTCATGATCACTTGGAGGACTCTGAGACAGACTGGTTCAAGGTTCTCTGGTCTGATGAGACCAAGATCGAGATCTTTGGTGCCAACCACACACGTGACGTTTGGAGACTGGATGGCACTGCATACAACCCCAAGAATACCATCCCTACAGTCAAGCATGGTGGTGGCAGCATCATGCTGTGGGGCTGTTTCTCAGCCAAGGGGCCTGGCCATCTGGTCCGCATCCATGGGAAGATGGATTGCACGGCCTACCTGGAGATTTTGGCCAAGAACCTCCGCTCCTCCATCAAGGATCTTAAGATGGGTCGTCATTTCATCTTCCAACAAGACAACGACCCAAAGCACACAGCCAAGAAAACCAAGGCCTGGTTCAAGAGGGAAAAAATCAAGGTGTTGCAGTGGCCTAGTCAGTCTCCTGACCTTAACCCAATTGAAAACTTCTGGAAGGAGCTCAAGATTAAAGTCCACATGAGACACCCAAAGAACCTAGATAACTTGGAGAAGATCTGCATGGAGGAGTGGGCCAAGATAACTCCAGAGACCTGTGCCGGCCTGATCAGGTCTTATAAAAGACGATTATTAGCTGTAATTGCAAACAAGGGTTATTCCACAAAATATTAAACCTAGGGGTTGAATAATAATTGACCCACACTTTTATGTTTAAAATGTATTAAAATTTAACTGAGCAACATAACTTGTTGGTTTGTAAGATTTATGCATTTGTTAATAAATCCTGCTCTTGTTTGAAGTTTGCAGGCTCTAACTTATTTGCATCTTATCAAACCTGCTAAATCTGCAGGGGGTTGAATACTACTTGTAGGCACTGTACATATAAAGTGCATGAAATATACATTTTTTCACAAATACTAGTTTTATAAATATACATACCGTATTTTCCAGCATACAAGATGACTGGGCGCATAAGACGACCTCCAACTTTTCCAGTTAAAATATAGAGCTTGGGATATACCGTATATAATAGAGTATAAGCCGACCCGAGTAATGTTTAGTAATGTAAAGTATAAGCCAACCCATTGTTTAGTAATGTCCCCTGCAGTAATGAGCCCACTGTTTAGTAATGTCCCTTGCATTACTGTGCCCATTGTTTAGTAATGTCCCCTGCAGTAATGTCCCCATTGTTTAGTAATGTCCCCTGCAGTAATGTGCCCATTGTTTAGTAATGTCCCCTGCAGTAATGTGCCGATTGTTTAGTAATGTCCTCTGCAGTAATGTGCCCATTGTTTAGTAATGTCCCCTGCAGTAATGTCCCCATTGTTTAGTAATGTCCCCTGCAGTAATGTGCCGATTGTTTAGTAATGTCCCCTGCAGTAATGTGCCCATTGTTTAGTAATGTCCTCTGCAGTAATGTGCCCATTGTCTAGTAATGTCCCCTGCAGTAATGTCCCCATTGTTTAGTAATATCCTCTGCAGTAATGTGCCCATTGTTTAGTAATGTTCCCTGCAGTAATGAGCCCGTTGTTTAGTAATGTGCCCATCCTTGTTCCCCCTTGTAATAATGAGCCCATTGTTTAGTAATGCCCTCCTTCCGGTCCTCTTCTTGTCCCCTATTATGCCGTTGTTTACACACAATAAACATTATTCTCATCTCTCCTCTGTTCCCGCGGTGACCTCAGCTGCTTTTTGTAGACCGCAAGGCACATAGAACCCACTGTGATAGCGTCCAATGCACGGGGCTGCTGTCTGCAGTCATGGCTTTATTGCAGTTGAATGCTTTGTGGTGCCGTAAAGCATTCAACTGCAGTAAAGCACTGACAGCAGCGGCCCCGTGTATGGGATGCTATTATGGAGGAGTGCTTCTTGTGGACCGCAGGCCCATAGACCCCTCCATGATCGCGTCCTGTATACGGGGCCGCTGCTGCTGTCAGCGCTTTACTGCAGTTGAATGCTTTACGGCACCACAAAGCATTCAAATGCAATAAAACCATGACGGCGGCGCCCCAGTGAACAGGACTCTATCGCGGAGGGGTCTATGGACCTGCAGTCCGCCAGAAGAAGCTGAAGGCACCGCGGGAAAAGAGGACAGGTGAGAATAATGTTTATTGTGTGTAACAAGGGGACCGGTAGGAGGGCATTACTAAACAAAGGGAGGGCTCATGCAGCACCGTGCACCGCTGTATAAGACACACGGCATATAAGACAACCCCCGACTTTTGAGAAGATTTTCAGGGGTTAAAAAGTCATCTTATATTCCGAAAAATACGGTATGTATATATAAAACTGGTATTTGTGGAAAAAAATGTATGTTTCATGCACTTTATATGTACTTTTAACTTTGAATAAATAAAACTGTGATTTTATGGATATTCGCCTGTAACTTCATTTTTTTACTTGCCCTTGTCCGGGATTGGGCTGGAGTTTCACCTAATATGCACCTGGTCAGGATTCAAATGTCACGGTGAGGCTTTTTTCCTCTTGACTTTGTAACTGACGTAGTGTGTTACTAACAGTAGTGTTTGGGACTGTGGTCCCAGGTCTCTTCAGGTAATTCACCAGGTCTTTCCGTGTAGTTCTGGGCTGATTCCTGACCTTTCTCAGAATCATCATTACCCCACAAGGCAACATCTTGCATGGAGCCCCAGACCAAGTAAGACTGACAGTCAACTTGAGTTTCTTCCATTTTCTAATAATTGAACTAACAGTCGTTGCCTTCTCACCAAGCTGCTTGCCTATTGTCCTTCAGCCCATCCTAGCATACAATTTATTAATGAAGTCATCAGGAACAGCAAAGAATGCAGTCTTACATGCCTCCCAGAGTTCATCTAGATTCTTTGGTTTTGTCTTCCAAGCTTCCTCTTTCATCCTACCCCAAACATGCTCAATGATGTTCATGTCTGGTGACTGGGCTGGCTAGTCCTTGAGCACCTTGATCTTCTTTGCCAGGAGGAACTTTGTTGTAGAGATGGATGTATGAGATGGAGCACCATCCTGCTGCAGAATTTGACCCCTTTTATGATTGGGAATGTAAGCGGTAGCTAATACTTCTTGATATTTTAGGCTATTGATATTGCCTTCCACCTTGCAAATGTTTCGCACACCCCCATACTGAATGTAACCCCAGACCATGATCTTTCCACCACCAAACTTAACTGTTTTCTGGATCCATACGGGCTCCAGTAGGTCTCCTGCAGTATTTGCGGCGGCTGTGGTGTAATTCAACTGAAGATTCATCAGAGAAATCCACCTTCTGCCACGTTTCCAGCATCCATCTGTTCAGCAGGCTGTGGGACTTGGCAAATGCCACACGGTTTTTTAATTGCCTTTTGTTTAGTGCTGGCTTCTGGGCACTGATTCGACCATGCAGGAGCATTTAGAGACAGAATCCTACAAACTGTTCTAGTTGACACAGGGACTTGAGGTGACCAGGCCTTTTGGAGCTCTGCTGCAGTGGAAGAGGGACTGGCTTTGGATTTTCTAACCAACAAACGTTCCTCCTGAGTAGTTGTCTTGCGGGGTCTGCCGGACCTGGGCTTGTCAAAAACATCTCCAGTCTCTTTAAATCTTTTTTTAATTCTTTGTACTTGACGCTGAGACACATTAAAGGTGCCAGCCACCTCTGCAATGGATCTGTTCTTCAGCCTCTTGATAATCAAAGCTTTGGTTGCAGGGTGGATTTTTGGCATGTTGTCAGAGGTCAAGTTGCAGTTCAACTGAAGGTCTGGGGTGCAGGGTTTCTTTTTATACACACCCACTAATTAACCGATCATTTAGTGAGCACAGGTGAGGATGTAAACTAGGATTGGGTGCATTATATGACAAGACGACAAAACTTTGGTCTTGCCAAAATCTGACCTTTCTGTGTTCATTAAATGATCAATATTTCAGCTTTGCAGCAACTTTATTTTCATAACCTAAACTAAATTTGGGAGGGTTTCAGCTTTCAAAAGAGTAATTTATGAAACCAATGGATGAATTTAAAGTCAGATTATAAGCTTTTATTTACATTACATGGATAAGCGACAGAACTTCTGTCAGGGACTGTACTGCAGTACATGAGACCTGTCTGCAACTCACTGAGAGAGCCTGGTATACCCGGTTTATATCAAGATCTAACAGGCCACCGTACTCTGGGGGTCATCAGATGACCTCAGGCTACCATGGAAATAATTGTCATCACGGTTACGATCGAGGGGGCCGATCTTGCCAAAGGGGGTCTATTAACCCCCTTTAAAAATGTAAGATAGAACAAAGGAAAAAAAGACCAGCTTCACCTGTGCAAGTGCAAGTATCACAAAATCCACAAGATAGAAAAAAAAAAAAAAAAAAAAAACTACAATCCAGCACTATAAGGCCATGTGCACACGTCTGCGTATTGCATGCATTTACGCTGCGTCTGCGTCCCCAGCAAAGTCTATGGAACTTGTGGAAATTCCATGTGCACCTCACATTTTAGAACGCAGCGATTTGCATGCTGAAATTTGTGGCCGAATCGCTGCGTTCTAAAAAGCAACATGTCACTTTTTTTGAGCGCTCTAGATGCTTTTCCCACTCTGTCTATGGCAGAGCAAGCATCCAGAACGCATGAATTCTGCATTCAAAATATTTTCAAAACACAGCTTTTCGGCTGTGTTTTGAAACGCACATGCAGTGACAGAACGCTGCGGAAGATTTGTCACGCAGAACGCAGACGTGTGCACATGGCCTAAAACCTTACTTTAAACTTTGAACAACCATTAAAAGACATCTGGAAAAAAAACAGACAAAGGCCACAATGGTTTACGCGTTTCGGGGTATTCACCCCTTAGCCCCTTATGATTGAAAAGCATAAACCATTGTGGCCTTTGTCTATGTTCTGTTTCCAGATGTCTATTAATGGATCTTCAATAAAAGTAAGGTTTTTTAGTGCTGGCTCATACTTTTTCTTTTTTTCTAAAAATGTAAGATACTGCTGTCACGATTGACAGCAGAATGTAATTGGTGTATTGGCCCCAATCGGTTCCCGCAGGTGTGAGCTGTCACCATCGGGAATTTCAACTGTGGAAGGGCCTATTCACTTATTCCTCACGTTAAAAAGTGACGCTGAGGATTAAGGCCTCTGAATGACCGCCGTTAATAGGTATATTGGCGGTAGTTAAGGGATTAACTCCTTCACCACTCATCAATTTTATGTTTTCGTTTTTTCCTCCTCTTCTTCCAAAAGCTAACACAATTAAATGGTTTCAGTTACCATAGCTGTATGAGGGTTTGTTGTTGTGGAACGAGTTGTACTTTTGAATGAAAAAATAAAGTTTACCATATAGTGTACTAGAAAACGGGGGGAAAAATCCAACTGTGGCAAAGTTGCAAAAAATAACATTTTGTGTACTCACCGTAAAATGTCTTCCTTGGAGCCTTTCATTGGGGGACACAGACAGTGGGTATTATAATGTCTCCGGGGAGGCGTGACACTAGATTTGCAAAAGTGTTAGCTCCTCCCCCCACAGCATATACCCTAGCTAGGCAGGAAACTAGCTCAGTTTGGTGTAAAAGCAGTAGGAGAAGGACAACCAACACCACAAGGGTGGGAGCTGTGTCCCCCAATGAAAGGCTCCAAGAAAGACATTTTACGGTGAGTACACAAAAATGTCATTTCCTTTCTCGCCTTTTCATTGGGGGACACAGACAGTGGGACGTCCCAAAGCAGTCCCTGGGTGGGAACTGAACTATTAACAGTGTATAACATCAGACTAAGGCTACTTTCACACTTGCGTTGAACGGTATCCGTTGCATTGCGTTGTGTAACGGATGCAACGGATGTGTTGCATATAGCGACACAACGGATGCAACGGATGCTGCAAAACAACGCAATTCGTTTTGATTTTTTTTTTTTTTTTTTCCCGGTTTTACCAGCGGCAGACTATAGTGAACGATCAGCTGATCGTTCCCTGCAGCCGGCCGCTGGGTGATCAGCTGATTGCTCCCAGTAGCCGGCCGCCGGGTGATCAGCTGATCGCTCCCGGCTGCCGGGTGATCAGCTGATCGCTCCCGGCTGCCGGGTGATCAGCTGATCGCTCCCTGCAGCCGGCCGCCGGGTGATCAGCTGATCGCTCCCGGCCGCCGGGTGATCAGCTGATCGCTCCCGGCCGCCGGGTGATCAGCTGATCGCTCCCTGCAGCCGGCCGCCGGGTGATCAGCTGATCGCTCCCTGCAGCCGGCCGCCGGGTGATCAGCTGATCGCTCCCTGCAGCCGGCCGCCGGGTGATCAGCTGATCGCTCCCTGCAGCCGGCCGCCGGGTGATCAGCTGATCGCTCCCTGCAGCCGGCCGCCGGGTGATCAGCTGATCGCTCCCTGCCGCCGGGTGATCAGCTGATCGCTCCCTGCAGCCGGCCGCCGGGTGATCAGCTGATCGCTGTCACTTGCCGGCGCCCGGGCATGCCGGCGGGCGGGCGCTCAGCTGAGCGCTGTGACTTGCCGGCGGCCGGGCATGCTGGTGGCCGGTCATTCAGCTGAGCGCTGTCGCTTGCCGACGGCCGGGGCGCTCAGCTGAACGTTCGGCCACCGCGAGCCAAAATAAAGTTTGATTTAAAAAAAAAAAAAAAAAAAAAAAAAAAAAAAAAAAAGAGCATGCGCAGTGAAATCCAGAGGATTCCGCTGCTCAAAATAACGTTACATGCTGCGTTCCTCCCGCTGGGCGGAAGCAACGGAGCGTCGCCCAGCGGAAGCAACGCAGCTCCTTTTGGTACAATCCGTCAACCATACAAGTCTATGGGAAACAGCGGAATCCGTTAACGGATTCCGCTGTTTCCCAAAAGGGCGGATTGTAACGGAAGGAAAATAACGCAAGTGTGAAAGTACCCTAAGAGCTGACTAACAACTGCAACTGCAGTGAACATATATCAAAACACTGCCAAAAAACCGAGCAGTGGCCACTTATAAATCGGCCACTGCCACCTGAAGGACTTGTCTTCCAAGAGCAGCATCCGCGGAATCATGCGTATGCACTCTGTAGAATTTTGTAAACGTGTGCACACTGGACCAGGTAGCGGCCTTGCAAAGTTGAGCCGCCAAAGCCTGATGGCGGATAACCCAGGAAGCACCCACTGCTCGAGTAGAGTGGATCCGCACAGATTGAGGAGGAACAACACCTCGTGCCTTGTATGCCTCACAGATGGCAGTCTTGATCCATCGAGAAATTGTGGATTTAGAAGCCGGATTGCCCTTTTTGTGTCCTTGTGAGAGGACGAAGAGGGCATCGGACTTGCGCAACGGCGCTGTTCTGGAGATGTAGATCCGCAGAGCCCTGACGAGATCTAGATTGTGAAGGGCTTTTTAAAAAGAGTGGACCGGGACCGGGCAGAATGACGGCAACACAATGTCCTCGTTTAAGTGGAAAGAAGATACGACCTTCGGGAGAAAAGCGGGGGAAGGCCGAAGGACCACCTTATCATGATGGAAAATCAGGTAAGGTGAGCGACAGGAAAGGGCCGCCACTTCGGACACTCGCCTGATAGAGGTAATGGCGACTAAAAAGGCAACTTTCCAAGACAGTCGTTGAAGAGAGATTTCTCTCAGAGGTTCTAAGGGAGGAAGCTGAAGAACTCCGAGAACCAGATTCAGATCCCAGGGATCTAAGAAGAAAGGTACGGACCTGAGGGCGAGAGGCCAGCCGCTTCTGGAAAAATACTGACAAGGCAGAAACTTGTCCTTTAAGGGTACTGAGAGCTAGTCCCGAGTCCAGACCGTCTTGCAGAAAGGCAAGAACATTAGGGATTGAAAAGGTAAAGGGCGACCGATTATGACGGTCACACCAGGAAAGATAGGTTTTCCAGGTCCTGTGGTAGATACTGGCGGAGGAGGGCTTCCGAGCATTAAGCATGGTATGAACTACCTTAGAAGAAAGACCTGATTTTGCTAGAATCAAGGATTCAAGCGCCACGCCGTCAAATGCAGCTGTGCTGTATTCTGGTGGAATATTGGACCTTGCGACAGAAGATCCGGGCGGTCGGGAAGACGCCAGGGAGCGTCACCGAGCAGTTGGAGAAGCTCTGGGTACCAGGCTCTCCTGGGCCAGTCCGGGGCCACGAGGATCACCGGGATTCCCTCCGCTTTGATTTTCTTGATTACTCTCGGAATGAGAGGAAACGGAGGGAAGATGTAGGGTAGGCGAAACTGCGACCACGGAAAGACTAGAGCGTTGGAGCCGAGCGCTAGCGGGTCTCTCGACCGGGATATGAAGGGATGTATTTTGGCGTTCATCCGAGAAGCCATGAGGTCCACATCTGGGAGTCCCCAACGAAGAGTGATCTGATGGAACACTTCGTCATGGAGGGACCATTCCCCCGACGCTAGACCTTGCCTGCTGAGAAAGTCTGCGGCCCAGTTGTCTACCCCCGGAATATGGACAGCTGAAATAATGGGAATGTGCATCTCTGCCCAAAGAAGAATCCTGGATACTTCTTTCATCGCTGCCCTGCTGCGAGTTCCTCCCTGACGGTTGATATAAGCCACGGCTGTGGCATTGTCTGACTGAATCCGAACAGGGAGGCCCAATAGTAAGGGTTGAAAATTCTGAAGGGCCAAAAATATGGCTCTGATCTCCAGAACATTGATGTGCAGGGAGCACTCGGAAGGAGACCAGCGTCCGTGAACAGTGTGGCGGAGAAACACCGCCCCCCAGCCTATCAGGCTGTGAGTGTATGCGATCGGGTGTGTGTGAGTGGATGCGATCGGGTGTGTGTGAGTGGATGCGATCGGGTGTGTGTGAGTGGATGCGATCGGGTGTGTGTGAGTGGATGCGATCGGGTGTGTGTGAGTGGATGCGATCGGGTGTGTGAGTGTCGGCAGAGGAGCACGGCATGCTGGAGGAGGCTGGGAGCAGAGAGGCTGATCATGGGGAAGGCTGGGAGGAGAGAGGCTGATGCTGGGGGAGGCTGGGAGGGGGAGGCTGGGACGAGGGAGGCTGATGCTGGTGGAGGCTGATGCTTGGGGAGGCTGATGCTGGGGGAGGCTGGAAGGAGAGAGGCTAATGCTGGTGGAGGCTGATGCTTGGGGAGGCTGATGCTGGGGGAGACTGGGAGGGGAAGGCTGATGCTGAGGGAGGCTGGGAGGAAGGAGGCTGGGAGGAGAGAGGCTGATCCTGGGGAAGGCTGGGAACGGGAGGCTGATGCTGAGGGAGGCTGGAAGGAAGAAGGCTGGGAGGAGAGAGGCTGATCCTGGGGAAGGCTGGGAAGGGGAGGCTGATGCTGGGGGAGGCTGGAAGGAGAGAGGCTGATGCTGGTGGAGGCTGATGCATGGGGAGGCTGATGCTGGGGGAGACTGGGAGCGGAAGGCTGATGCTGAGGGAGGCTGGGAGGGGGAGGCTGGGAGGAAGGAGGCTGGGAGGAGAGATGCTTATCCTGGGGAAGGCTGGGAAGGGGAGGCTGATGCTGAGGGAAGCTGGAAGGAGAGAGGCTGATGCTGGGGGAGGCTGGAAGGAAAGAGGCTGAGGCTGGGAGGAGAGAGGCTGATGCTGGGGAAGGCTGATGCTGAGGGAGGCTGGGAGGGGAAAGCTGATGCTGGGGAAGGCTGGGAGGACGGAGGTCGGGAGGAGAGAGGCTGATCCTGGGGAAGGCTGGGAGAGGGAGGCTGATGCTGTCGGAGGCTGATGCTGGGGGAGGCTGGAAGGAGAGAGGCTGATGCTGGTGGAGGCTGATGCTTGGGGAGGCTGGGAGAGGGAGGCTGATGCTGAGGGAGGCTGGGAGGAGGGAGGCTGGGAGAGGTAGGCTGAGAGAAGAGAGGCTGATGCACACACACACACACACACACACGCACGCACTGCACAACACACCACACACACACACACACACTGGGAACCACAAACAACTGCCCTACACAGACACCCACACACACAGACAACTCTGCACACACACAACACGCAACACACAAACACCGCGGCACACACAAATATACGCACATACCGCACAACACACACATTGCACAAAACATACCTCCCCCCAAAACACACCACACACACACAAACCGCGCAACACACACACACAACGCTACAGACACACAGCGCTCCACAAACAACGCAACACACGCAACACACATACAACACCGCTCTCACCCCCCGTCACACCCAGACAACACCCAGAACATGTACAGCGCCTACACAAACACTTGGTAACTACACACAACAACATCTCTATATATATATATAACAAAAATCATACATGAACTGCAAAATACGTAAATTCTAGAATACCCGATGCGTAGAATCGGGCCACCTTCTAGTGTGTAAATAAGCATCTTGAACGTCTATGGAAGCTAGGAATTCTCCAGGTTCCAGGGCGGCTAGCACTGCTCTCAATGATTCCATTCGGAAAGTTCGAATCCGTACGAATTTGTTCAGCCGTCCAAGATAGGGCGGACAGAGCCATCTTTTTTGGGAATGACAAAAAGGTTTGAATAGAAACCTTTGCCGCACTGTTCCAGGGGCACTGGAATGATAACATTTGCTTTCTGTAAAGAGGCTATGGCCTGAAATAAGGCCTGGCTTTGCGTTTTGGACTTTGGAAGACGAGAACGCTGAAACCTGTTGGCCGGCAGGGAATGGAAAGCGATCTTGTAACCTGAGGTGACGATTTCTCGAACCCAAGCATCGTGAGTGTGGTCTAGACAGATATCCCAAAAAAGCAGAAGACGCCCTTCAACAGGAGTCGGATCTGAGGGATACCCCTGCGTCGTGCTGAGGGGGCCTGAACAGAGCGAGGTCCTTTGGGTTTAGGTTGCTTGGAGGGGGAACGCCAAGAAGAGCCCCTTGAGGGACCGGATCCTCGATCTGAGCGTTGGGACGATCCTTGGGCTGATGGTTTTTGGGGGGCAGGCCGAAAAGACTGCCTGCGCCAAGGAGATTTTTTAAAATTCCTGGATACATGCCGCTTTTGAGGTAGAATGGTACTTTTACCACCAGTCGTCTCAGATATGAGTTTGTCCAGGGATTCTCCAAACAGACGCAGGCCATGGAAGGGGAGTGTGGACAGGGATTTCTTGGAGGCACTGTCCGCATTCCATATTTTTAGCCAAAAGGCTCTGCGGGCAAAGACAGCATTGGCCGCCAATAGGGCTGACAAACTAGCTGCATCTAGGGAGCCGTGAAGAAAATAATTACAGGCTAGAGAGAACAAATCAAGGATCTCAAAAGCCGCCGGGGGAATATTACAAGAGCGAAGCATCCTGCGTAGGTTCTTGCTCCACACACCCATAGCTCTCACGACCCATGTTAAGGCAAACAGGGGGCGAAGAGAGGAGCCCAAAGCCTGGAAAATAGATTTGACCGCAGCATCAACTGCGCGGTCGGACGAGTCCTTGAGAGACGTATTGTCTGAAACAGACATGACCGTGTGTTTAGCCGGTCTGGATACTTGCGGATCCACAATGGGGGGTACTGACCAGGGCTTAACCATTTCAGAGGGAAAGGGATGAGCGAATGAAGAGAAGGGTTTTTTATTAAACCTTCTATCAGGGTGATCCCACCGTTTAGATATAATTTTCCGAATAAAAGTAAAAATAAAAACAAAATAAGACATGTCAGCCTCCCTGCTGACACTAGAAAAAACTGAGCTAGTTTCCTGCCTAGCTAGGGTATAGGCTGTGGGGGGAGGAGCTAACACTTTTGCAAATCTAGTGTCACGCCTCCCCAGAGACATCATAATACCCACTGTCTGTGTCCCCCAATGAAAAGGCGAGAAAGGAAAAAAATAAAATGCAACTTCACAATTGTTTTTGTTTTTTTGTTTTTTAATTACCATGTTCACTATATGGTAAAACTGACCTAGCAGTATGATTCTCCAGGTCAGTATGAGTGCATAGATACCAGATATGTACTGTGTTTTTTTACTTATTGGTGTAAAAAAATTTAGCTTTTAGCCCCATTTTCCGAGGCTCGTAACATTTTCATTTTCTGGGATCAGGGGCTGTGTTATAGCTTATTTTGGCGCTCTAAGCTGACATTTTACTCATACAATTTTTGGGTAGATGCAATGTTTTGATTGCCTCTTATTGCATTTTATATTTTGATAGATTAGACATTGCAGCGATACCAAATATGTGTATTTTTTTATTGCTTTATTTTCAATGAGGCAACATTTTTTCTCACTTTTTATTGTATTTACTAGTCCCCTTAAGGGACTTGAAGCTGCAGTTGTCTCATTGCTTGTGCTGTAGAGAGCAGTGCAGTATTGTAGAAATGTGTTCACGGGACGTTTGTCATGACAGATAGATACATGGGTCATCATTTGATCCTTGGCTATCATGACAACCTATCGACTCCCCGCGATGACGTGACAGCACCGCCAATAGGAGCGGGAAATGACCCAGCGCATGTTAAATCCCGCTGCCAGAAATTGACAGCAAGAATAAACTGGTTAACAGTCGTGGGCAGATCTGTCATCCACCCACGGCTGTTACAAGCACATGTCGGCTAATCAGATCAGCCAACATGTGCAGGGAAAGATGCGGGCTTGGCGTGCAAGCCCATATCAAAGACAGGGACATGACCTTGGATATACCAGTACGTCCAAGGTCATGAAGGGGTTAATGTGCAAAAATAGCAAATAATAAAAAAAAAGACTATATGACAATGGCATTGCTATAATCATGCTGACCCAAAACATAAACATAAAACGGAAATAAAAAAAAGTTAAAGATTCTTAAATTGATTTTTATTTATTTAGTCTACTTCAAAAACAGTTAAATAAAAAGCGAATAAACAAAGAAAAAAAAAATATCAACTACCTCAGCAAAAATAAGCCCTAATCTGTCCAAGTCTGTCATATGTCACCAGACAGGACAGAACTTCTCCATGTTACTGTTTTGGTGAGTTTTTGATCTTGCAGAATTTCTGCACCTATTATGGAAATATAGATCTTGTCAATTTTTTTCATATGAGTTTTTATAGCATTATTTGAAGCTCCGTTTCTTTGTCTTTGAAACTCTCGCATTACACTCAGACCAATTTTATTCAATGAGGAAGAGCAGAGGGTTAGCTTTTTTCTCATCTAGATTCTGGATGAGCGAAAAGTCCCAGCATGCTGCGATTGTCAGTAAGAGACGTGTCACTCGCACCCATACAAGTCTATGGGTGCGACTGAAACATCGGACTGCACTTGGATGACATCCGAGTGCTGTGCAATAATCGCATCAGCTGAGAATGGAGGAAAGGGGGTGATTAATCCCTCCCTCTCCTCCACAGCTCCCTCCCTCTCTTCCACAGGTGTGATCCGATCGCAGGAATGGATCACAGTATATTGACCCTCGGCTCACGAGCTGAGGGTCATTAACATATTGCATTTGATGCCATACTATCGTGTGAATCCAGCCATATGCTGGTAAGTCA
The DNA here is from genome assembly GCF_048569485.1 of Anomaloglossus baeobatrachus. Lineage (NCBI taxonomy): Eukaryota > Metazoa > Chordata > Amphibia > Anura > Aromobatidae > Anomaloglossus > Anomaloglossus baeobatrachus. The sequence goes on from NC_134353.1 coordinate 364,773,410, forward strand.
TGTTTTAAACAAAGCTGATTTGGGTTTTCTATCCCTAACATTTGGCTTTGAGAAAAGTTTATTGATACACTTAGGTGCGGATTACATATGTTTTTGGTTTGTTTCTGCAGCAGAAATGTGCAAAAAATGCATGTGCATTTTTTAACCTGTGGATTTTCTTCATCCAACGCAAGTCTGTTAGAAAAATCTGGCATTAAACTCAAAACACAAAACAGGTCAGTTTAGGCTGCTTTCACACAACCGGTTTTCGCCGTCAGGCACAATCCGTGGAATTGCGGACAAAACTGATCTGGCGTCTGTTGTCGCCGGATCAGTTTTGTTCCACATAGACTTTTATTAGCGCCAGATTGTGCGGCGTCGCGTTTCATCCAGCGGACGCCGGATCCAGCGAAATTTGCTGGTCCAGCTGCTGGAAAGGACGCACACTGGGACATTTTTTGTCTCTGGGTCTGGCGCGGTGCAACATGTTGGATAATAGAAACCTATGGGCACCAGATCGGTTTTTTTAATCTGACCATATTCAGATGAGATGTAAATTCATTTCTGGCCTCTCTCTCGGTCTGTCGATCTCTCTCTGTCTCTGTCGGTCGGTCTTTCCCTCTCCCACCTCTCTCATACTCACCGATCACCGACGCGGTGCTGCACAGCTGCCACACTGCTCCGGCGGCGTCTCCTGCTTTTGAAAATGCCGGCCGCTCATTATTCCATCTTGTATTCCCTGCTTCCCCCGCCCACCGGCGCCTATGATTGGTTGCATTCAGACGAGCCCCCACACTGAGTGACAGTTGTCTCATTGCAACCAATCACAGCCGCGGGTCTATATCTTGCAGTAAAATAAATAAAAAATTAAAAAAAAACGGCGTGTGGTCCCCCGCAATTTTGATACCAGCCAAGATAAAGCCACACGTCTGAAGGCTGGTGTTCTCAGGATGGGGAGCCCCACTTTATGCTGAGCCTCCCAGCCTAAAAATATCAGCCAGCATACGCCCGGTATTGCCGCATACATTAGATGCGACAGTCCCGGGACTCTACCTGGCTCATCCCAAATTGCCATGGAGTGGTGGCAATCGGGGTAATAAGGAGTTAATGGCAGCCCATAGCTGCCACTAAGTCCTAGGTTAATCATGGCAGGCGTCTATGAGACATCTTCCATGATTAATCTGTAGTGAAAGAAAATAAACACAAACACCGAAAAATCCCTTATTTGAAATAAAAGACAAAAAAACCCCCTCTTTCACCATTTTATTAATCCAAAAAGACGGGAGTAATCCACACGAGGTCCCACAACGCTTTCAGCTCTGCTACATCGGAAGCTGACAGGAGCGGCAGTAGAACACCGCCGCTCGCTGCGAGCTCCACGAAGCAACTGAAGTGAGTCGCGCTGTCAGCAGTGACATCACTCAGGTTACCCACGGCCACAGATGGATTCTCGGTACAAACTGCTACAACAGATCAGTTTTTTTACCGGATCCGTCGCATCAGTTATACTACAATCTACGACGGATCCGTTGCATCAGGCACACATTGGATTGTGCCTGACGGTAAAAATCGGATGTGTGAAAGTAGCCTTAGAGTAAGTAAATCAGGAGCACAGTGGGCAGGAGATTTCTATTAATCCCATCTACTTTTCTGGAACTGTAAGGTTTCATTTTTGATGAAACAAAAATATGCAGCATCAAAAACTCATAAAAAATCATTGTGGGCATCAGCCTAAGGAACTGAAAAAAGTGCCACATCAATCAGGTAAGAACTACTTTTGCAGCATTTGGAGCTAAGCTATGTACAGGCAGAACCCAGCAGTCCATTGCTTAGTGGCAGAAGATCAGTATTGTGCTTTATATTCAATTGAATTAATGTACTGCACTAATCAGCAACTACTAAGCAATGCATGGTGCATCTATATATCGCACATAAATTGCACAGTTTCGGCTGCTTGAGCAGTTTTTATTTTAATGTTGGGATGGCCGACCCTCATCAATCTCATTGAGATAGGTAATCAATTGTTAAGTCCTGGACAACCTGTCTCACTAACAATTTCTGATGCATGTTTCTTCAGAAACACAAGGTGAGGACTCTGTATTGGGCACTAAATATAAATAAGTGAATTGGGCATATTTGCAAATTTTCCCTCTGCAATATACACTGTGCATTAATTTCAGGAAAACGCTAGTGGGACTTGAAAAGTCACTACAACTATAGAGTATAATTTATGGGACATCTGCTGTTTTAGCAGTTTAGGAGCACTGCAAATGGTGCACACAAACTATTCCAGAGAACTGCCCAAAAAAGCCAAATAGCGTTCCTTTTTCTTCTAAGCCCTACCGTGTGTCTAAATAATAGTGTATGGCCATATATAAGGTATTGCTGTACTAAGGAGAAATAGCCTAGTAATTTATGAGTTACTTAATTTATGATTAGCCAAGGTAAAAATAAAGCATTTTGAGCTAAATCGACTTATTGCAAGAAAAGTAATTTTCCATTTTCACACAGCAAATAGTACAGAAAAAAAACCCAGTAAAACAGTAATGGGATTAAAAAAAATGCTCATTGCACTACTTTTTCAATTCTATGAGAGGTGCAGTTTTGAAAATGGGTCACTTTGGGGGGTTTCTGCTGTTCTGGCTCCTCATACACTGAGCAAATTGCGCCTGCAAAATTGTGATGCAAATTACAAAAAAATGATTCTTACATTTCGAGCTGCACCTGTGTGCATAAACAATATCTTACAAACACCTATAAGGTGTTAACACCTTATTGTTAGAACTCAGCATAATAAAGTTCAGCGTAGCACATGCAGGTTTAAAACTCTCATCAAATCCCTCACGTCTGCTGCAAAAACACATGTGTTGCATGGTCTGTTTTGTCCATCCACGTGACACACACAGCCAGCACAGTGCCCGCAGCCAGCACCAGCCCCCGCAGCCAGCACCAGCCCCCGCAGCCAGCACCAGCCACCGCAGCCCGCACAGCCCCCGCAGCCAGCACAGCCCCCGCAGCCAGCACAGCCCCTGCAGCCAGCACCAGCACCCGCAGCCAGCACCAGCACCCCACAGCCAGCACAGCCCCCGCAGCCAGCACCAGCACCCACAGCCAACACCAGCAGCCAGCACCCGCAGCCAGCACCCCACAGCCAGCACAGCCCCCGCAGCCAGCACCAGCACCCACAGCCAGCACAGCCCCCGCAGCCAGCACCAGCCCCCGTAGCCAGCACCAGCACCCGCAGCCAGCATAGCCCCCCACAGCCAGCACCAGCACCAGCACCCACAGCCAGCACAGCCCCCGCAGCCAGCATAGCCCCCCACAGCCAGCACAGCCCCCGCAGCCAGCACCAGCACCCGCAGCCAGCACCAGCACCCACAGCCAGCATAGCCCCCGCAGCCAGCACCCGCAGCCAGCACCAGCACCCACAACCAGCCGCTGCTAGCTGATATTTTTAGGCTTGGGGGGCTCCCAATAATGTGTCTCCCCAGCCTGAGAATACCAGCCCCTAGCTATGAGACTTTACAGTTAGGTCCAGAAATATTTGGACAGTGACACAATTTTCGCGAGTTGGGCTCTGCATGCCACCACATTGGATTTGAAATGAAACCTCTACAACAGAATTCAAGTGCAGATTGTAACGTTTAATTTGAAGGTTTGAACAAAAATATCTGATAGAAATTGTAGGAATTGTACACATTTCTTTACAAACACTCCACATTTTAGGAGGTCAAAAGTAATTGGACAAATAAACCAAACCCAAACAAAATATTTTTATTTTCAATATTTTGTTGCGAATCCTTTGGAGGCAATCACTGCCTTAAGTCTGGAACCCATGGACATCACCAAACGCTGGGTTTCCTCCTTCTTAATGCTTTGCCAGGCCTTTACAGCCGCAGCCTTCAGGTCTTGCTTGTTTGTGGGTCTTTCAGTCTTAAGTCTGGATTTGAGCAAGTGAAATGCATGCTCAATTGGGTTAAGATCTGGTGATTGACTTGGCCATTGCAGAATGTTCCACTTTTTTGCACTCATGAACTCCTGGGTAGCTTTGGCTGTATGTTTGGAGTCATTGTCCATCTGTACTATGAAGCGCCGTCCGATCAACTTTGCGGCATTTGGCTGAATCTGGGCTGAAAGTATATCCCGGTACACTTCAGAATTCATCCGGCTACTCTTGTCTGCTGTTATGTCATCAATAAACACAAGTGACCCAGTGCCATTGAAAGCCATGCATGCCCATGCCATCACGTTGCCTCCACCATGTTTTACAGAGGATGTGGTGTGCCTTGGATCATGTGCCGTTCCCTTTCTTCTCCAAACTTTTTTATACCCATCATTCTGGTACAGGTTGATCTTTGTCTCATCTGTCCATAGAATACTTTTCCAGAACTGAGCTGGCTTCATGAGGTGTTTTTCAGCAAATTTAACTCTGGCCTGTCTATTTTTGGAATTGATGAATGGTTTGCATCTAGATGTGAACCCTTTGTATTTACTTTCATGGAGTCTTCTCTTTACTGTTGACTTAGAGACAGATACACCTACTTCACTGAGAGTGTTCTGGACTTCAGTTGATGTTGTGAACGGGTTCTTCTTCACCAAAGAAAGTATGCGGCGATCATCCACCACTGTTGTCATCCGTGGACGCCCAGGCCTTTTTGAGTTCCCAAGCTCACCAGTCAATTCCTTTTTTCTCAGAATGTACCCGACTGTTGATTTTGCTACTCCAAGCATGTCTGCTATCTCTCTGATGGATTTTTTCTTTTTTTTCAGCCTCAGGATGTTCTGCTTCACCTCAATTGAGAGTTCCTTAGACCGCATGTTGTCTGGTCACAGCAACAGCTTCCAAATGCAAAACCACACACCTGTAATCAACCCCAGACCTTTTAACTACTTCATTGATTACAGGTTAACGAGGGAGACGCCTTCAGAGTTAATTGCAGCCCTTAGAGTCCCTTGTCCAATTACTTTTGGTCCCTTGAAAAAGAGGAGGCTATGCATTACAGAGCTATGATTCCTAAACCCTTTCTCCGATTTGGATGTGAAAACTCTCATATTGCAGCTGGGAGTGTACACTTTCAGCCCATATTATATATATAATTGTATTTCTGAACATGTTTTTGTAAACAGCTAAAATAACAAAACTTGTGTCACTGTCCAAATATTTCTGGACCTAACTGTATCTTGGCTGGTTATCAAAATTGGGGGAACTGCACGCCGGGTTTTTTTTTTGTTTTGTTTTTTTAAATTCCCCTATACAGTGTCAGCAGCAGATCCTCGCCCCATAACAGTGTGTCATGACCACATTTTTTACTTAAAAATTATATTTTCCTATTTTCCTCCTCTAAAACCAGGGTGTGTCTTATAGTCCGAAAAATACGGTAATCATGTCATATCACACACACACTGCTAGAGATGAAGCAGATCTGTTGAAGTTCCCTTCAGTGCTTTCATCCGTACTGTAGATAAAGTTTGGTTTGGGACCCGGATTTGAACTGAACCCCAATTGAAGTCACTAATTGGTCAGAACAGAAAAAACACTTCCAGAGGCGGGTTTTTCCATTATGTTTTTTTTTGGTGCACACTACATCCAATCATGCTGTTGTTACCCCCAGTGTTAGCTGTGCAAACACTGCAAGCGGCTCGCACTGGGCTGAGCACCGAGCGTACCCGAGCACAGCGATGCTCACGCAAGTGGTTTGCATACGTAAAGCATCCGAACTCCATATTGTTTTGTGAAGTCTGTGTTTAGTACAATCACTGAACCTTGGGTTCACTCATCTCTACACACTGCACATACACATGTAGATTTAAACACACTTCACACGGTACATACTAGTCTACTGTATTCAACAAAAAGACTGATGGCACATTCTACCTTTCTAATGAGAACGGGTGCAAACTGATCATGAAACATAGTAACAAAAAGGACTCTGTAGTGCTAAGATATGTGTAAGAATGAGTATGAGACTATAGACATGCATTACTGCTATGAAAAAAACATGTAAAAATTGGGATACTTAGCAATTTAATTGGTTCCTAACATTTGATCACTGTGGTAGATCCTATCATAATGATCAGATATCCCAAATAATTAGAGAAATGGCATTACTTGAGTCTGCCTCTCTCCTCTCCCCCTCGTACTTGATCTGGGAGAGAAGAGAGAGACCACATGTGCTGCTTGTGAAAAAAACAAATCTAATTTATTATAAATTGCCCTAAATCCTTCACCAACATCCTCACATAAAAATAATGGTGCAGAGAACATCCACGGCCGAGCAGGCGTACATGATGCATTACTTTGGCAGTTCTGGGTCGGATACAGAGTCTGCCTCTGAAATCGAGCCATTTTCAGACATTGATGACTTGGCTTCCTCCATGGGATACCACAGCCTGATGGTAGTGGAGTTGGTCATCACTGCTGAAACATCAGAGTTAAGCCCGCTACACACGCTTCAATATATCTCACAATCCGTCGTTGGGGTCAAGTTGTAAGTGACGCACATCCGGCATCGTTTGTGAGGTATCTGCGTGTGACATCTACGTGCGATCAGGATTGAACGCAAAACCGTTGATCGCAAACACATCGTATCATTCTCTAGAATTGAGCGTTTTGTTGCACGAACCTAGTCAATTGTAACGTGTGACATCCCTCATACGATTTTGTTGTCTGATGCTATGTGCGCAGGTGTGCGCTCTGCACCGCAGCTTAAAAAAGGTCTGCTTCAGAGCGCAGCTGAAAAGCTGCGTTCTGAAGCGCCTCACAATGTCTGTCATGCACTAATCTCTGTCAGTCCGTCACTATCTCTGTCCCTCACTCTCAGTCCATGTCAGTCTATCCCCCTCTCTCATATACTCACCGATCCCCGATCCCTGGCGCTGCACGGCATTCACACTGCTCCGGCGGCTTTTACTGTTTTGAAAAAGCCGGCCGCCCATTAAACAATTTCGTATTCCCTGCTTTCCCCGCCCACCAGCGCCTATGATTGGTTACAGTGAGACACGCCCCCACTCTGAGTGACAGGTGTCACACTGCACCCAATCACAGCAGCCGGTGGGCGTGTCTATACTGTGTAGTGAAATAAATAATTAAATAATTAAAAAAAACGGCGTGCGGTTCCCCCCATTTTTAAAACCAGCCAGATAAAGCCATACGGCTGAAGGCTGGTATTCTCAGGATGGGGAGCTCCACGTTATGGGGAGCCCCCCACCCTAACAATATCAGCCAACAGCCGCCCAGAATTGCCGCATACATTATATGCGACAGTTCTGGGACTGTACCCGGCTCTTCCCGATTTACCCTGGTGCATTGGCAAATCGGGGTAATAAGGAGTTATTGGCAGCCCATAGCTGCCAATAAGTCCTAGATTAATCATGTCAGGCGTCTCCCCGAGATACCTTCCATGATTAATCTGTAAATTACAGTAAATAAACACACACCCGAAAAAATCCTTTATTAGAAATAAAAACACACACATATACCCTGGTTCACCACTTTAATCAGCCCCAAAAAGCCCTCCTTGTCCGGCGTAATCCAGGATGATCCAGCGTCGCTTCCACCGCAGCTGCATGGAGGTGACCGGAGCTGCAGCACACACAGCCGCTCCGGTCACCTCCACACAGCTAATGAAGACAGCCGCGCGATCAGCTGAGCTGTCACTGAGGTTACCCGCGGCCACCGGTGGATCCAGCGGTGGCCGCGGGTAACCTCAGTGACAGCAGCTGATCGCGCGGCTGTGTTCATTTGCTGTGTGGAGGTGACCGGAGCGGCTGTGTGTGCTGCAGCTCCGGTCACCTCCATGCAGCTGCGGTGGAAGCGACGCTGGATCATCCTGGATTACGCCGGACAAGGAGGGCTTTTTGGGGCTGATTAAAGTGGTGAACCAGGGTATATGTGTGTGTTTTTATTTCTAATAAAGGATTTTTTCGGGTGTGTGTTTATTTACTGTAATTTACAGATTAATCATGGAAGGTATCTCGGGGAGACGCCTGACATGATTAATCTAGGACTTATTGGCAGCTATGGGCTGCCAATAACTCCTTATTACCCCGATTTGCCAACGCACCAGGGTAAATCGGGAAGAGCCGGGTACAGTCCCAGAACTGTCGCATATAATGTATGCGGCAATTCTGGGCGGCTGTTGGCTGATATTGTTAGGGTGGGGGGCTCCCCATAACGTGGAGCTCCCCATCCTGAGAATACCAGCCTTCAGCCGTATGGCTTTATCTGGCTGGTTTTAAAAATGGGGGGAACCGCACGCCGTTTTTTTTAATTATTTAATTATTTATTTCACTACACAGTATAGACACGCCCACCGGCTGCTGTGATTGGGTGCAGTGTGACACCTGTCACTCAGAGTGGGGGCGTGTCTCACTGTAACCAATCATAGGCGCTGGTGGGCGGGGAAAGCAGGGAATACGAAATTGTTTAATGGGCGGCCGGCTTTTTCAAAACAGTAAAAGCCGCCGGAGCAGTGTGAATGCCGTGCAGCGCCGGGGATCTGGGATCGGTGAGTATATGAGAGAGGGCTGCTAACTTCAGTTACTCAGGAGTTTAGCGGTCACCGGTGAGTCCTTCACTGGTGACCGCTAATCAGGACGCGACACAGACAGAGCCGCAGCATCACAATGAAGACGGGTGAAGTTCACCCGAGTTCATTCTGACAGTGCGGCTCTGTCTGTGTCTGCTGTCATCTGCCATTCAGCTCTGCTACATGGCTGTCTGTGTCTGCTGTTAGCGGCCATGTAGCAGAGCTGAATGGCAGATGACATAGTAAAAACGCATCCCACATTACACACGCTTGGCAAGTCAATAAATAAAAAAAAAAAAAAGGTGTTCAATGCATACGTCACAGAACACGTGATCTAAAGGATTGCACACAAAATTGACCAATTTAACATAGACTACTAACGCTCGTGTGACAGCAAATGAACGACCAACGTGAAATCTCATAGATCCCGTATGCAACCTGGGCGTGTCACATCGCAAATGCGATTGTACAACTAATTGCAACGTGTAAAGTGGGCTTTAGGCCTAAGTAGTGCCCTTCCCCATCCATTGTGGTATCCTGACCAGTCCTTTTCCCCTCGAATTCCCCCGTTTCTTGCAATCCGTTTCTTGAAATAGTATAAATGTAGAAGTCACAAATTATACCCCATTTGATTTTTCCTCAAATCAATCACGGCACTTATGGGATTAAGAGAGGGATCGCGTTCCCTCTCCCCTCTGATTGGTGTCTATGCGAATCGTGAGAGTCCAATCGTATCATGGTTACCCGAGGTTATGACGACCTCCGGGTCAGCAGACTATGAAAAGCCTTAATGATCATGCCTCTGGAAAGGCTCTGGAAAAAAACTCTGGCTACCCCCCTCAAAAACAAAATCCAGCAAAATTTGTCTCCCTTATCCAAATGCCACATCTCTTCCAAGCCTCACAATGTGCCTAAACCACAGTTAACGTCCACATGTTTGGCAGTGTTGTACTCAGGGCTGTGGAGTCGGAGTCGGAGTCGTGGAGTCGGAGTCGGAGCTCATTTTGGTGGAGTCGGAGTCGGAGTCGGTATAAAATGCACCGACTCCGACTCCTAAAATATATAATAAATTGGGGACAGGAGTGCAATGCAGAATGTGCTGAATATTTTACTAAATAACAACATTTAGTATAATGCTTATATTTAAGTGAAAAATTTATTGTAGTACAATGTGAACATCAGACATTTAATTGTTTTTATGATACAATAATCAAGATATTTGGATAGAACATAAAATATTTATTGGAATACAACTTTAGAACACAAAAAAACTAATAAATTGTAAATATGTAATATATATAATATATATATATATACAGTGTATATACACACACACAAGATATATATGTAATCTACTGTATATTACATAGTGTATTACATATTTACAATTTATTACAGTTTTTTGTGTTCTAAAGTTGTATTCCAATAAATATATTTTATGTTCTATCCAAATATCTTGATTATTGTATCATAAAAATTATTAAATGTCTGATGTTCACATACACATATTCATGTACTACAATAAATTTTTCACCTAACTATAAGCAATATATGTAGGAGCCGGAGTCGGAGCCGGAGTCGGAGTCGGAGCCGGAGTCGGAGTCGGTGCAAGAGAATTTGAGGAGTCGGAGTCGAAGGTTTGGCTTACCGACTCCACAGCCCTGGTTGTACTGAGGAGAGCCTGCCTAAATGTACGGGGTGTAGGTTTCCAGAAGCACAAGCTGGGCATAATGTACTTGCACTACAATGTACTTGGCACAACAATGACTTATTTGCAATTCTTAGGGCTCATGCGCACGTAACTGTTGAACATTCTGCAGCGATTTGACAGCACATGTGCTTGTCAAATCGCTGCAGAAACACTGCGTAATGGATGCATAGACAGAGCGGGAGCTGCATCCATAGCGCACGGAATAATTGACATTCATTGTTCATTTTATGAACGCACGGATTTGGGTCAAAGTTTTAGCACCCAAATTGCTGCGTTCATAAAAGCATCGTGCACACGTCTCATGCACAATCTTCATAGATTGTGCAGGGGACGTAGGACGCATGCATTTACCCTGCAGTGCAATACGCAGCGTAAATGCATGCAATTACGCAACGTGCGCACGAGCCCTTAATCCTGAAAACATTCACTACCTTTGACACTATGGGTGTGTTCCAGAGACTAAATCATCACTACACCCATAGATGAATTCTATTTGGGATGTAATTAGGGATGTAATTTTTAAAAATTGGTCACTTGGATTTCTTCTGTTCTGGCACTTAAGGGCTCTGCAAATGGAGTCCGCAAACTAGTCTAGGAAAATTTGTGCTCCAAAAATCAAATGGTGCGTCTTCCCTTTCCGAGCCCTGTGGTGCGGCCAAACAGTACTATACAGTCACATGTGGGGTTCTGCCACGTTCATGAGAAATTGTGTAACATATTATGGAGCCTTTTTTTACCTATTCCCTTTGTGAAAATTGGAAACTTGGGGTTAGAGCAACATTTTATACGTTATAAAACTCCGTGAAGCACCTCGGGGTTCCAGGTGCTCACCAAACATCTAGATAAATTCCATGAGGGTCAACCTATCCCGTAGTCTTATGTAAGCAAGGGTAACAAAGAGCTTCATGCAAATTTAATTTAAAAGGTCAATTTCATTTATATCACTCATTAAAATATTTTCTAAAGAGATTTTTTTATAAAAAAAAACACAGGAAAAAAACTTCTATGAGGGACTGATTTATTAACCAATGGGGTAAGGAGAATATTTTCAGTGATAAAGCATAAAATCCAGCTTAACTATAACTACAGAAAAAGTGCACCTATAAATAAGTGCAATGAACTATTGGATTTTAAGGTGACTCAGGCATAAATATTCATATAGCTGCGACAACGCCCCCGGAGGAAGCTGGGTGAAACATACGTCGGGGTGGAGGAACTGTCTAACTGGGACTCACATTATCTGCATTTATTTAGGTATATAGCTATACGGATGGCCTTTATATGCAGTGTATGATTTTGAGTTGGTTTAACCCCTTCACGACCGCGGGCAGTAAAATTACGTCCTATTTTAACGTGACTTAACGACCAGGGACGTCATTTTATGGCCTAAACTTCATTTGATTGCCGTGGCCATAGCAACGGCTTTCAAATGATGTCCCCTGCTGTTTCTTACAGCAGGGGACCTTTGCTTGACCCCAGGGGGTTGGCATCGCCAACCCCCATCGACGATCGATGTGATTGGCTGTTCAAATCTGAACCGCCAACCACATCATTCGCACTGATTTCGGCAAAAATAATGCCCGAATTAGTGCGATACTATGAGATCCTGCTATGAGATGCCGTAGAAGGTACAGCAGATCATAGGTGGATCTCAAACATGTCGCCCCCAGCCCCTGCAGCACTGATTGGAGCGATCGTGCTATGACGCGCAATCGCTCCAATCAGTGTGCAGTGGGGCGGTCTGATCTGCGGGTGGCCGCCCTCCCCAGGCCTGTGCTGGCCTGCGAGCCCTCCCCCAACATGTCTGCAGCGTGCAGTGGCTGGTACTTGTGGTACCACGCCACCGCCGCTGATGTAACCGCTTCTGCGCCTGCTCCACGTGAGTATTCCACTCCCCTTGCAGCCCGTGCGCGCTCCCGTTATGGCCCCTGCGCGCTCCCGTTTTGGCCCCTGCGCGCTCCCGTGATGGCTCTTGCCCGTGCCCTCCGCGGTCTGCCCCCCGACATCCCGATCTGCTCCCCCTGCGATCTGCCTGCCTGCTCTGTCATCTCTATTCTGCTTCCTTCCTTCCTTCTTTGCTTCTCCGGTATCCCCCTCTGCTCTCCCGCGCCCCCCTCTGCTCTCCCCCTCCCCTCTCCCCTTGACGTCCTCTTACCTGCCTTCACCGGGTCGTCCGATTTCTTCACTGGCCCGATCACATCTGCCTCCATCTCTGGGTCCTTCTTCCTGGGTCTTCTGCTGATTTGTCCAATGTCCTGCCTGCTGCTTCTGTACAGATGTCTATCTCGCTTGCCTTCTGTTCCTCCTGCTACTCCTCTGGGTACTGTGAGTATAACTTTTTTTTTTTTCCCCTGTATCCTGTCCATTTTTACACCTCATCTGTCCGTGCGTCCCGCCGAGCACTGATCACGGATGCAGATAACGGATCTGCATCAGTGGTCAAATTTTGGCGTGACTTTTTTTTCCGTATCCCCTACGCTTTTTGTATCACATCTGTCCGTGCGTCCCGCCGAGCGCTGATCAGGGATGCAGATAACGGATCTGCATCCCTGCTCAATTTTTGGCGTGACTTTTTCTTTTTTTCCGTATCACCGACGCTTTTTGTATCTCATCCGAATGTGCGTCCTGCAGCAGTCGATCAGAGCACCGCGTCTGTGCGTTTGAAAAGACAAATGGCGTTCCTTCTCTTCTGAGCCCCACCATGAGCCCAAACAATTTATTTCCACCACATATGAGGTATCTGCGTACTCAGGAAAAATTGCACAATACGTTTTATGGTGCAGTTTTTCCTGATACTGTTGTAAAAAAAAAAAAAAAGCTACCTGGTTGATGCAAAAATTTTGTGGTAAAAAAAAAAAAAAAAATTTCACGGTTCAATGTTATCAACTTCTGTGGAGCCCCTGGGGGTGCAAGGGGCTCACCAAACGTCTAGATAATTTCCTTGAGGGGATTGGGTCACTTGTGAGGGAGCTCCACTGTTTAGGCACCATAGGGGGTCTCCAAACATCACATGGCGTCAGCTAATGATTCCAACCAATTTTGCTGTCAAATGGTGCGCTCTCTCTTCTGAGCCCTGCCATGCGCCCAAACAATTACTTTCCACCACATATGAGGTATCGTCGTACTCAGGAGAAATTGCACAACACGTTTTATGGTACATTTTTTCCAGATAACCTTGTGAAAAAAAAAGCTACGTGGTTCAAGTAACAGTTTTGTGGTGAAAAAAAAAATTGTATTCATGGCTCAACATTATCAACTTGTGTGGAGCCCCTTGGGGCTCGCTAAACATCTAGATAAATTCCTTGAGGGGTCTAGTTTCCAAAATGGCGTCACTTGTGGGGGAGCTCCATTGTTTAGGCACCTCAGGGGGTCTCCAAATGCAACATTACGTCAGCTAATGATTCCAACCAATTTTGCTGTCAAATGGTGCTTTTTCTCTTCTGAGCCCCGCCATGCGCCCAAACAATTACTTTCCAGCACATATCAGGTATCGTCGTACTCAGGAAAAAATGCACTATAAATTTCATGGTGCATTTTTTCCTGATACCCTTGTGAAAAAAAAAGCTACATAGTTGAAGCAACAGTTTAGTGATAAAAATTTTATTTTTTTCTTTTCACGGCTCAACGTTATAAACTTCTGTGAAGCCCCCAGGTGTTCAAAGTGCACACCAAACATCTAGAAAAAATATTTGAGGGCTCTAGTTTCCAAAATGAGGTCCCTTTTGGGGGAGCTCCATTGTTTAGGTACCTCATGGGGTCTTCAAACCCGACATGGCGTCCGCTAATGAGTGCAGCTTATTTTGCACTCAAAAATTCAAATAGCGCTCTTTGCCTTCCGAGTCCTCCCGCGTGCCCAAACATTTGATTTCCACCACATATGAGGTATTTGCGTACTCAGGAGAAAATGCACAATACATTTTATGGTGCATTTTTTACTGATACCCTTGTGAAAAAAAAAGCTACCTAGTTGAAGCAACAGTTTTGTGGTAAAAAAAAATGTTTTTCTTTTCACGGCTCAACGTTATAAACTTCTGTGAAGCCCTCAGGGGTTCAAAGTGCTCACCAAACATCTAGAAAAATTATTTGAGGGCTCTAGTTTCCAAAATGGGGTCACTTGTGGGGTAGCTCCATTGTTTAGGCACCTCAGGGGGTCTTCAAACCCGACATGGCGTCCGCTAATGAGTGCAGCTAATTTTGCAGTCAAAAATTCAAATGGCGCTCCTTGCCTTCCGAGCCCTGCCGTGTGCCCAAACATTTGATTTCCACTACATATGGGGTATCTGTATACTCAGGAGAAAATGCACAATACATTTTATGGTGCATTTTTTCCTGATACCCTTGTAAAAAAAAAAGCAAGCTAGTTGAAGCAACAGATTTGTACAAAAACAATTTTTTTTTCCTTTTCACGGCTCAACGTTATAAACTTCTGTGAAGCCCCCAGAGGTTCAAAGTGCTCACCAAACATCTAGAAAAATTATTTGAGGGCTCTAGTTTCCAAAATGGGGTCACTTGTGGGGTAGCTCCATTGTTTAGGCACCTCATGGGGTCTTCAAACCCGACATGGCGTCTGCTAATGAGTGCAGCTAATTTTGTGTTCAAAAATTCAAATGGCGCTCCTTACCTTTCGAACTCTGCCGTGCGCCCAAACAATAGATTTTTACCACATATGGGGTATCAGCGTACGCAGGAAAAAATGCACAATAAATTGTAGGGTGCACTTTCTCTTTTCTCCCTTGTGAAAATTAAAATTTTATGGCTAAAGTAACATTTTTGTGTTAAAAAGTAAAATTTTCATTTTTTCCTTCCACATTGCTTTGGTTGCTGTGAAGCACCTAAAGGGTTAATAAACTTTTTGGATATGATTTTGAGCAGAGTGAGGGGTGCAGATTTTAGAATGGGGTCACTTTTGGGTATTTTCTGTCACCTCGGCCTTTCAAAGTCACCTCAAATGTGATGTGGTCCCTAAAAAAAAATCTTTTGTAAATTTTGTTGGAAAAATGAGAAATTGCTGATTAACTTTGACCCCTTCTAACTTTCTAATGAAAAAAAAATTTATTTCGAAAATTGCGCTGATGTAAAATAGACATGTGGGAAATTTTATTTAGTAACTAGTTTGTGTGACATATTTCTCAGATTTATAGGCATAAATTTTCAAAGTTTGAAAATTGCGAAATTTTCAAAATGTTTGCAAAATTTCCTAAATTTTCACAATAAACGCAAAAAATATCAGCCTAAATTTACCACTGACATGAAGTACAATATGTCACAAAAAAACAATTTAAGAATCGCCAGGATCCGTTGAAGCGTTCGAGAGTTATAACCTGCCAAAGTGACACTGGTCAGAATTGCAAAAAATGGCCCGGTCATTAGGGTGTTTCAGTGGCCGGGGGTGAAGGGGTTAAGGGAGAGTAAAGGGGGCTTTACACGCTACGATATCGTTAATGTTTTATCGTCGGGGTCACGTCGTTAGTGACGCACATCCGGAGTCATTAACGATATTGCAGCATGACACTTATGTGCGACCTTAAACGATCGCAAAAGCGGCCAAAATCGTTTGCAGCGGAGAGGTCGTCCTAAAACAAAAAAATTGTTTACCTCTCATTAGCGATGTTGTTCCTCGTTCCTGCGGCATATTTATAAATATATTATTTATAAAGGTCACTTTAAAATATATATATGTATAGGTTCACTTTTTATATTGCTATAAGATTATCTATGTCACCTTAAAATCTAATAGTTCATTGCATATATTTATAGGTGCACTTTTTCTATAGTTATAGTTAAGCTGGATTTTGTGCTTTATCCCTCATAATATTCTCCTTATCGGTTAATTATCAGTCCATCATAGGAGAATTTTTTTTCCTATTTTGTTTTTGTTTTTTTTTCTTATAAAAAAATCTATTTAAGGTCCTATGCGAACGCTGCGTTTTTTGCCGTGGTTTTGCTACATGAATTGCTGCAGAAAATGTTCATAACCTTTCTGCAGCCATTTCCCAGCAAAACCTATGGTAAAAAAAGGACATTTTTGTGTACTCACCGTAAAATGTCTTTCTTTCATTGGGGGACACAGACAGTGGGTTATACAGTTAGGTCCAGAAATATTTGGACAGTGACACAAGTTTTGTTATTTTAGCTGTTTACAAAAACATGTTCAGAAATACAATTGTATATATAATATGGGCTGAAAGTGCACACTCCCGGCTGCAATATGAGAGTTTTCACATCCAAATCGGAGAAAGGGTTTAGGAATCATAGCTCTGTAATGCATATCCTCCTCTTTTTCAAGGGACCAAAAGTAATTGGACAAGGGACTCTAAGGGCTGCAATTAACTCTGAAGGCGTCTCCCTCGTTAACCTGTAATCAATGAAGTAGTTAAAAGGTCTGGGGTTGATTACAGGTGTGTGGTTTTGCATTTGGAAGCTGTTGCTGTGACCAGACAACATGCGGTCTAAGGAACTCTCAATTGAGGTGAAGCAGAACATCCTGAGGCTGAAAAAATCCATCAGAGAGATAGCAGACATGCTTGGAGTAGCAAAATCAACAGTCGGGTACATTCTGAGAAAAAAGGAATTGACTGGTGAGCTTGGGAACTCAAAAAGGCCTGGGCGTCCACGAATGACAACAGTGGTGGATGATCGCCGCATACTTTTTTTGGTGAAGAAGAACCCGTTCACAACATCAACTGAAGTCCAGAACACTCTCAGTGAAGTAGGTGTATCTGTCTCTAAGTCAACAGTAAAGAGAAGACTCCATGAAAGTAAATACAAAGGGTTCACATCTAGGTGCAAACCATTCATCAATTCCAAAAATAGACAGGCCAGAGTTAAATTTGCTGAAAAACACCTCATGAAGCCAGCTCAGTTCTGGAAAAGTATTCTATGGACAGATGAGACAAAGATCAACCTGTACCAGAATGATGGGAAGAAAAAAGTTTGGAGAAGAAAGGGAACGGCACATGATCCAAGGCACACCACATCCTCTGTAAAACATGGTGGAGGCAACGTGATGGCATGGGCATGCATGGCTTTCAATGGCACTGGGCCACTTGTGTTTATTGATGACATAACAGCAGACAAGAGTAGCCGGATGAATTCTGAAGTGTACCAGGATATACTTTCAGCCCAGATTCAGCCAAATGCCACAAAGTTGATTGGACGGCGCTTCATAGCACAGATGGACAATGACTCCAAGCATACAGCCAAAGCTACCCAGGAGTTCATGAGTGCAAAAAAGTGGAACATTCTGCAATGGCAAAGTCAATCACCAGATCTTAACCCAATTGAGCATGCATTTCACTTGCTCAAATCCAGACTTAAGACGGAAAGACCCACAAACAAACAAGACCTGAAGGCTGCGGCTGTAAAGGCCTGGCAAAGCATTGAGAAGGAGGAAACCCAGCGTTTGGTGATGTCCATGGGTTCCAGACTTAAGGCAGTGATTGCCTCCAAAGGATTCGCAACAAAATATTGAAAATAAAAAATTTTTTTTTGGGTTTGGTTTATTTGTCCAATTACTTTTGACCTCCTAAAATGTGGAGTGTTTGTAAAGAAATGTGTACAATTCCTACAATTTCTATCAGATATTTTTCTTTAAACCTTCAAATTAAACGTTACAATCTGCACTTGAATTCAGTTGTAGAGGTTTCATTTCAAATCCAATGTGGTGGCATGCAGAGCCCAACTCGCGAAAATTGTGTCACTGTCCAAATATTTCTGGACCTAACTGTATGTTGTCTCCAGGGGAGGCATGACACTAGGTTTGAAAAAAGTGTTAGCTCCTCCTCCCACAGCATATAACCCCAGCTAGGCGGGACTAGCTCAGTTTGTTGTAAAAGCAGTAGGAGAAGGACAACCAAAACCACAAGGGCGGGAGCGGTGTCCCCCAATGAAAGGCTCCAAGAAAGACATTTTACGGTGAGTACACAAAAATGTCCTTTCCTTTCTCGCCTTTTCATTGGGGGACACAGACATTGGGACGTCCCAAAGCAATCCCTGGGTGGGAGCTGAACTATTAACAGTGTATAACATCAGACTAAGAGCTGACTAACGACTGCAACTGCAGTCAACACATAAACACTGTCAAGAACCGAGCAGTGGCCACTTATAAATGGGCCACTGCCGCCTGAAGGACTTGTCTTCCAAAAGCAGCATCCGCGGAGGCATGCGTATGCACTCTGTAGAATTTTGCCTTGCAAAGTTGGGCCGCCGAAGCCTGATGGCGGATAGCCCAGGAGGCACCCACTGCTCGTGTAGAGTGGGCCTGCACAGATTGAGGGGGAACGACACCTCATGCTTTGTAAGTTTCACACATGGCAGTCCTGATCCATCGAGAAATCGTGGATTTGGAAGTCCGGTCGCCCTTTTTGTGTCCTTCGGAGAGGACGAAAAGGGCATCGGACTTGCGCAACGGCGCTGTTCTGGAGATGTAGATCCGCAGAGCCCTGACAAGATCGAGAGTGTGAAGGGCTTTTTCAAAGGAGTGGACCGGGGCCGGCCAGAATGACGGCAACACAATGTCCTCGTTCAGGTGGAAAGAGGATACGACCTTCGGAAGGAAGGCGGGGGAAGGCCGAAGGACCACCTTATCAAGATGGAATATAAGGTAAGGTGAGCGACAGGACAGAGCTGCCAGTTCGGACACTCGCCCGATAGAGGTAATAGCGACTAAAAAGGCAACTTTCCAAGACAGCCGTTGAAGAGAGATTTCTCTCAAGGGTTCGAAAGGAGGAAGCTGAAGTGCTCAGAGAACCAAATTCAGATCCCAGGGATCTAAGGGGTGACGATAAGGGGGGACCAAATGCGCCACCCCTTGAAGAAAGGTACGGACCTGAGGGCGAGAAGCCAGCTGCTTCTGGAAAAAAATTGACAAGACAGAAACTTGTCCTTTAAGGGTATTGAGAGCAAGACCCGAGTCCATACCGTCTTGCAAAAAGGCAAGAACATTAGGGATTGAAAAGGTAAGGGGCGACCGATTATGACGGTCACACCAGGACAGATAGGTCTTCCAGGTCCTGTGATAAATGCTGACGGAGGAAGGCTTGCGAGCATTAAGCATGGTATGAACTACCCTGGAAGAAAGACGCGACTTGGCTATAATCAAGGAATCGAGCGCCACGCCGTCAAATGCAGCTGTGCTGTATTCTGGTGGAATATTGGACCTTGTAACAGAGGATCCGGGCGGTCGGGAAGACGCCAGGGAGTGTCACCGAGAATGTGGGGGAGCTCTGGAAACCAGGCTCTTCTGGGCCAGTCCGGGGCCACGAGGATCACCGGGATTCCCTCCGCTTTGATTTTCTTGATTACTCTCGGAATGAGAGGGAACGGAAGGAAAACGTATAGCAGGCGAAACTGCAACCACGGGAGGACTAGAGCGTCGGAGCGAAGGGCTAGCGGGTCTCTCGACCGGGATACGAAGGGATGTACTTTGGCGTTTAGCCGAGACGCCATGAGGTCCACATCTGGGAGCCCCCAACGAAGAGTGATCTGATGGAACACCTCGTCGTGGAGGGACCATTCCCCTGCCGCTAGACCTTGCCTGCTGAGAAAGTCTGCGGCCCAGTTGTCTATCCCCAGAATATGGACAGCTGAAATAATGGGAATGTGCATCTCTGCCCAAAGAAGAATCCTGGAGACTTCTTTCATCGCTGCCCTGCTGCGAGTTCCACCCTGACGGTTGACGTAAGCCACAGCCGTGGCATTGTCTGACTGGATCCGAACCGGGAGGCCCAGAAGCAAGGGTTGAAAGGTCTGAAGGGCCAGAGATATGGCCCTGATCTCCAGAACGTTGATATGAAGGGATCGCTCGGGGTGAGACCAGCGTCCGTGAGCAGTGTGGTGGAGAAACACCGCCCCCCAGCCTAACAGGCTGGCATCTGTCATTACTACGTGTCAGTGGACAGGGCGGAAGGACTTCCCCTGAGATAGGGATGAGACCTGAGTCCACCAGACGAGGGAGCTGAGGGCAGTCCGAGATAAGCGGACTGACCGGTCTAGAGAGGCTGGATTCTTGTCCCAAGAGGATAGAAGATCCAATTGCAGAGGGCGCAAATGGAATTGGGCAAACGACACAGCTTCCATGACTGCTACCATCTTGCCTAACACTCTCATCCCACTCCGGAGGGATGTGTAACGGCGGGAGCGGAGGGATTGGGCGGACCGGATCAGGGAAGACCTCTTGTCTTCTGGAAGAAAAACCCCGGGCCTGAACCGTGTCTATCAGCATACCTAAAAAGGTGATGCGCTGATGAGGAATGACTTATTGAAGTTGAGAAGCCACCCTAGCCTTGAGAGCGTGTCTGGGCAAATTTGCACGCTTTCTGAGCAAACTTGAGGAGAGCTCGCCTTGACAAGCAGGTCGTCCAAATAGTGAACGACCAGAACGCCTCTGGGGTGCAAAATGGACATAAAGGCCGCCATGACCTTTGTAAAGACCCGAGGCGCAGTAGCCAGTCCAAAGGGAAGGGGCCTGAATTGGAAATGACGGTGTCCTACGGCAAAACGAAGGAACCGTTGATGCGATACACATGGGAATGTGTAAATAAGCATCTTGAATGTCTATGGAAGCTAGGAATTCTCCCGGTTCCATAGCATCTAGTACGGCTCGCAATGATTCCATTCGGAAAATCCGAATCTGTACGGACCTGTTTAGCCTTTTGAGGTCCAGGATAGGACGGACAGAGCAATCTTTTTTGGTGACGACAAAGAGGTTTGAATAGAAACCTTTGCCGCGCTGTGCCAGGGGCACTGGAATGATAACGTTTGCTTTTTGCACAGAGGCTATGGCCTGACATAAGGCCTGGATTTGCGTTGTGGACTTTGGAAGCCGAGAACGCAGAAACCTGTTGGCCGGTAGGGAATGGAAATCGATCTTGTAACCTGAGGTGACGATTTCTCGAACCCAAGCATCGTGAGTATGGTCTAGCCCGATATCCCGAAAAAGCAGAAGCCGCCCTCCAACAGAAGTCAGCTCTGAGGGGTACCCGGCGTCATGCTGAAGGGGCCTTTGCGGGGCGAGGTCCCTTGGGTTTAGATGGCCTGGAGTGGGAACGCCAGGAAGAGTCCCTTGAGGGACCGGATCCCCGATCTGAGCGTTGCGACGACCCCTGTCATGGTTTTAGGGAGCGGGCCGAAAGGACTGCCTGCGCCAAGAAGACTTTTTAAAATTTTTGGATACAGGCAGCTTTTGTGGTAGAATGGTACTTTTACCACCCGTCGTCTCAGATATAAGCTTGTCCAGGGATTCTCCAAACAGACGAAGACCCTGGAAGGGGAGTGTGGAAAGGGACTTCTTGGAGGCACTGTCCGCGTTCCATATCTTTAGCCACAGGACTCTGCGGGCAAAAACAGCGTTGGCTGCAGTTAGGGCTGACAAACTAGCTGCATCTAAGGAGCCGTGAAGCAAGTAATTAGAGGCTAGAGAGAACAAATCAAGGATCTCAAGAGCCTCTGAAGGAATATTGCAAGAGCGAAGCAACTTGCGCAAGTTCCTACTCCACACACTCATAGCTCTCGCCACCCATGTCAAGGCAAACAGGGGGCGCAGAGAGGAGCCCGAAGCCTGGAAAATAGATTTGATCGCAGCATCAATTGCGCGGCCGGACGAGTCCTTGAGAGACGCGGTGTCTGAGACAGACATAACCGTGTGTTTAGCCAGCCTGGATACTGGCGGATCCACAACAGGGGGTACTGACCAGAGCTTAACCAGTTCCAATGGAAAGGGATAAGCGAATGAAGAGGAGGATTTTTTATTAAACCTCCTATCAGGGTGATCCCACCGTTTTAGATATGATTTGATGAAAAATCGGATCCTGGGCAAAGGACTTAGGAGGCTTCTTGGCCCACTTGATTGCCGACTGAGAAGTCAGGTCCGAAGGCTGATCAGAAATCGACAGAGAGTGATTGACAGCCGAAATTAAGGTGTCTTCCATTTATCTAGACTCAGAAGGGACATCTAAACCAGAGTCAGTCTTGGGAATCGTGACTACTAAACGTCACGGAGCCTGAGTCAGACTGATCATCGTCCGAGTCGGACGAGACGTAACGGTCGCAATGGCGCCTTTTGGAGACAGCCTTTTTACGTACTGGGAACGAGACACCAGACGAAGGCGGGCTCCCCTGGGGGAGCTGAGCCGGGGGGAGGCAGTGAGAGCCTGTGGAAGGCTGGGATATCTGAGCGGCCAGGTCATCTAACCTCTTAGACATTAGAAGAGCCCAGGCAGGAATAACGTCATCAGACTGGGGTACTGCCTGGATAGTGGCCGCAGCCAAATCCACAGACTGCACGACCTCCTGGTCCGGCAGCGGAGGCTGTTGTGACACGGTAGTAGGAGCATCGCAGCCCCGGCATAGTGGATAGCTTCGGCCATTACAAAAACGAGCGTCCACAGGTGGTACAAGCATAGTACAGGTCTGTAGAGGACGCCTGGGAAGCTTTATCACCCTTGCGGTTACGCATGTCAGCAACAATTCCACAATAAGTACAGTGAGCCTCTAGCAGTATTATAAAGGGACTGCTGTGGGTGAGGAGCTGCTAGCAGTATTATAAATGACTGCTATGCAGAGCCGGTATATACCGAGTAAAGTAGCACCCCCTGTCAAACAGTCGGTATATACCTACAGGCACAGTTAGTATATACTGCTAAAAGCTGATATACACCGCCAGCCAGCAGACACACACCGCTAGAAAGACAGCGATATACCACTGAGCAGAGCGGTATATAGTGCTGCAGAATCGCAGGGCCAAGGAGGCGATCTCACCCGTGTCTGCTCCCCACATGTAATGGCGTCCAGTGTTCTCTGGCAGCATGGAGGGGAGAGACGGCCCACTTGAGGGAGCAGCTTCTAGAGCAGTGGAGGGGGCGTTGCTAGAATGCAGGCCGACGCCGGGAGCTAAATTAATGATGCTTCCCCGGGATCACGGCCTGCACCGCCCCACCGGTGCCTTTCCAGGAGGCGGTTTGGATGCAGGGGACTAACTCGTCGTCTCCCTACCTGCTCCTGGCTCCGTCTGAAGACGTGTCGGTCCTGGGATGCGGCGATCTCGGGGACACATCTTCGGCTCAAGGGTGAAGCAGGTCCTTGGCTCTGCTAGCCCTCTGGAGCTACCTTGGTGTGAGGTGCTTCCAGGGAGCCTGGAGGGGTACGCAG